>NC_137023.1:6820976-6823476 GCF_032717465.1 Coenobita brevimanus | reverse complement strand
CTAGCTGATCAGACCAAATGCGGGAGAATATCCCCTCAGGGCTGCGTCATCACTTATTCATTCACAATTTCTCTCCATTTATTTCTGTCACGCACAGCCACTCTTCCTTGCTCAACAGACATCCCTCTCGCATCCAGCGCTCTCTTCACACTGTCCATCCATCCTATTCGTGGTCTTCCTCTCAGTCTTACACCTCTCACATCAGATCTAGTTATCTTTTTCACCAATCGCTCATTATCCATTATATATATATTTATCTATATATATATCTGTATATCTATATATATCTATATATATTGTGTGTATTTATTTTTTATATAAATAGGTTATACATATATATATGTACAGGATATATATATATATATATATATATATATATAAGTAATCACTCCTAATATCCGGACGCCCAATATCCGAACATCCCCACTATCCGGACATAAGAATGTTTCATACTGTACTTTTTCCATACTATACTTACAGTTTTCACTCTTTAATGTCCTCTTATTGGTGTGAATAGGTGATGTTAGTAGCTATGCATTTGTGCAGTAAGGAAGGTGTTTTTCTGAGTTAGGCTACGTTAGGGTCCACATAAGTACCAGAATGTTTATTAATGTATGAACATACTTCTAAACCCTCATTTTATAGTTTCTTTTGCATTTATTTTCGAGTCATGTTTATGTGCCTTATTGGTTGTGATTTGGGTCTTAAATAGGTGCTATGCATGTCCAGAGGGAGTTGTATAGGTGTTTCTCTGAGTTAGGGATCCATAAGTACAAGTCCATAAGCTGGGGCCCAATATCCAGACAGAACCAATATCCAGACTTACCTATGGCTCTATTACGTCGGATATTGGAGTGATTACTTGTATGTATATATATATATATATATATATATATATATATATATATATATATACCGGGTATGTTTTATATATACCGGTATACACACACACACACACACACACACACATATACATTATATATATATATATGGTAGAGAGAAAGAGAGATTGATTGATACACATGTGTAGCTGTGTGTGTGTGTGTGTGTGTGTGTGTAGATCGACAGAGATAGGGATAGATTGGATACCGTACATACATACATACACACAGATAATGAGTACTTCCCACAGACAGATAGACAGACATATAGATAGGTATAGATATACAGTAGATACTGTACATTGTTAGACAGATACGCGCAAGTGTGTGTGTGTGTGTGTGTGTGTGTGTAATTCACCGGGTCAGTGAGGATCACTTGCAGTGGTCGTGATCGTCAGCGTTTTACCCTTCCTGGAAAGGAGCTGGCGAGCTCATATAGTCCGATCTAAGGGCAAGGCTGTGACCTTTCACACACACACACACGCACACACACGTCCCCTTGCTCGAGGGGGACAGTAACCATCCACTTCATCAGTGAAACTTTTCGCAACCTGAGCGAGGCGCGAACTCCTGTCCACCAGTTACAAGCGAGAACGTTACCACTGCACCAGCGAGCGTGTGTGTGTGTGTGTGTGTGTGTGTAAAGGAAGATAGACTGATGGTTGAACAGATAGATGGACTGACAGACTGATTGACTGACTGATTAATAGACTGATACATAGACAGACAGAGATAAATAGATATAGATCGATACTGATAGATAAATATTGCTATATAATGATGCACAGTATTTTTTTTCCTGTAAAATGTTAGTACGCTGGTTTTACCACAGTGAGGTAACCTGAACTATTATTGTTACTATACCCAAACGATTATATTTGGCTTATGTGAATCTTCGACCAGAAGTGCGACAGATACAGCCTCTATTAACTTAACAACTATTGTTTGGAGGCAGCTTCAGTACCAAGGCAAAATGCCCCAACTCACAACCAAATCACTATACCTCATGTGCAATGCAGTCTCCCCACACCACGACACACCCTAACTTCATTCACTTTAGTATCACGGACGTGCACACACTTTGGAAAGGGGTACTGTACATGCTTAAACAATAACCGGGCACGTTGTAAAGTGCTCCCAGGGTTAAACCAGACAAGGATGCCTTTTACAGCAGATTTAAAACAATTCTGAGGCCAATAGTGTGAAAATGGAAGAATGCGCAAAATAAAAATAAAAATAAAGTCAGGAAACTGCTTCGGAAGTTTGAAAAAAAAAAAAAAAAAAATCGACTATAACTTTTTTAAGATAAAAACCCAATTTTTTTCATGGATTTTTGATGTTCCTCGAGTGATTGTTCCATTGAAATATTTGCATAAAAATTTTAATATTTTAATGTTTTAATCATATTTAAGTACCGGTATTTTAATTCCCACGTGTAATGTTGTAACATGAGAACTTTGTCTTAGTTATTTTGTACACAGACTTACTTTTAGTACAGTCATATTTTAGAGAAAACAATGTAGTTTTAAGCTAAAGAATCAAAGGATAAGGATATAATGATCTTCAGCATGGTCGATGAAGTTTTAAAACCTTGATGCAGTTTCCTGGCGGTGTTGGCT
>NC_137023.1:6633292-6820876 GCF_032717465.1 Coenobita brevimanus | reverse complement strand
GGATTAGATACAGCCTTCTTCACTGTTACATTGATATCTTAAAGCGAATAAAATAATTGTCCTGTGGCGTCAAGAATAAACTACAAAAATACTTTATATGATTGAAGGGAAATGGAACGTTGATTGTTTATGATAAAGTCGCTGGCAGTCGTTCATATAGATGTCCCTGTATTATGTTCTCCTTTCCTGCTATCTTCCTACTTCATTCTGTCAATTTCCATCCCTCTTTTGCTCGGTATTTTTTATCTTCTTACTTTCATGCCTCTCTGAGTGTTACCTACATCTCTTCCCTGCTCATAGAGTTTCCCGCCCCTATCACCCACAGTTTTCTTTATTTCCCTCCCTTGCTCTCAAGAATTTTCTCCACTTCCCTGTCCTCCACACCAAGTTTTTTATTTCCTACTTCCTGCCTCTCTCTCCATGTTTTCCTTGCTTCTCTCCCCTGTTCTCCAGTATTTTCCCGACTTCCATCCTCGACCCCGCTAAGTGTTATACTTCTTTTCCCTGATATCCAAATTTTTCTTACTTTTTCTCTGCCAACACATTTTCCTCTACATCTTTCCCCAACTTTCTAAGTTTTCGCATCTTTCCTATCCTGCCTTCGTGTTTCCTCCACACCCCTGCCCTGTCTTCCAAGTTTTCCGTACATTTCTACCTTCCCCACCAAACTTTGCCTAACGCATTTCTTCTTCCTACAATTCTTTTTCCTTCACAGCCGTCAATATGTCCTTTCTGTCTTCCTTTTAGCCTCCTTTAGTTCATCTCACTCTTTATCCTTTATAGATTCCTCTCCTTCTTATCGCATCTGCCCACTTCCTTCCTCTGCCACCAGTTTCTACCCCTACTGTCATCCATCCCATGTGTCATAATTTCTCAAGCCTGTATGACGTGGGTATCACAAATAACCCTGTCTTCTTATCCCCTACTGTGTATCATTTTTCTCTTACTTCTAACACTACTTTACCCTAACCCCATCCCCTTCATCATGCTCTTTCCCACCCCTAACTGTCCTGCCTCTCCCACTCCCAACCCTTGCGTCTCTCCTTCCCCATCCAGTCCTCACCCACTCCCAACCTTTGCTCTCTCCTGCCTCATCCAGTCACTCACCCACTCCTAACCCTTGCTCTCTCCTTCCTCATCCAGTCCTCTCTTTTTTACTCTGCCCCCTCAGCTTCCAGCACCTCCAGCCACCTTGACCCTCCCAGTCGTACCGTTTTTTCTCTCTCCTTCATTTATACCCATTTCCCCAATCTTGCTATATCACACACCACACCCTTTCCTACCCAATCCGTCCTCTTCAATCCCTTTGTCCCTTTCTCTCCTCTTTCCTCCATCCAGTCGTTCCTCCTCAAACATCCTCTCCTCATCCTTCTCCCTCCCTCAACCAAGCTTACTCCCCCAGTGTTGCTATTTTCACCTCCCTTCCCCTTCCTCCGTTACTACTTTTCAATAATGCTGCCTCCCCCACTTTACCACCACTTACCCCCTACCTCTCTTTCTTCCCCTATCTGACATTTCCCCCCATCTGTTCCTATCCAGTCCAGTCTCTCCCTGTTCTCTTCTACTTCCCAGAACTACCTCCTTGTCCTCTCCACTCTTACTTTCTCCTATCCTTCCACACCCACTCCTACCTCCCAGATCCTTACTCTTTCTCCCACGCTACCTCACCTACCCTTACCCATCCAGTCTTACCATCTCCCAACATAACCCTTTCATACCGATTCCCCCTCTTGTCTTGCCGTTTCCTCTCTCTCTTTTTCCCTATGGAGAGACGTTACAAATGGAGTGTCACCCAGGGCTCAGTATTAGGTCCTATTCCTTTTTAAAGAGTATACATATAAGTTACTGATGTGGGATTGTTTAGTAAGATTTATAAATTAGCCGATGACACTAAAATAAATAACAGAGAAGACACAGCATTGCAGACGCAGACAGTTCAGACAGATCTTGATCAACTCTTTTTTTACAATGAGCCCAAACATTGGCAAAGGACTTCGATGTTAGTAAATGTAAAAAGTGCTAAAACGTAGGCACCAAAAATGTTAAGTCTTAGTTATAATATGAATAACGTTCATTGATAGTGTAAAGCATGAAAAAGAGAACTTAGGAGGTTATAATAACAAATGATCGGAAAATAAGCAAACAGTCAACAGAGAGTTGTTACAAAAGTCAGTAATTCTATTGGATTCATAGGTAGAGCATTCAAATATAATTCCGAAAAATATCATCCCCACTTCCTGTAAATCCATCAATACGCCGGCACTTGAAGTTTTGCGTCCAGTTCTAGCCACCTTATTACAGAAAAAGATATGGAGAAACTGGAGAGTGTACAGCGAACGGGTGACAAAAATGATACCTAGGGTGATAAACCATATGAGGAACGATGAGAAGCTTGATGAATCTGTTAATCTTTACTAAGCTCAGACTGCGAGGGGATTTAATTCAAGTATATAAGGTCTTCAAAGGGACATGATAATATGGCTGTAAATTAATGCTTCCCTGTGGGCCGGTTGAATTATACTAGAGGCTTTGGACATAAAATAGTTGGTAAAGCGCTTCTACTCACATGAAGCTAAACACTTTTTCAACAGGGTTGTAAATATTTATGGGACAAATTGACTCCTTATGTGGTTAACTGTAGAATCCAGTGCTAACACTTAAAAACCTCCTGGATAAGTATTTGTCTTCTAATTCTCAGCTAAATGTGTTCCATTTCTGAGTAATAGATTTATGAATCATGATGTTCTTGAAGTTCAAAACATGGAGGACTTACCAATAACCACAGAACAACACCTGTGTTCTTTAAGCTGACTAGTTGTGTTTCCCATACTGCAGGCTCAATAGTGTTGAATATGATTTCCTTTTCATTCTTTCCTTAGAAAATTCCATGACAGCTTCCTTCTCACTATTTCCTGCTGGCTTCGGCTGTAGGAGTTTGGTGGGTAGGAAAACCTTCTTACTTTCCTATCCGTGTCTTTGGCAGAATAGTTACGTTAGTTATAGCCTATCCTGCAACAAACTGCTTCAAAAGAAGACCAATTGGTTTTGATGTTGTTTGCTTTTTGTGTGTGTGTGTGTGCTGCTGCTTCCCAGTCTCACACTCTCCCATTCAGCATTACCCAGGCCATTTCTTCATCCATGCCGGTTCCTTTCTCTTCCACTTCCCATCCACCCATATCTGCCAAATCTTACCTTCTCACAGTCATTCCCTTCCCCACCCAACCATGTCATACCAGTCTTTTTCTCTCTCCACATTCGTACCTCCCAAACGTTTCCCTCGTGCCCCAAACTTACTCTTCGCTACCCATTCTTATTTCCCTGTCTTATACTCTCCCTTCCAATTCCCCTCCTTAACAAGGCCTCGCTCCTGAATGTTACTCCTCCCCTAATTGTACTCTTCTCCATCTCCCCCTCTGTTCTTCCAGTCCTCACTAGCTTCCCCAACCTCCCCATACGCACACGCCCCTGAACCTCTCAGTCTTACTCTGTCCCCAGCCTTCCCTCACCCTCCGTAGCTCCCCAGCCTTTCTCTCACTCCACCCCACCTTTCCCCACCCAGCCCCTGGGTTGGCTCCCGAATCTTCCTCCAACCCCTGACCTTAGTTTCTCCCCCATCCTGCCCTCCCCCAGGTAATCTCGTAAGTCTTAGTTCTGCCGGAAGATTGTTTGGTTATATCCCCCCTTTGCTTCCCCTCTTCACCTGACCCCTCCCCTTTGTTAAATCCCAATTCTTACTTCCCTCTCTTACCTCTCTCCATCTCTCTCTCTCTCTCTCTACTCTCTCTCTCCCTCTCTCTCCCTCTCTCTCTCTCATCCTTATTACCTCTGCCGTTCCCTCTCTTCCTTTCTCTCTCCCATCTCCCATATCAATACCTTCATCTCATCGATCCTCCACACCCTCCTCCCTACAGCTGTCCTTCTTTCTCTCTTTCTCTCTCTCTCTCTCTCCCTCCCCTTTCCCTTCCCTCCTCCAAACCCCCTCCCCTCCTCTCTGCGTCTTCCCTCCTCCCTCCCCCCCCATCTTTCAGCACCTCCTCCCAGTCTTCTTTATCACATAATTCTTATTTTCCAAGTTTTGGTTTAAGTTTTCATTATTCCTTTTCCCTCCCATACTTTATCATTTACTCTTGCGATTTTTATTCTCTGGCCATCTGTATCATACTTCTTTCCTTTTTTCTTTTTAATTTATTTTTTTCGTGTTCTATTCTTCGTTTGTTCGAGTCCATTCTTTATTGTTATTCTTCCATTTTCTGTCCCACTTTTCAACACGTTTTCTAGCCTTGTAGTACTACAACCACTGCCCTTTCTCTCTACTTTTTCATTCTTTCACATCCATCTTACCTTCTCTCTTTCTCCTTCCTCTCCCTCCTCTACATTCTGACCCTCCATCCCCTTCCTCACTCCCTGCCTTCCTAGCCCCTCTCTACCTTCCTCCCTACACGTCTCCTTTCTTTTTCTCCTCCAGTCTTCGTCTGTTTTACCCCCTCCCTCCACCCGCCTTTTCTGCTTTTCAGTTCAGGTCACTTTCTCCCATCACTTCACCTTCTTCCTCCCCTCCTCCTCCTTCAGCATCACCTACTCCTCCCTTGACTTTGCCACCTACACTTCCCTCCACATTTCACATCACTCCCTCCCTCTATTTTACTCCCTCCCCCTACCTGCCCTGAACTCCACCTCTCCTCCTCCCTACCTCCCCTCCACGCCACCTTTCCCCTCCCCCTACCTGCCTCCACTCCCTCACCTACAGCCACTTCCACTTACCTACACTTCACTTCTCACACCCTCCTTCCTTTCCTTCACTCCACATACACTCCCCAGCCTACACTTCACATTCCTCCCTTCCTTCCCTGCCTACACCTCCACTCCACCTCCCTGCCAACACTTCACTCCCCCTCCCCTTCCCTGCATACACTTCAGCCCTCTTCCTTTTAACCTAATTCCACTCTTTCTCCCCTCCCCTGCCTACACTTCACTCTTTCTTCATCCCTTCCATACTTTCCACTCCTACCTACCTCCCTTGCCTCCACTTCCACTTTCCTCCCTCCTTCCCACGTGCCTACACTTTTCCCTACCTCCCGGCCTCAAACTCACCTGGCATTCTTCCTCCCTCTCTGACTGCACTTCACCCCCTTTCCCCTCTGACCCTTCCTCCTCTACACCTGTCTCCCTGCTTACACTTCGTCAGTCTCCCTCCCTACCGTATTCCACACTACTTAACTCCCTGCCACTCTCTCTCACGCCTCCTACTCTGCCTCCACTCCATCTACCACCCCTGCCTACACTTCCACTTCCTCCTCCCTCCTTCCTTTCCTATCCTTCACCTTCCACCCCTGTCCCCACTTCATCCCACTCAGTCTCCTAATCACCTCCTTCGCCTTCATCCCTCCATGCACTGCAGCCATCCACTTCCATTGCCTTACCTTTCCCCTCCCCTCCTTCCTCCCCTCCGGCCTTCCAATCCATCCACTTTACCTCTACCTCTCTCCCATGTTCCCCCATCTCCCTCCCCCCTCCTTCCCTCCCTCTCTCCCTCCCTCCACATACCCTCCCCCCACCCGCCTCTCCTCCATCCCCGATAAAGCCTCTTCATTATTTTATCGTCACTTGTGTGTTTCTTGGCCGCCCCGCTGTGTCTCTGTCCTCGCCACCATCATGTGCTCTGCTCTCGTCACACTGTATGCCCTCACCACCGCTCTTACTGGCATGTGTTCTCCTTGGCCTTAGGGGGCTTCTTTAACACCTTCACTACTTCATGACGTCTTCTCATTATCTTATATCTCAAGGCGATTTTATTCAGCCCAGAAGATTTGCAAACTAGTGGGGTTGAAGATGTGAGCCCTTCATTAACTCTTTTCACTACTGGTGGGGTTAGATGTAGGCTTTACATTTAATCCTCTTTTCACTACCGGTGAGGTTAGGATGTAGGCTTCATTAACTCTTTTCACTACTGGTGGGGTTAGGATGCTTAGGCTTCATTAACTCTTTTCACTAGTGGTGGGGTTAGATGTAGGCTTCATTAATCCTCTTTTCACTACCGGTGAGGTTAGATGTAGGCTTCATTAACTCTTTTCACTACTGGTGGGGTTAGATGTAGGCTTCATTAACTCTTTTCTACTACTGGTGGGGTTAGATGTAGGCTTGCATTAACTCTTTTCACTACTGGTGGGGTTAGATGTCAGGCTTCATTAACTCTTTTCACTACTGGTGGGGTTAGATGTAGGCTTCATTAATCCTCTTTTCACTACCGGTGAGGTTAGATGTAGAGCTTCATTAACTCTTTTCACTGCTGGTGGGGTTAGATGTAGGCTTCCCCAACCCTCTTCACCTCCGGATATTGCCTTCTTAAATAAATAAAAATCGTCTGGTAACAGCTAAGATAAATGGGAAATGACGTCCTCGTTCTGATAGGGTTTGTCCAATACCCCCGTAATTTTTAATCCTTCGAAGCTTAAGTTGTGTATAAGATTACTTGTTTATATGGTTGTCTCATACAGCTGCCAAACTCTTTTTGAAGTAACCAGATTTAAGAACAAAATCGGTCTATGATAATATGCACTTGAGATGAAGGCTTGCTTATCGTAAAAACTGGATAGGAACTTTTACAAACACGATCCAGTATCTCGTTCTCACCAGTATGTCTGTAAATGAGTCCTTACGATCTCGTCACACTAAGGTCCGAATCTGGCATAAGTCAGTATTCTAGGTGGCCTAGGGTGCTTCGCAGCACGTCTGTCACAGCGATTTATTCTCCGTATGTATGTACACTCACACCAAAAAGTATCGGTGCACACTTGACACGAAGAAATTTGAGACACTGGACGATGGCAACTGGAAACTGAACAACGATTTTTTCCCCATGCTCATAAACTTGCTCTCTCAAGGATGCTATACATGGCTTGTTTGTGATATTTTCTAGTCCGTACTGTTATGATATGTTTAGCAAAATGATTACAAATAGATCTTACTGAGAATTCATGAGCTGTAATGATTATTTCGGATATCATCGTGCCCTACCTGCGCGATACTATTTGGTGTGACTGTACCTTTTCATATTTTGTGTGCTCCTTATATCGCCAGGTTAATGTCCAGAATATATGAGTAAGGAAGAGGTAATACTATTTCCCCCATATTCTCTTCCTGATAGTCCTGCCGTGTTAGTCCGTGTAAAAAATGGAATAATAAAATCAGTTTCATTAGGTCACGTTCTGGACACTCCATTTCTTAACACAAGACATTATGCAGGTAACAGTGACAAACTCTATGCCAAGAGTGTAGCACAGTGACACCAGGTCTTCTTACTTCATCTTTCCCTCGACCACCACGATCGGGCAATTTGCGTCATCATATGTCCAATTCCAAGCTCATTGTTACGACGGGCTTAATTCCTAAAAACATTGGCTCCGTGAGGACGGGATAAAAACCTCTTAGCGGAATTAAGTCGTCTGATGGAAGCAGAAAAAATACGGTGAAGATTTTTTGCGTCTTGAGGTCATCTGAAGAAAGCACAGTAACGATTGTCAAAATATCTGAGGATGTACTTATTGAAATCTGAACCCGAACCCACCATTAAGCAGATCAGGCTTATTTCACTGGACCACAAGGGCTATTTTATTACTTCGTCCTTACTATCTACACAGGTTTCTATTCAGCTTGGAGAAACTTTTCGAAGTAGAGGTGCTGGATATCGCCTTCATTAACCCGTTTACCCAAGAGACATTTTTCGTATGCTGAATAAAAGCGTCTGGTTGTAGCAAGAATAACCAGAATAATACATCACCGGACTGAAGGTTTCTGAATTCCATGAGACACTGAGTGGATCCACCTCTTTTGATTTGCACATTGTTAGCCTAGGACGCTTGGTAAGGAGGTAGGGACGGCTTCACTGGGCCAAGACGTTTCAGACAGTTGTAGGGTACAATGACATCTAATGTTATTCAGAGCAAGTGAGTGGTTATTCCCGCTACAGACAGGTAGGAGAGACTTTTCGAGGGTTAGATGTAGGTTTGGCAGGCTTCTTCTCCATAAACAGTCCCTTCTAAGTTGAATAATCATACATTCATCTGGATGTAGCAGGAATACTGTATACAAGTAGAATAAGCCAGCTGTTTTAAGGGTTGATTTACATGCATTGATATGTCGACAGTTATCATGATTTTTTTTTTACTATTCCATCTGCGAGTGGCAGCAGTTTCAGTGTTGCATAATATTTACAGAATTTTCTTATTGCTACATTCACTACGATGACATAATTATAGTTTTATTTAGGCTGCCATCAAACGGTTTCGGACGAACATCCATTAGTGAGGGAGATAATCAGCACTATCTAACCCGTTATGCTCGAAAAGTCTCTCCACAAGTGAGCTTAAATTATCAAGTGGAGGAAAAATAAACTGAAACTCACTTTTCGGCCGCACCTCAGAGGTTATTCGCTCTTCTCTCCAAACGGCAGAGTATTGCTTAACCCGTTCAGCCTAATGACGTGTCTTTTATTCTTGCTGCCACCAGACGGTACAATGCAGCTTAGAGATGACGTCTTACACTGAAGGAGTTAATGAAGGCTTTATCTAACCCTCAAAGTTTACAAGGCTGTCCAGAACTAAATGAAATATCTGGAGACGGCAAGACTAAATTAAACTAGCACTCATGATCAAAAAAAGATCTGTTAACAGGTAATCGATTATTTTAGAGTGAGCGCTGTTTCTGTTTGCGTGTTGTTCCTAAGGCAAACAGATCAGAATGATATTTTATTTCACGTAATGTATAATCTTTATGTTTTACGAAGTATTGATAATGGCAGCAGGCATACACATAAATGGGAAGTGGCTGGAGAACATTTTCAGATTGTTCGTCCAATGTTTCAAAACGCAAAGACGGGAAAATGCAAAGCCTATTTTCTGACCGTGTGTATAACGCTGGAGTGAAAGTATACCCATTAACCCCGATGACCTGTTTTGTATGATGTTACTGGCACCAGACAATCCTGCTCAGCTTAGAGTAGGTTATTCGTAAGGGTTAGATATAGCCTAAGACTCTACGTTAATCTCATCGTTACTGTGACTGAATAATAATATTAAAAAAAAAAAAAAACTTGCTGCATAAAATCGTCTGCGGGTGCCTTTATAAAACTAAAAGACGTCGTTGAGTGGAAGGAGTTAAGTGTTTCACCTCAAGAATGTCGTGTGTGTGTGTGTGTGTGTGTGTGTGTGTGTGTGTGTAAAATTTATACTTGCCGCCACCAAGCATTTTTGTATTTAGCAAGAGAAATGCTCATGGAAATGAAAGTAAGAATGAAGATTGCATCAAACCCTGCAGTCCAAGAGTCTATCCTAACCTCAGTAAAATCGTCAGGAGGAAACATGAAATAATTAGTCATGGCGTCCTCGTGCAGAAGTTGTAAATAATTGATGACCTGCTGTGTCCGGTGCCCTCCTTTCATCTTTTAACCCCTTCATTACGTTGACGCCTTGTAAAATTTTATTCAGACTGACACTAGGCGATTTCCGTCAGCTCAATAAAGAGGTCCTGTAATGAAGAGCTTAACCTATCTATAATTCATCTATACCTATCTATCTGTCTGTTTATATGTCTTGTTAGTTATCTGTTTTTTTTTCTATCCATCCATTCATCAATTCATCTGTCTTCTGTTTGCCTATTTATCGTGAGGCGCATTATTCCCATTAGTGGTTATCACAAACGAATTACCTCCACGGCATCCTGTCCTCTGCCATCTACCTGCCTTGCCTCCACCTCACTTCCGTCTCCTTCATACACCTCTCCACCCCACACCTCAATCCCATTCTCGGTTCCCCCTCGCTCTCTCCTCCTCCCTCCTTTAATGAAGGATACAAGCTAACCCCTCCTCTCCAGTTGGGAGTGTTCATAGAGCTTCATGAAGTCACTTGGAGAGAGCAAGAATAATATACTTAAGACAAGCCAAAACGGGTAACATACATACAGGCTCAGGAACGAACAGAGAGAGAGAGAGAGAGAGAGAGAGAGAGAGAGAGAGAGAGCGTCCCCTACACTCCTCTACAAATAATTATGCTCCATTTATCATCAGGCAGGTATCATTTGCTACCTGTCTACCGGTAATTCACGTGGGACAGTACTCCTATATCCTCCAATAAATGTTTCACTATTTATCCTTCTTTTTTTATGTGAAATTTAGTTTGATAATTTTTCCTTATTTATGTAACGTTTTGTCATACATTTTGCCGGTTTGTAAGCCCTTCAGAACAGTGACTGTGTGTGTGTGTGTGTGTGTGTGTGTGTGTGTGTTTCTTACTACCTCCGGACCAATTTTCTTTAGCTCAGGGTATTTTTTTTTTTTTTCAGATTTGGGTAATGAATGTTATATCTTACTTCTACAGTTCATAAAGTCTCTCCAACCAAACTAATATCGTCTGGTAGCAGCAAGAATGTAAACTAATATCGTCTGGTAGCAGCAAGAATGTAAACTAATATCGTCTGGTAGCAGCAAGAATGTAAACTAATATCGTCTGGTAGCAGCAAGAATGTAAACTAATATCGTCTGGTAGCAGCAAGAATGTAGTATAACAGACATCATCTTGGTGGGGGCATAATAATCTTCATTGTTCTTCCTTTTTCATGTTTTCTTTTCCGTTTTAAAAATCTGTGGGTGATGGTGTCTATTCTTGTATGCTTTTAAAAGTCTGTTACTGTTACCATAGGAATTTATTCAGTTTAAGAGAGCACCCTAACAGTAAGGTAGTAAAGTAGGGCCACATCTAACCCAACCAGTTCCAAAAGCCTCGACTTAGATGAATCAGATCTTCTCCAGAAAGCAAGGATATAGTCGGATGGACAGGCACACACACAAGTACCTTCCCAATGTTTGACGAATACACAGTGGAAAATCGATCATCTGAAACCCGCACCAATGGAGACAGGGTTTTCATTGTATTTCGCCAGTTATAAATATTACTTTCATTCTTGAATACCGTAAACTGCACATACCATCTCTCTGTCTGTCCCAGCATAGATTTACGCACTGTTCCACATCCTGTAAACTCTCTCTCTCTCTCTCTCTCTCTCTCTCTCTCTCGTCACATGGATTTAAGCACTGGCCTACTCCTGCTGGCCCATTGTTATATTCGGAAGGAAATAACAAAAGAGAAATGTTCTTTTGTAATGTATTTTTTCCATTGTGTGTTTCATCGCTTTGGTGTGGTGGGAGTGAAGCCGTATTTGCATTACAGAGAGAGAGAGAGAGAGGGATGAGAGCTATTTTTCGCATGACCTGCTCTCTCTCTCTCTCTCTCTCTCTCTCTCTCTCCACCTGCCGCACTCTGCTGTTCAGTCTCATTTGCCAGTCTTTTTTCTACTTATGAGGTATTTTTCAAACTGAGGGACTTAGGTACAGCCTCTTTTAACACCTGTACGGGAAGTCTCAGCAAAGAGTAATATACTTACATGAAGGAAGAAATAATACAGTGCACAATACGGCATCGTAATAAAGGAGTTAGATATAAAATTTGTTATAATAGATTTCACTGTTGTTCCATAAGTTGCATCGGAAAGCCATAAAACTACTTATACTCATTCCATGAAACCAGTATTGAATGAGATCGCCATACTATTTTTTTTTTTTTTTTTTTTTTTTTTTTTTTTCAGATAATACCGATTGGTATCAGTGCCGAAGCGTTGACAGTTAAATTCTATTCAGAGGGGAGTAAAGTGAAGTTCCCGGTATGCACAGAAGTGACAACTATCGAAGAAGTATGACCAAAGCGTAGGAAAATGTTGTCAGTACTAGATAAAAAGCTAAATGACTGCAGTTTGCAAGGAAAGAGCTTATTTCCTTTAGTACGATAGCGCCTCATTATTTCATTCATGTTTGTGCTGACGAATTGTTTAGGAAAGACCTCTAGTACCTGTGAGGGCAGACCAAATATTTTAAAGCTTTTTCACTGTTTGGGATGACTCTTAAGTTTCGTAGATTCGCCTGTTTGGTGGTATAGTAAACAAAGATGATGTCATTATTCTGAAAAAAGTAACTCTGATATCATAAAAGTATAATCTGGTAATTCTGTGAGCTATCCTATCCCACATAAAATTCCCTACAAATATGTTCTGAATTTAAAAAAAGACTTTCACCTTCAGCTCCTTGTGCTCCGTAAACCCTTGATTGGCTATACCATATGTTTCATCGGACAGCCAGTTATTCTTCCGCTGTTGTCTTTAATGGACATTGCTTTGCTTTAGCATTGATTTAATCGGATAAACAATTCTTTTTCAGCTGTTTCAGTTAATGGACATTATTTAACTTAATATTGTCTCGCACAACAGCACTTTCTTGCATCACTGGTTTAAATGAGTTTATTTGGGGTAATGTCAAATAATTTTGCTCATCCTCAATTTAGACCAGTATACCATGGGTTAATAATCATATATAAAATGTAAACAAAACCATCAAAAAGAAATTTCAGATGACGGATGTAGAGGTACTAGGTGCTGAGCAAATCCAGTAACCTTCCTATGCACTCCCTTTCAGTATAATCTTCATGTCAGTCTCTCGTGTCGTGTTTAGTATTTTTGCTCACAATTAAGGGAAGTCATAGAGTAACTCCAATTTTATTCTGCCTGGTTGAGTATAATCTACGAGGCAATACTATTGTATAACGTTCCTTATGTTTATTTCATCCAAAGCTAATTCTCGTTACGAACATTACGTGATTCATATCGATTAACAGAGACACCAAGTTTAAGAGCTGTTTGGTAAGGAAATGCATGGTAAGTAACTGTGGTGGAGGCGATTGCAACAGACCAGTAATACAGAGCATGGCCAGAGGAGGATGGTTCGGAATTTCTGGCTGCATTAGCCCAGGGAAGTTATGCACTTATATACGAATTAAAGCTCTCATGTTTTGAGGGTTTACCACATGTAATATTTCAATAGTCAAAGGCATGTTGTCTCACCAGCTCCGCTTCTCTGATCAGCTTCCGTCAGCTTCTCACTCTTCGCGGCGACATTGTCTCCTTCTCTTATATTGTCAGTATTATGATTCTATGTTCTTCTGAACTCTGCTGATACCCTTTCTTCATTATGGCGGGCACGCAGCAGCCGTTAACCACCCACCCACCCACCCACACACACACACACACACACACACACACACACGTTTTTTTGCCCAGTTCCAGCAGCCTCGTGCAAGAGTTAACTCCCTGGTCAACTCTGAAGCTGGCTTCCTTAGCCTGGTCTTCCCCTTGCCGTCGATGCCCAGGCTGTTGAACACAGTAGATCCAGACATCTCCAGCTGAATCAATCTTCATCTTAGCTTTCTTTTGCCAAGTTTTCTCTGCATAGGATTAATTATACCAGCTCTCAGCCTTTGGTTTAATCACTTCGGTATATATGAGGTATTGATAATGACCCGTCGACCATTTCTGTATGATTCTTGCTTCCCATAGATTATTTAAGCCATAACAGTAGGTGAAAGGGATGTAAACAGTCTCAATGAACCCCTTTCAATACGATGTTTTTACATTCTCCTCTCTGCCTCCAGACGATTTTATTCAACTTAGCGAAGGCATTTCTTAGCGAAGGAGTTTATGGCCCAATGGTCTCATAGGCTCATGTAAGGCTTATGTAAGGCTGTGCTGCTGTTGGTCAAAATGCTAGTAAAGTTCATGTGCATTTTCACTGTGGCGCTGCGAAGAATCAGTATTGTATTCTGGGCAAGGTTATTCTGGTTGGAAAATATTTTGCTGTCTAGAAGTCAGAATATGCCAGAAGGAGAAAATATGATGGAAAACGGATGAAAGTGGAAAATGGGAGACGTGTTTCTCTCTCTCTCTCTCTCTCTCTCTCTCTCTCTTTCATTTTTGATGCGGTGGATAAGTCTTCCGTGGCAGTTTGTTAACGGAGTCTATTTTTACCTTGTATCGGGAAGTTGCCATCCTTCAGTTCAACGAGTAAATAGACCTAATCCCTCTGAGTCGTTAAGGTGGCCAACTTGAGCACCTGAGTTCGATCTTAGGGCCGGTCAGACTCTTAGACAATGTTTGTTTCCTCCTCGTCCTTGTTCACCTGCCATTGCAATTATTGTGGCTTTGGGTTAGTATAATTATTGTGGCTTTGGGTTAGTATAATTATTGTGGCTTTGGGTTAGTATAATTATTGTGGCTTTGGGTTAGTATAATTTTTGTGGACTTGGTCTCTCTCTCTCTCTCTCTCTCTCTCTCTCTCTCTCTCTCACACACACACACACACACACACACACACACACACACACACACACACACACACACACACACACACACAAAGGACTGGAAGTTAGCTTACAACTGAATATATTGTTTCGGCTAACTAGTAAATTAAATAACTGGTTGAACTCGAGTTGTGTTTTTGTGTACAAGCTTGTGTGTGTGTGTGTGTGTGTGTGTGTGTGTGTGTGTGTGTGTGTGTGTGTGTGTGTGTGTGTGTTTTAGTCATTACCGTGTGTACTCAAAGGATTACAGAGATCAAACAGCAACAGGCTCTAAAGGATTTGAAATACTGTTTAGTTTTGTAAATATGTTCATGCTGTGTACAGATTTTTGCTTTTATTCAGCCTCTCATACTTCAAACTGGAGTGATAAATACAACTTTCACTGACACTTTTACTCATAGATGGTTCCTCTGAGATAAGTACAGGTGCCTAATAGCCGTTGTTGTTGTTGTTGTTAATCCCAATCGTCTACCCGGGCAGTACCATCAACCGTATGCAAGCCACGACACGTGCAGGGTAGTCAAGTGCAGTGGACCGGTGTTACCTTGCGAGGCGCGAGTAGGAGTATGAAGACTTGGTTCCTGGATGGACGTCGCACTGGCGTCTCTCCACTCGCTTGGTAGGAACTCCAGATGAGGTTTTACATCATCCCAGTATTTTGTAATGTGACTACCACCCAGAGTTGTAAATGGTTTTCTTGGTTACGGAAAACAATTAGGTTTGTCTCTCAATGTAGAGCCACATGAATTGGAAAGAAGAATAACAGAATGTGACAGAAAGGATGGAAGAAATAGGAGGAGAGGAGGGCACATACAGAAAAAGAATGATAAGGATGATGAAAGAAAGAGGCAGCACAAGATTAAACAAGTGAATGATGGTCACAGTTGGTAAGTAGAATATGCTAAAAAAAAAAAAAAAAAAAAAAAAGACGTCAGTGACATGTACCATAGCTTCTTTTTCTTCTTTAGATACATCATATATTATTTAGCTCTATTTTCTTCATTAACTCCACCATTATCATCATCAACATCATTCAAACAGCAATACCCCCATCTTAATTATGATATTTTCATCATCACTATTATTAATCCTATTTTTCCTGTATGGGAAAGAGCAAAATGTACAGAACATTCCCGCTTCCAGAAATAATGGCTCCCACCTCCATACTCTCGCCATGCAGGCCGTCCAGACATTCAGTATTATTTCACCCATCGCTGTCCAATGGTAGATCACTAATGAGATTGTAATTACGTTTTACTGTAGCCGTAAGTGTCCTGTAGTTTAACTCTATTCAGGCAGTTATTATTATGATCACTTAACATGGAATTAATTGCATGTAATGAAAGTACATGATGTTGTACCGTATTTAGCCTAGCCTAGGATCCCTACGTCTCGCAAGGGGTAATATGAGACTGCAGTTGTTTTATTGCATTTGTCATATACATTTTTTTTAATAAATATATTTTATCAATAATAATACAATTACCGTACTTGGCATTTATCCTTAAACACGATAGAGTATTTTTTATTCTAGTACCGCTACTTCCAAACAATTTTATTTATTTCACGAGGACTTTTCGAACTAAAGGGTTCCATATATCGGTAGCCGTAATAATATATTTAATTATTTGATTGTTTTCCTGATCTGAATATAATTGTTAGCAGAGAGCATGGCCTACACTAAACCTTACGTCCTCGGGGTGAAAGGGTTAGCTTAACTGTGGCTCTGAAAGCAAATCTCCTATCACTTTAGCCCCTAACAAGTTTTCCTTTTTTATGTGTCCTACTCTGGGCATAGGCTTAATAGCCCTTTTCCTGAGGCACAGCAGTCCTTCGCGTATGTTACACCTCCACATGCTGAATGAAACTGTTCGCATAAACCTGTAACAATAGTAATGATAAATGATTGATAATAATAATAATAATAATAATAATAATAATAATAATAATAATGATAATAATAATAATAATAATAATAATAATAATTCCGATAGGGATATGATCCTCTGTCCAATGACGTAGCTCATGTTTTATTGTATTTAGTTCCGGGCGGTATTATACCCGTAGAATAGAATTTTTTGGCTGTAAACTATTACTACGAGGGCACAGTACTTCCGAAGATGAATAGAATTATATGAACTTAGCCAAAACGAAAAAAAAAAAAAATGGAGCAAAAGGGTTACTGAAAGTACTTTTGAATGATTTGGTATTTTTAGTGTGAGTGTTTCGCCTCACTCCTCTAATTGTGATTACTGTTATTGTGTGAATTTTTGAAATCACGGTAACTCGACGGTATTATCCTCATCATGTGATTTCACTTCCTAGTAATGGCATGAAATCTGATAGTCTTTAACTCATAATTATATCCATCGAATAACACATTACCGTACATGACTTACAAATTTGGTCGAATAAGTGAAACAGTTCCATATTCTTTGCTTCATACTACTTCATCTTTTTTAACGAAAAAAAATCTCATTGCATAGAGGACAAGCGAAGCTGTATCCATTAAAAGAAAATGACCCCAGGACGAAAGCTGAATTATTCAGGTTTTGTTCATTTCGATATGCCTGGATACACTGAATATAAAAGACTGGGGATTATAGATGAAAAGACAGACTGAGGAAGACACTCTCAGAGCTGACCGATGCATATATGACTTAGTGAGAGTACTGGTAAACTCCTGCATTATAAAATTAAACAGAAAGACAGCCAATTTGTGTTGCTAAAAGGATGCCGTGTTCCCGTCGTAAAGAGGAAAGAATGGGAGTTCAGAAGAACAGTGACCAGAGTAATGGCGAAGAAAGCCAAAGAGAGAAAGGTAGCCTACTCGTTGTTGACCCTGTAGCTTCCAACTTATACCATTTCACGCAAAGGTTACATAAATGGTCATTTTCGTACATCATCTGTCTCTCCACGAAGTCTCGATTTTTTTCTCCCTAGCTTTCTGATATCAAAACTATTTACTATATTCACTACTTCAAGTACTGACAATCACAAGTTCTCCGGGAATCTTTTTCCAGCATTGTGTCCTGTCTTCTGTTCCCACTGGTACGTCATAGAATTGCATATTATATCTGAATATTATACGGGGTGGCCATAAAGTCTTTCCCTGATTATGAAAAATCATATCTCAAAGACCATTCTAGATAGAAACATGAATGTTGTAGCATTGTGTAGACGAATTCATAGAATTTTTTCAAACATACTTTACAGACATTTTCTCCCCTACATGTGGCGCTGCAGTAATTAGTAAAAAAATGGAATCTATGAAGAAGAAAGCGCAGTGTGTTTTGTGGTATCACGGAACAAAATCGCCAGTTACAGTTGAACAAAAATTCTGAAATAAATATGGACGAGATCCACCAGAGTATCAAGGGTTGGTATGAGAAGTTTAAAGAGACTGGCAGTGTTGGTGACCTCAAAAGAACTGGTAGGCCACGCTCAAATGAAGAGACTGTTGATGCTGTGCTATTGCTTTTCAGTGCAGCCCTCGCAAATCAATTCGTCGTGCTTCAACAGAATTCAGGATACCGCAGAGCGCAGTGGTTAATATTTTGCACAAATGCCTTCGTTTGCATGCGTACAAAGTTCAAATCGTTCAAGCTTTGGGGCCAAACGATTGTCCATGACGTGCTGCTTTTGCTGAGGAGATTCTGCAACGAATTGATGAGGGCAATGATTACCTGAGGCGTGTTGTTTTTTCTTATGAGGCTACCTTTCACATCTCGGGGAAGGTAAACAGGCACAACGTTCGTATCTGGGGATCAGAGGACCCACATGTTGTTGTGTTAGAGCACAAGAGGGACAGCAGTAAAGTCAATGTTTGGTGCGGTCCAATGCATAACACGGTTATTGGACCTTTCTTCTTTGATGAGCCCACCATTTCAGCAAACGTTTACTTGAACATGTTGGAGCTTTACGCTGCACCTCAGTTAGAAGAGTTTCAAACACGGGTAATTTTCCAACAAGATGGTGCACCGCCACACTGGGGTTTAGCTGTCCGTCAGATCTTGAACGTAACCTTTCCAAACCGATGGATTGGGAGAGATGGTCCAACACCATGGCCGCCACGTTCACCAGACATTACCACTCTTGACTTCTTTTTATGGGGGTATACGAAGGGCAAAGTGTACAGTTCATCAGTTCCTGATCTTGAAACTCTGAAGGCAAGGATAGCGCAGGCAATAGCGAAGGTGGCTGAAGATATTCTGCAGAACACATTGCGTGAAATCGAGTATAGCTTAGATATGCTCCGGGCAACAAATGGAGCACATGTTGAAGTTCATGCATAAAGGAAAATAATACATCTTGAGATAAGGTATAAGCTACAAAAAACTGTATGTTTGTACCTAGCATATGTTTTGTCCAATAAAGGTTTGTAATCAGGGAAATGCTTTATGCTCACCCTGTAAATCAATATCCTCTTGTATGTGATTGATATTATACCGATATTAATACTATATAAGTACCACACTGGATGTATACCCAAATAAATCACCAAGGAAATGATGTTACGAAACATTCCATACACCACCATGAATACGACCCTATGTTCGATGTTGGCTTCAGTGTAGAAAGACCCCTACCCCCAATCCTCCCTCATCTTATTGCAGTCCGGCACACACCATACCCTTGCCTATCACATGTCTTGCCTTCCCATGACCTGAAACAAGTGCACGACAGATTCCACACCCGCCTTGTCTTGTCCGCGGCGGCCGTTGATGGGGATCGGAAGGGTAGGGTAGGGAGGGGCTGAGAGTGGTGCAAACTGGGCAAGTAATGGGGAGCTGGGGGACAGAAATTCACCTAATACTTCATTTCATTTTACATTTCACATGACCGCTGGTGGCATAAATTACAGAAGGTGAGAGAAGCTTGGTGTGTTTCTCCGGCCACAGATGATTTTCTTTGATATAATACATCAGGGAGGAAAATGATGGACATGTCCCAGGTGTGAAGTAGACGAACTGGAGTAGTAAGTGAATTTTTGTCCCTCAGTGTTCAACGGAAGTCAAGGTAGGGAAGGAAAAAAAAAAAGGAAAATAACTGAATCGAATACTGGATGAAGATTAAATTTTGGGGACCCTGTCTTACTTGCAGGCAAATTCTTCATACGCCGAAATGATGATTAAATCTGAATAAGCCTGACCGGTAAAATCTTGTTGCCTAGTAATGATGTAGTTAAGACAAATGGTGGTAATGTTGAACGGTGAATTTTTTTGGGGGGGGGGGGGGGGGGGTGGGGGGTTGTTTGCCTTCATCTACAGTCCAAACCTTTAAAACAGCTTCCGTAATTACTTCAGCACAAGAACCTCTTTCTTGAAGTAAACGACATCGCGTCGCTAGTCAGCTTATATAATAGTCCCAGACGGTTGGATATTGTTTTTCTTTCGAAAATGTTGCTTTATAGCTTTTCGAAGCTTAGAGGGTACAGCCTTAATAATCCTAATGAAGTATGAGAACCCTTTCCTTTTTTTTTTTTTTTTTTTTACGGCATGAACAGACTAAGGTGGACGTCACACGGAGTCTATTGGTAATAAAAACACTGACCTTGAACACGGCATCACATCGCAACTTTCAGTTCATCACTAAATTCAAGCCAACCAGAATGCATATATAAATCCGGCGTATTTTACTACTGAATGCAGTGTTGGCAGGAACGAGCTAAAACATACCGGTATGCAATAAATAGAAGTTTTGAGCAGTGGCGGAATTGCGAACTACTATTGTTTTCAGTTTGAAATTTTTGGCTGTCGGTGTGTTGTTGGATCGGTGTAAATATTCCGACGGTTGTTGAGTGATTTCACTACGATGACGTAGTTGGGTCTCTGCTGCCTGCAGTCGATTGGGTAAAAAAAAAAAATAGGGAACCATTTTTACTGAAAGGGTTAAGAAACAATATACATTAAATTCCTCCAACTTGAAAAGCGTCCCGGAAGCCTAATATAATCGTCAAGTAGAAGGAAGAATATGACAATTATTTCTCCTCAGGGCTCATGGGGTAAATGCTCTCACTACCATAACTGTTCATCTGTTTACCACCACACGTCTTTATCTCATAAGTGGTGGCCGAAAAAGAATCGCTTCCATGTCACTCGGTCCTCCTCCGACAGGCTACAGTCTCTCTCTCTCTCTCTCTCTCTCTCTCTCTCTCTCTCAACTGCATTTAAGGTTTGGAAGAAGAAACACGTAATTGAACTGAAGAGGATAAAAAGTCTGCCATATATGCAAATCCTATTTGACGAAGGCATTGCTGGCCTGAATAAAATTGTCTCTACGTGGCAGAATGTAAAACAGGTCATCGTAATGAAGGAAAAAATCTGTGTACAACTGTAACAGTGAGAACACATGTCATGGCAAGGGAACTGATAGGGTTTAAACAGAGAGGAAAGGTCACGGAGGGGGTGGAGAGGTGAAAGAGAGAGAGTGGGAGACATGAAGGTTTATTTGTGTGTGTGTGTGTGTGTGTGAGAGAGAGAGAGAGAGAGAGAGAGAGTAAACGCAAAAATGAGTGGGAAATTGAATTAAGTTGTGGAAATAAGAAAAAAAAAAATAGAGGAAAGGTAACAGAGCAAGGTGAAAGCAAGGGAAAGGAGAAAAGAGGGAATGAGATATGGCAGATGGAAGAAGAGGAACACCGATGAAAAGGGCAGAACGAAAAAGGGATGTAGAGGCAAGGGAAGAGGGGGGGCGGTTGTGTAGTTGAAAGGAAAAAGTGTACAGGAGAAAAATAAGATGAAAAACAGAGGGGGGGAGAGGTAAGGGAAAGGGAGAGGAGGAGTAAGGAAACATAGAAGACTTTATGCAGGAGGTGGAAAGAAAGGAGTAAGGTTCAGAGAGGAGAGAAAACCGCAGAGACAACTGAGGAAACTGAGAGAGAGAGAGAGAGAGGGGGGGGGGACAAATGAGGGGGAAAGAAAAGGTTCTCAGGGAGGAAAATAGCAGAGAAGAAAGGGAAAATTGAGAGGGAGAGAAGGGTGCAGAAGGAGAGAGAAGCCTGAAGCCTGGAGGGAGAGAGCGGTTGTCTTTCAAAGGACGTTGAGATAAGGAATGAGCTGGAGAGAGGGAGGGAGAGAGTGAAAGAAAACGAAAGATGGATGGCCAAGAGGAGCTAAAAATAGAAAATGAGAGAGAGAGAGAGAGAGAGAGAGAGGTAAGGGAGGGTATGGAAGGGGGAAGGGGTGATGGTATTTCGTTTCCACAGGTGAAACATGATGCCTGAAATACACCTGAGTTTTAATGAAGTTACCTCCCTACCCTTCCCTACCTGCCTCCCCACCAACCCCCCCCCACTCTCCCTCCCTCACCTGGTCTATTTACTCTCTCTCTCTCTCTCTCTCTCTCTCTCTCTCTCTCTCCCCCTCCCTCCCTCCCCACCTACCCCTTCTTTCCCTCCCTTCTTTTCTTCCTCACCTACAAACCCTGCCCTCCGCTTTCTCCCTCACCTTCCTACCTTTTCCCTCCCCTACTCCTTCCTTTTCCTACTTCCCGCCTATTTCCCTGCTCTCTTTCCCTCCACTCTCTCCTTCCCTTCGTCCCTCCCTCTTCCTCCTTTGTGTACCCTTCCTCTCTCCTCCTTCAGTTTTTCTCCTACCTGGATTTTTCTTCCTCCCCTTTCACTCTATCACGCAGTCGGCCATCAGTTAACTCGTTCATTAATTCTCTCTCTCTCTCTCATAAATTTCTATCCAATATTCCCTTCACATTTTTCGGTTATTTCTTCCCTTTCTTGGATAGCTACCAAACTGCCGGCCAGATAACACCACGTTTAAAATCCTGAGGCGGATGAACGGATACTTGTGTGTTCATCCATCCCTCTGAGAGTTGGTGAGTAACATGAGTACACAGGGTAACAGCTGGGAAGGATACTGGGGTAGCCTAGATCAGCGTTTCTTAACCTTTTCCGACCTCAGCACCCCCCTTGTAATAAGGTCTCAGTCCAGCACCCCTCTACATCTGGTTACTGGGACTGCAGTTGCTACACTACTGCAGGGTTAAAGTGAAGTGAAGTACTGCCTGACAGTTTATTTTATACTGTCTCAAAAAAAAAAAAAAAAAAAAAAAAAAAAAGCCAATACTAAGCAAATCCAGTAAGAAAAAATATAATGCAGCATTTTCCAGCACCCCCTAAAATTGATTTCAGCACCCCAGGTTAAGAAACGCTGGCCTAGATGATACAGTGGCCTTGTACACCGAGATAGTGGGTGAATATCTCATCAAGGAATCAAGGCATATATGTTAAGGAGATGAGTTCAGCAACTGAGTGCTTCAGGGAGTATGCTTCATTCTCTAAGTTTGCTTATGTTAACTATTTTCAACTAATTTCTCTGTTTATTGTTTAATTTTTTAATGTCGACTTTTTCAGATAATTTCGTCTACCGATGAATGTCAGATTAATATTTCTCCATTAATCCTTTTTTTTTTGTCATTTTGTCCTGTTTTAGGTCTCCGCCAGCCTTCCCTCCCTTATCTCTCTTCCTGTCTCCTTTCAGTTTACTTCTTCCTCTCATTTCCTCCCTCGCCCTCTCATTTCCTCCCTTCTTCCTTATCTCCCTCCTCCGCTCCCTCCGTCCATCCCCCTTTCCCATCTCCCTACCCCCAGCGCACGTGGCTGTATGTGTAGTGTATGATGTACCATGCCATGTGTATGAGCTTAATATAATCAATACAGTGTAACCAAAAAATAATCAGCGACATCTCTTTTGCCTCACGGACAACATTTTTTTTTTATATTATTGTTCGGGCAGTAGTGACGTGCTAATTCATATTTCATTTCAGCTTACGGTTCATTATCTCAAATGTTTCAGCAGTAGTTCTTTGCGATCGTCATTGATTTCTGTGTGTGTGTGTGTGTGTGTGTGTGTGTGTGTGTGTGTGTGTGTGAGAGAGAGAGAGAGAGAGAGAGAGAGAGAGGTGGGGGGAGAATGATTTGAATGGCATAATTTTTTATTTTTCCTGCTACCAGACGATTTTATTCTACTTTACAAGTTCTCTAGTAAGAGTGGGCTTAACGTAAGCAATACCAAGTTTTTCTTCGAAAAATCTCACCTAAGTTAAATAATATAATTAAATGCAGGAAGAACAAAGTAAAATCATACGTCATCGAACTGAAAGAACAGAAAAGGACTCGCATATGGAAGGCTTGTAATATATTTGAATAATTGTGTGGTCCATTATTTCCCTGGGAATGGTGTTAATAGTACGGCCACTTTTGCAGTTACTTTGTTTTTGGATCCTTCATCACCCCGTCTTTATGTAGGAGTAAGAATAGGGATGATGATGATTACGAGCGAGCGAGCAAAGCCATGTTTACTCTCAGTTAAGTTTGGAAATGAACAGCCCGGCCCGACCCCACCGTCACGCTAAGCAGAGGCTAACAACTTTACCCCTATGTGAAGCAGAGTTGAAATTCTTTCTTTGTGTTCTACAGTCATTCAATACATTTTATTATCAACTAAAAACTCACCCATTAAATATAGGAACCCCTTGAAATCTCCAGTTTTCCAAGACAGTGTTCGGCTCTAATCGGTGAACGCCTCAATTCCCAAATCAAATTTTAACAGATTTTCTGTCGTAATACTGTGTTTCTTGGCATCAGCTCTTGCAGTTAAATATCGGAGATTCTGTCTGTAATTATACATTAGAGGGAAATTGGGATAACACGGTGCTCACTCACTCGTCACACCCTCAAAGTTCATTTTGCTGGTGATAGGAATTCTTGATTTTACTAGGCCGAAATGGTTATGGGTGGTGGCGTCCATCATCCTTACAGTTATTGTAACGCTGTGTACTTCTTCCTTCACGTTTATCATTCTTTACCTGTGTCTGCCATCCTCTCTTCCTGCTTCTCCCTTTCTTCCAGTCTTTTTTTATTGCTCCTCCATCCACTTCATATGGCTGTGCACTGACTACCAAACCTAATTATTGTTTTCTGTAACGCAGGAAACCATTTACAACCCAGGGTGGTGTGAAGCCTATGTTGTCCCTCTTAATTGAATGGAGAGACGCAGATGTGGCGTTCATCAGAACGCTTTTCGCTTTTCGCTTTTCCTCTCGCCTCGCTATCGCGAGGCGCTGTCAACCACGAGGGAAAATCAGTTCACTATGGCACGGCACTGCAAGGGCGTTTGCTTTCCTGCGGTTGATAGATCTGCTTGGCCAGACAGGCCAGGGTCGATCAACACCAACTAGGTGGCAATTAATCATCTGTAACCATTCACTGCGGTGATATAGTGATTTTTCTATTATATTTTTGTTCCTGGCTTACGTTTGAAACTCAGGACAGATGTCTAACAGCGAATGGGATAATGAAGGCTAAATCTAGCTCATTCAGTCTGAGCAGTCGCTTGTAAGCTGAATAAAATCGTCTGGTGGCAGCAACAATATAACATCCATCATCAGGGTGAAATATGTATCTATGAACGGTCTCGAAAGGGTGGAAAAGGATGATTTCCTTATTTTCTTTTATTTTCTCTCCTGGCTTTTCTTTTTGTGCACACTGGGGTCTTCACTGTATTAACCCGTGCATTGTTGTGAGTCATATGTTTTGTGTTCTTACTATTTCCGGTCGATTTCTGTTTGGATTGCATACATACAGCACATTCCCTTCAATGGTACAAAGACTCCTTACACCTTCTAGTCCGTCTGATGCTGAGTAAATTGACTAGTAACCAAGGAGGCTCATTTATAACTAAAGCACATCAAATTTCATGCAATCTTGACTTAGTATTCTGATTACAGAAGCGACTCAGCCCCGTCAGATGAAAACAAACCAGTTGTAGTGGTGGGGCCGAGAGGGTCTAAGCCATGAACGATGTACGGTTTCATTCACTGGGTTCACAGTAAATAGTACTTCCTAAGATGAAGCCACACTGGGCCAAAAGTGGCTAACATGCGAGCCAGTTTCGTGAGCCACTAGCCAAACTGACCCACAGTGAGCAAGATTTCGCTTGTAAGGTGAAATGGATAAAAATTTTCACTCACAGATTGTTGGTGGGATTAGAACTCAAATGAGCCTATATTAATTTTGTAACTGGTGAGAAAATATTCTGTTATCACAGAAGG
Organism: Coenobita brevimanus; assembly: GCF_032717465.1. Classification (NCBI taxonomy): domain Eukaryota; kingdom Metazoa; phylum Arthropoda; class Malacostraca; order Decapoda; family Coenobitidae; genus Coenobita; species Coenobita brevimanus. Next base: position 6,795,578 of record NC_137023.1, on the reverse strand, counting down.
AAACTTTAACAAAAATTGTTAAGTGAATACGATTTAATTCTTGAGGTTTTCATTCATTTCTTTTCTTCTCTTATGACAATGAAATCAATATTCAGACACTCTGGTGACCAGCCGCAGAGGCTGTCTGTTTTTATTTCCGGACAACAAGTAGAATGCAGATTGTGACCAGTATTCGATATGGATCCTGCGGCAAGGAAAACTCCAGTAGACTGCCTTGTGGCTCTGGGTTGCTGAAGTACGTGAGGCAGTTGCTGAAACTGAGGAAAAGGGAGTGGGAAGTCCTTTGTGGTTTGTTTGCAAATGACCACGAGGCGCCAAGGCAGACGATACCGCTAGCCGTTTCGGCTGGCAAAAACACAGGCGTGTGACGGCAAATCAGCTTTGCTTGCCATGTCGCCTCACAAAAGCTGCTCTCCTGTTAGCCACTTTTGGCCCAGTGTGACGCCGCCTTTACCTTGGCTCTTTCCTGTTATTGGTTTTGGACTCCCTGAATTTAACAGAGAGCGATGGGTGATGATACTATAATACTTGCACGCAAATTTGGGCTAAAATTGTCATCCCTTCATCTTGAATGCTGAGTTGCAGCAGTAGATTAACCTAACACTAGAATATGATGCTGCTCTGGAAGAAGCGCTTTGTTGAGGATGTAGAGCTGTAACTTTTTTTTTTTTTTTTTTTTTTTTTTTGCCACAAAGCTACGTGGAAATAGTCAAAAAGGGACGAAAATCTGGGCCAGTTAAGGTAAAAGGGATATAGTGGTGGTGATGATGATGATGATAAAAGCAGGAAGAGCAGCGAGATGTGATGATGGTGACGACGGTAATATATCAGGGCAGCACATTGCCTTAATTTTACTTACCGTACCTTGTATATTCTGGTACCCGACTTGCCCTGATGGATATGAGAGAGAGAGAGAGAGAGGGAGCGAAAGAGCGAGAGGGGGGGGGAGAGAGTTTTTTCTCTTAATACCAACATGAGTCAAAAGTTAAAAGTTAAACTTTTTTGCCTTCATATTCTATATTCAATATATATATATATATATATATATATATATATATATATATATATATATATATATATATATATATATATATATATATATATATATATAGGTGGGGGAGCTCACCATCCATTCACTCGATGTAGTGCTGCTCTCGGGTGTCTTTCCTTTCCTCTCCTCCATCCTTCTTTCCTTCCATCCTCTTCTGTCTTTCCTTCAGTCTTTCCTCGTCCTTCTGCCTATGCGTGACCTTACACTCCCTCTTCTCTCGTTCTTCCCTTCATTTTTTCCTCTTCCTTCTGCCTGTTGGTGACTCTACACTGAGTGACAAGCCAAATGGTTTCCTGTACACCAGGAAACCATTTACTACGCTGGGTGGTAACCATATAACCAAATTTTGGCACCTGGTGGTTTAGTGGGTAATTATTGCGCTCCAATCGGATTGAGCCGGTGAAGGTTTATATCCAAGGGTTGGTTGGGGTTTATTACTCACGCAGTGCCACTCAGGGATGAGTGAGGCTGGTCACTCAACTTAAATGGCAGGACCAACTGCCTAGCCCCGGGCTCCTACGCTCCTCATGGGGCGACGTAGTATTGGATGATGGATTGATGGATTGATATATATATATATATATATATATATATATATATATATATATATATATATATATATATATATATGGAGCCTCTGTGGTTCAGTGTTCAGTGTTAGAGTGTGCGTTTCGTACACGGGTGAAGCAGGGTTCGCGCCCCGCCAGGGTAATAAACTTTGGGAGTGTTCACCCGGCCATGCACTGCATTGGCGGACACAAGGGGTGCTGTGGTTGAACCAGTGTCGCTTACTATAAAGTATGATTGCACCCAGTCGGCTTGCGCGGGCCGATTACACATGGTTCACAGACCACACACATCCAAAGCCACTTCAACACTACAATTACACTTACAAGCACTTCTCACCCTACATACAATCTCTACCAGACAGCCTAAGCCACTTGGTAGGGATACACTGGCTGTATTGTCCCGACCTCGGTCGGGATAGGCCGGTTCTGCAGTGGATACTCAACCGGCTGATGAGATATATATATATATATATATCTATGTATATATATATATATATAGATATATATATATATATATATATATATATATATATATTTAACCAAATAATTACATTTCTTTCCCTTTCATTAATTATCGACAACTCAGAGAATGTAGAGTTATCAGGAGAGATTATCTTTTAAAAGTTGCAGTGTATGAAAGCAGGTCAAGTTTATTATACATCCAGGTATATTAACTAACTGTATTCATTTCTTTCCCCTCCACAGCAGCCCCCAGCCCCTCCCCTTTGTTAGAGAGTGAGCGGTGCGAGGGTGGGTGGGTGTGGGTTCCGGAGGGGGGTGTGCGTGAGGGTGTGGGAGCTAGGGGGTGGCGTGGGCTGTGGCGAGGACAGGTATATGGGCGACGGCGGACACCTGGCAGCCCTAACCTCACCCGGCACAGCTGAACTGGCCACCCAACTCATGTAAGTACATTTTTATCTTCTTTCCTTTAACTGGGCCTAAAATTGCCGTACGTCCATCTTGAACTCCGAGTTATGGTGATCAATTTGCCTCAGAATATTATGGTAATTGAAAAAAAAAAATGGTATGAAAATAATCACCCGTAGAAATGTCATTTTTCTGCCACTGAAATAACGTGAAATAAGCTACAAAAGGACAAACGTCCGGGCCAAGTTAAGGTAAAAGTGGTGCAATAATATCTAGATTTTTTATTTTTTTGTGTCCTTCATTTCAGTTAGTACTCTAAAATTACTGATAAATTTGGAAGACATGAGACTGGCTTTGGTCACATGAAATATTCGAACTAGGTTTCGTTTTTCGTAGTGACGGCCATATCATTCTTCGATTTGACGGTCCCGAAACGAAAATTTTCCGTCAAGTATCCGGAGCGACAAGTGTGTAAATAACTTTTGATGGACAAGTAACAAAACAAAGCAGTATAACCTTTGGAAAAAAAATGTCTTAATCTAACGCTCAGTATCATTCGCCATGGTTCTCGACTGAGTCGTGAAAACCTGCACTACGTGTGGTTAACCCCAAGGACACTTCTTCGTGACTAGCGACATCTTCTAGCGCTAATCTACAGTTACAAGTTGGCGTTCGTGATGAGGGGATGGCAATTTCATGGAAAGTTAGTGTTAAAAAAAAATAAAAGATATTAAATTTGCCTTGTCTGCAAACTCATTCCCACCACCCAATCTGATGCTGGAGAGGGACGCCTTCACGTGGTGGCATTGATAAGGCCGTGTGGTGGATCTGCCCGGTAATACAAACGTCATTCAGTCTGTGAAAGGAGGGTTGTGGACTGGAGGAGGGCAGCACTAGCCTGCAATTCACCGAGTTCACATCTGGAAGGGTCTGGGGTGTCAACTACTATTACTACTACTACTACTACTACTACTACAGTACTACTACTACTACTACTACTACTTTTTTTTTTTTATCACCTCCATCCATTGGGGAATTATATTGTGAAGATCAAAACCAACCTTGCTAATACAGTTCACCATTTGGAGTTGTAATGTGAAGGTTAACACTAACCCTCATATTACAATCCGTTGGCCCCAAGCACGCCAACGGCTGTGGTTACCAACCATCTGCTATTACTATTATTATTTTATTTTTCTTATTCATATTTATTACAGTGTAAATAAAGACATTAAACTATTGGAGTCGCTGGTCTATGCGACTCTCGACCACTGTAGCTTCGTAATCCATACCCGCCAGAGAGACAGGCCTGAGGGCTGATGATCTTGTGCCCCTGAGACATAGCAGAGCAGACCTCACGAGTGAGAATGAGAGTCGACATCTCATCCAGGCCATAACAGAACTCTGCGGTTTACGTGTCTTCTCAGAAAGAACCTCTGCCAGTCTCGAATAGAATCTTATTGCCTCTGGACCCATCCCACCTGATGTCGTGAACACAAGGGGAGTGAATCGACCGTGGTCCACATGTTGGATCCTTTCTTGATAATTTCTATTTTTTTCTTGTTCATTCCTTTTGTGTGTAGCTTCGAGGGACATTTCACGATGACACGCTGCCATGGGATCGAATATCCTGATGTCGAAGAACGCCCTCTGCCCACGTGTCCAGAAACCTCGAGCATTGACATCCACTCTTGCATCATTTGAAGTGTTTGCTGTTCTGTGGGTGAAGTGCTCGCCGTCCAGGGGTAGCAGAGCTGGCTCAATCGTGACATCATGGCATATTTCCTGCAGCATTTTGGCAGTGAGGTCACGTACTTCATCGTGTCGGATGCAAACAAAGCCTCCCTTCTTGCATACCATTGCATGGTTTGCATCAAAGGCAGTGCCACAGGCACAGTGTTGAGGTAGGTTCTCTATTGGCCACCCATATCTCAAGGCTATGGCGTCAATAAATTCTTGTTTGTTGAAGTGGAAGCCTTTTGCCTTGAGAGGCAGGGTTGTGAGCCAGTTCGATGCCCCAACCTCCTGTGCAATTTCAACTCTTCTGCACTGGTCTGGTGTTAGATGTTCGATTATGTGCTGCAGTTGGTCTTTTTGTCTTGCTTCACGCTCCTTGCTTATCTGTGTCTTTATGTCTCTCTGCCTTTGGTGGTCGATTTCACTCGTCTCAACCTGAGCGCAGATCTTCTGTGACAAGGATTCGGTGAGCCTGAGTGAATTTCTGTGTTCATAGCTTGCCACGGCTACTGGATTTATAATGCCAAGGCCTCCCATCCTGGGTGGTAGTGCTAGAAGGTCCCTCTCTTCTGGTGTGGGGATGTGGACGTTGGTTAGAGATGGGAGGAATGAATCCCTGCTTGCATCCTCCAGTGGTTGTAGCAGCAACTCGATGTCTGGTATGGTCCTCATCACGAAGGTCCACTTGTGCTTTACACCATAGGTAAATGCACTGTATGCTGCATGGGGTTCTGTTTTTACGTGGCTGGATAGTGTATGAATTTCTTCTAACCATGTCTTTACCTTATCACTCACATATTTGTCTTTGAATTCCTTACTTCCAATCACAGCCCCTAGATGCCTCTGACCTTCCTTGGTCACTATCTCGTTTGTGCCTCTAAATTCTTCTTGTGCATCTTGATAGTAAGCTGGTTTCACGATCAAGATGGACTTACTTGCATTAGGGTAGTAACCTATTTCAGGGCCATGAGATGTTACAAGGTTCCACCATTTCCTCACATCCTCAACCTTGCCAGCACCCGTGAGATCATCTGCATAGGCTACCTGTTTTACATTGGTGGCCTCGTATTTGATCTGTTGTTGCAGCACTGTCATCGCCAGGGCGTACATAGCCATGGCAACGGGGTTCCCCTGGGTAGTTCCTTCTGTGGACTGGATTACACCGACATCGTGAGCCGCTGTCTTGCTCACAATGTAGAGGTCTGTTGGTTCTTTGTAGGTGTTTTCCACATATTGGGCAAATGCTTGGCATTTAACCTTCATATTGTGCAGCATTGCCTCCCGGTTGATGGAATTAAATGCATTTGAGGCATCAACTAATAATACTGCCTGACAGTCCTCTTCCCCAGATATTTTCCTCATTGAGTGAACTGCTGCCTCACCTCCTGCCTGCTGGCCTGCACACACCTGGAGGTTGCTAACTGCCTGCTTCACATCATCTTTCACCACCTCCATGATGCATTTTCCTATAATCCGTCTTAAGACTTCACCCACCCCGATGGGCCTGCATCCAGGATTCTTATCAAGGGGTATTAGTCTGCAAGCCGTCAGTGCTTCGATGTTACTGCACTGACTTGAAGCCAGCTTCCTCGCCAGTGAGGCAATGGTGTTACATAGGTCTGTTGCTGCCTCCCCAGACTTGATGTTACTGAGGATTACTCGCCAAGATTTTGCATCCAGGCCTGACGGTCCTGCCCCTCCTTGTGTGTGCATTGCCTTCCGCCACACCATATCTCCAGTTATCCTGTCATATATGATGGGATTGGGAGGAGTGTAGTTGCCGTCAAGCTTTGACTGGGCACTTGCTTGTCGTGCAGTCGGGTGTTTTTCTTTTAGTTGTTGCATTGTTTCATCTGTCAGGTCAAGTACTTCGTTTGGTGATTCAGCTGACAGGGATCTTGTTGCCATCGAGACCTTCCCCTGTCTCATCTTGCTGCCAAAAATCCTTGCAACATCGTTGGTATTCTGATTTCTTCTGCCTCGGTTGTTTATTCTCATCTGCAAGGCCCTTGCTTCCCCAAGTAGGTTGTCGATTTCACCTCTTTTCCATGTTTCAACCCGCCTTTGGATGGCCTTAATATTTTCTGCAATGCTAGCTCTTGGGCGGGTCTCGTTGAGGAAGAGATGTGGTATTAGTGCAAGGACCTTAAGAGAGAATGAGGCAATGGGTGTGTTATTGTTGTAGTTGGCTATCAGGCGAGTGATTTCCTTGATCATATCAGTTGTAGCATTGCATTTGGGAGGTTCAAAAAGGTTACTTGAGGACCATCCAACTATTTCATTATATGTGGTGTTCACCCAGGTTACTGTATTTTCTAGGGATTTGCTCATCCAGTATGTGGGACGACCTTCTCGCACAGACCTTTGAGGCTGTTCTGCTTCCTCGTTGTTTGTGTCACTACCGTTCTGAGGACGTATAATACCTAGATGATTCCCTCTTTCATGCACCCCGCTATGGTGGTCTTCATCCTGAGTTTCATTTCTATTATAAACCTCATGATGTTCCTCACCCCCAACTTCACTACTATTTACTTCCCCATGGTGATTTAACCCACCCAGCGCTTCCATATCTCTCGCATCTTGGCGTCCATCCCTATCCCTCGCTTCACCACTGGGTCTTTCACCACTACGCATGTCCGTGTGATCGTGCATATTGTCAGTGACCGCCCCATCAATTTCCATGTCACCAATCTGTCGCCTGCCATGTTGGAAGCGGTCAAGTCCCGCTTCTGGTGGGCTGTTATTCCCTAACACATTCATACAGAAAGGTCCCATCCTACAGTATGTACACGGTGACCTGTTTGTTGCACATGAGCACCTGATACACTTATGCTGCCTACTGGAGCACTGACAACAATACTGTGGCGTGGCTATGGTGTTAAAGTTTTTACACTGTGGTACAGTATTAATGATAATAACTTTGGCTACCTTTTGTAGTACTTTTAACTGAAAATTAAATATAATGTTACTAGAACTACTATTTTACTATACGAATTTTAAATTAAGGTTTGATATAAGTGAAGAATGTGCTTGTTTTACTTCTATTTTTATAGATAATATGATTAAGTTATGAAGCAGTTTGCTCGTTTTTCTCTAGTTTTGCATTTAGTTAATATCTGATTGTTCTTTCTTATACTAATAATCGACTGAACTGATAATGATATGTATCTAAAGTTTGAAATGAAGTAAAACAACGCTTCTTTGTTCAAGGGTTAAGTAGGTGGCCAATTGGTGTGTTGCAATAATGTGGAGCCTTGTTTATTGGTAATGGGTCTTCAGGCGTTAAGGTGTAGGGGTGAGGGTGGTGTGTGGCGTAGCGGCAGTGTGTGTGTGTGTGTGTGTGTGTGTGTGTGTGTGTGTGTGTGTGTGTGTGTGTAGTTTAGTGATACTGGGTCTTCTGACGCTATGGTATAGGGGTGAGTGTGGTGTGGTGTGTGGTGTTGGGACAGTGTATGTGCGTGTGTGTGTGTTGGTGTTGTGACATGTGATGTGTGGTTGTGGTGTTTTGTGGAGGTAAGATAGAGGCACCTTGGTTTACTAAGACACATTGGCATTAACAAGGTTTGTTTAGTATTTCTTTTGAATATAAAAGAGAATTTTGAGAGGGTTGAGTAAGTAGTTCTAGTCTGTAATTTTATGGAGTTTACAATAGTCCTATTATATAGATATTATATTAAAAATACCCTTATTACTATTGTATTTAATAATAATAGTGTACTTAAAACTAGGGTACTATGTTTAAATTTGTTATTTAATTGAAGTTATATTTATTAATTTTATTTATTAAAATTAAAGTTTTAATTATTACTGTACTGTTTATTATTATATTATGGACTTGTCTACTGTGATTGGTTATATATTCATACGATGAGATTCTATGTATAATATGTTTTATAGTTATTTAAGAACAGTCATTGTGTGTGTGTCTGTATGTATGATGTGTTTACATTACAGTGTCATCTAAGGTGTGTGTAAGATTCCTTACCTAAATGTTTTTGTATGCCACACTTCTATACCACCTGGCTATGCTGGTGGTGTGTATGTAGGAGACTGTTGTATAGTTAGTGGTAGTTGTTGTTATATTTAGTGTTTGGTACAGTGTTTATAAATCGTATTATTAGGTGGTGTGTATGCTAGTGATCAGTGGGTGATATTCAGTGTGTGGTAACAGCTGATGTGTTAGGGAAATGGAGTTAGTGCTCCAAGGATAATGGAGTGAGCAAGAGGTGTGTGACAGGCATCCCACGTCTCATTGTTATTTGTGGACAAAGTTAATAACTGAAAAATGGGCTTCAGAGAGGTACTTATTTTGTAAGTGAGGGTGGCGATACTTATATTCAGGGTGTGTGGGGCAGCGCACATGTGGCGGCGGGGTCCCGGGTGGCTGATGATATAATGTATGGTGTTGACACCAGTCCAGATAACCCTCTCAGGTCAGCACCTCGCTCGCTAACGGTCCCTGCACACACACACACACACCCTTCCTCCCCCTCACACCGTAGTTTTCACAATTTTTCACATTTTCCAAGCTATATATAGCTGATATTTAAGATTTTCTTTCACACATGCATCAGTGTCCACTTTATGCTGGAGTGGGTATCAATTTCTAAGAGCCCACAATCATTTTTACTATGATTTCGAGACGATAACACGGAGCGCCTGACACACGTCCTCTCACTCCACCACCCAGAACACTACTACTACTACTACTACTACTACTACTACTACTACTGCTACTACTACTACTGTTACTACGACTAATAACAATAACAATAACAACAGCAACAACTACTACTACTACTCTCTGTACTACTGTAATAAGTTACAATCTGTAAATTCACCTTAACTACAAAGAAACCAGCCGAGTGTGGCTCCTGTACCAGTTGTAATCAGTTATAATTCTGAATTTCTACTTTGCCTATAAAGAAACCAATTTAGTGAAGCTCCTGCACAGCTCACCTCACCCACCAGACGATAACTTACTGAAAATATTTATTACGTATTGAGGTGTACAATTATAATTATTTTGTCCGTCTGTACAACGCCATACAGACTACTTAGTTAAGTAATCCAGTCAGAAGGAGTCAACTTTTGTTGTCAAGTAATCCAGTCAAAATGAGTCAACTTTTGCTGTTTGTGGTGTGTGCCGTGGTGGTGACGGCAACACAAGACCGACAGGCGATATCACTTGACATCAAAAACGTCAGTGTGCCAGAGCTACACGCCGCCTTGGCACACCAGGCTGTTATGATCTTACGACTTGAAAAGGACAAGATGGCCCTCGAAGCATCCAATCGCCGTTTCTTGAAAACATCCAACACGTACGGCCAGGAACGTACAAAACTACAAGACGAAAATACTGGCCTTCTGCGTGACCTGGAGGAAGCCAGGGCAGCTCTGACGGAAAAAGAACGAGTGACCTCTGACCTCACACAAGCTCTCCTGACCGCCCGCCATGAGCTGGAGGAAAAGCAAAAAGCCATGGACCACCTGGCCGCCCATCACACCCACAGTTACGACGCCCTCGCTCAGGATTTCCAAGACAATCAGGTGGCTTTACAGCAACTGAATGCTCGAAATGTAGTGCTGGCCCACAACCTGAAGGGGACGCAGGCGGCCCTACACGACGCCCGTGTGAGTCTCCAGGGATGCTATCGGTCTGCCGAAAAGGGAAAAAAGGTCATAAAGCGATTGACTGCTGAAAAAAAGCACCTTCAAAAGAGCCTCAAGACCCTAGTCAAAACACTTCTCCAGCTTGGGTACGAGGTAGACGGGCTCGAAGGTTGAGACACTTCTATGTAGGTATCTTTATTTATTTCTTGAATTACATTTATTACTTCCCTTGCCATTCCATGGCTTCTTTCTAGTTCTTGAAAAAAAAAAAAAAAAAAAAAAAATCCCCCGCGGCAGCCACCTTGTGGTGGGGGAGCTTACGTACCCCGGTGGTGCTGGCAGGGTGAGCCGTGCCACACACCTCACTAGTGAGGGGCACAACCAAGAGCTGCCAACGACATGTATGTAGACGTGCACGTTTGTATAACTGGACACCTTTGTTGCCTAGTTATGCAAACCACCTGCCTCCCTGTCCCCTGCAAGGAGGCTGGTGGGCTGCAAAGGAAGAGTAACTTCGGCCTGTAGTCCACTGGGTACACGTTAACCTAAGTTTCTGGTCACACACCAACACGAGTAAATCCACCTTCTCCTTGAGGAGGGGGAGAAAGAATACTTCCCCAGTATCCCTGCATGTCGTAAAAGGCGACTGAAAGGGGCCTTTTTGTCTCCCGTCTTTCTTTTCTTATCAGGGCCTGAATAGCTCAACGGTGGCGCTCGCGCTTCACGACCGTACGGTTGGCAGTTTGAGCCCGCACCAGGGTGACGTATTTCCGGTGAGAGATGTAGCGGTGTCTCCAAGGATCTCTCCTTGTCCTGCAAAGCTATATGGTTCATTGGTTATAACTCTCTCTCTCTCTCTCTCTCTCTCTCTCTCTCTGGGGACAGGGTGGCTTATTGGTAAAGAATAAGACTCGAGAAGCAAAGTCGAGAGTTTGCGCCGCGCCTAGTAGCTGGTGAGCCGAGAAGGTAGTGCCCTTCTCTAACACAGTTGGGCTATATGGTCATTTGTGGCCTAGCACGGGGGATTATTCCCCTCTCTCCCCCCCCCCTCTCTCTCTCTCTCTCTCTCTCTCTCCCTGCCTCCTTACTCTGCTCTTCTTCTCATCTCTCCTACCTATTTTCTTGGTATTTCCGTGTTTCTTCCAGCCTTATTTTCCCTCCACTCCTATCAGGTTACACATTTGGTTTCATGACAAGAATACTTTAAGGACTTCCCACTGACGTTAACCTTTTCTGCCTTACACCACTTTCACACCAACACCACGTCAACGCTGCCTTAATGCCATACAGCCTTATTATGACCTGGAACTGGTTCTTCGTTATTTCTTCCTTCCTTCGTCTTATAAGGAAGTCTACCCTTGCAAGACCTGACAAATTTTAATCACATGTATCCTCTGGTCCTCTAGAGACATGAGACCTAACTTATATCGCTCCTACTGTTTACAGTTATTTTATTCAGCATAAGAATGGTTTCCTGTTGTCTAGGGGTAAGAAAAAAAAAAAACATTATAACTCTGAACATGAGACATTTCAACCCTTCCATGAAATACATGAACTATTTTTTTAATTTAAAGTTCACGCCAAATTACTTTCTTGGTCTTTTTGCGCAACATATCTTCACTATTTTGATTTTCTATCACCAGAAGATATTATTCCACTAAGGAGTAGCCTTTCGTCGCCTGACAGTTAAAGGTCCTCTTTGCTGTAGTAACCTTTTCAGGACGAAGGGAATCTTACTTTTTTTTTTTTTTTTTCCCTCGCTACCGAAGCAGGACTTTGCTCAGCTAAGGTGTGGTGCCATGTCTGAGAATGTATCTATGTATCTATCTACACACACACACACACACACACACACACACACACACACACACACACACACACACACACACACACATACGCACACTTTCAAAACCTGAGAAATCCAAACTCTTCTGTTACTACTTCCACCACTACATTTTACTTTACATTGGGATGGGCTTTCTTCTATTATTGTTGAAAAAGATGGCAATTTTAGGCCAAGATAGAGTAAAACGCGTATAGTTTATGGATCACATTCCCATCGACAGAGGAAGCTTGCTATAAAAAAGAAAAAAAAATCCTTGTTTACTTATATATCTTCTTATGTCATGTTAATATTATCGCTTGTCATTGCCATACAAACTATGTCGATACTGAAAAGGTATAAATCGAATTCAAGAGGATACTACGATTGAAAAAACAAAGCGCAAAGGATGTAGTGTTAGACAAAGGTGAAATATGAAATTCTTATAGCTGTCTGTACGATGATTACGGAAGATGATGAGGCAGGTGGGTGAGGAAGGTAGGAAGCCATAGAGGTGAGAGGTGATAAAGAAAGTTGGTACGACTGGTGAGAGAGGCAGGTGAGATGGGGAAGGTAGGATGTGAGTCAGATGAGAGGTGATAAAGATGGTACGACTAGTGAGAGAGGTAGGTGAGATGGGGAAGGTAGGATATGAGTCAGGTGAAAGGTGATAAAGATGGTACGACTAGTGAGAGAGGCAGGTGAGATGGGGAAAGTAGGATGTGAGTCAGGTGAAAGGTGATAAAGAAAGATGGTACGACTGGTGAGAGATGCTCATTTAATCATATTCTTGCCTCCAATTTTTTTTTTTTTTTTTTTTTTTTTTTTTTTACCCTCGATGAGACGTTTCTAACGGAGGGTTCTGATACCGACTTCATTAATGCCTACACTATCAGAGACCATTCCTCTACTGAATAAACTCCTGTGGAGGATTAGTGCCCCTCCCTGTAAAACAATTAACTCTAAGCCGTTGGCCACCCCGTTTGGGATACATGGCGTCTGGCAATGAATGAATGAATAAATGATTTAGGGAGTTAACATCCTTTTGTATGCTGCTGATACAAACTCTATTAATCCTCATCATCTCCAGTCTGGATCAATCCGCTTCATGATAAGGCCTCCCTTATCTTCACTCTGATCTACTGGCTGTTATAATAGCATGTTCCATCCAGTCCCAACAGATCTCCAACTCTCAAATCTCCGTCTTATTCTCTATTCGCCTGGGTTGCAACTCAGTTACCGTGGTTGTCCATCTGTTACCTGTTGTATGAAGGACGTGACCTGCCCACACCCATTTTTTTTTTTTTTTTTTATTGTTTCATATCCTCAGCTTTCGTCTGATCACTTATGCAAAAAGTCGTATTTTCAGTTATAGTTTTTAAAATGTCATCTTGACACTGCCATAATCCTTTCCAATTGTTTTTCAGCACTCCAAATATTACGTTCAAAAGATGTTATCAGACGGAACATTTCCCATTCAGAAGTAGCGGAGGGTAGACTTACGATTATATAACTCTTTTGACATAATGGGAGTTCCTGAGCTTTGATTCACATACAGAGTTTACCAGAAGAGCTCAAACCCATTCATCGCCTCCGAAATAAAATTTTAGAATTGTCCCGACCATGAAGGGGATATTATGCGTCTTCTTGACACGTAGCATGGCAGGACTGGTTCAGTTTATTTCTACGTTGTATCGTTATTTACCGGTATCTTGACATCCGGTTATGCGTGATTTACTTCTTGAATTCAAGAACTTCCCTTGTAATTCGTTTTTGCTGCCACCGGACGATTTCATCGAGCTTAGGGAGATCTGCTGAATTAGATATTTAAGATATAGCGTTCGATAACTTTTTCTCTGTTAGGGATCATTCTTAACTCAGTTGAAAAAGCCCGTAGGTGCCATGAATAAATACAGAATTGAGATCACGGCACCGAAGTGGGTAATATCTCTAGGAGATATGAACTCTGAAGTAATAGACCATTTAAAATTATGCCATTTAAATTTACGCACTGCAGTATGTATACTTTCTTCGAATGTATGCGTATGCATTCTGCCTACAAGCTCGGTGGTGAAGGGATGTTAAGGAGGTGGAAAGTAATGGAGGAAAGGAACTGTGTCCATGACGATGTTATATAGGACACTGAGATATCAGTTTAGTTATAACAAACCTTTCAAACAGAAGAGAGCTATGACTGTACTTAACTGTATTGCCAATCAAAATCAAGAAAGCATCGACACGCAATACAGTTTTTCTTTGCTTCTATTTGGTTATAGAAGTCTTTGTAGATAAGTGTGCGCGAACGTCACTACACTTTCTTTTCATTTTTTCTTAAGTGGGAGATGTAAAAACATTATTACAACATCCTGTATCAGTGCTGATTACTCATACTGGAAGAGCTTTTTTAAATTCATTTCTGTGCTGTCAGCAGAATACATACCTAATAACTGTGCTTTATATTAACCCATTGTTTGTTTAGTGTTTCTCAACTGTATGCTGAATAAAGTTCGTAGGCAGTAATTTGAAATACTGAGTTCTAAACCCAGTGTTATGAGAGATTTAAACATTTTTTCCTGCGTTACTTTCCTCTGAGGCGAATAAAATAGTCTGACGTTAGCCGGGATAATAAAGATGCCTCATAATACATAAACAAAATAAATAAATACATAAATGAAACTGGTAATGGGTGCGGAAATCCATGAAAGTTTTAGCTCCCGATGTTTAGCACTGTTTACAAGGACATGTCGTGTGGAGATTTTGTCTATCTATCTGTATACCTAGGCTGCTTCCCCCAAAGAAAGGGAGGTAGCCGAGACAGGACGACACTCCCAATTTACTCATCCACACTCACACATTCGCATCTTAGCCCAAGGGGGTTATTACTTCTGTCCTCTGAGCAGGATAGAAGTGATAACCTGTAAAACGTCAGGCTGTAGACGATCTTCTGAGTGAGAGAGAGAGAGAGAGAGAGAGAGAGAGAGATGAACGTTAAGATCTTACAGGAACAGTACCGTTGTCACAGTGATAGAAGTGTCCAGCAGCAATAATTCTGAGAACATGAACAAGACTGTCAATAAAAACGCGAGTTTTATGCAGAGCACCGTGGTTCCAGTTACTTATAATTCGGAAATTATTATATTTTTCCACGTCTTCAAGTATAGAAATTTAAATTTTAAACGAAGGCTGTCAAATTCAGCTACTTTACTGAGATCATATCCATGCAAGTATGATCGAACTTTTACTCTCACGCAGCTAGAGCTAACACCCAACTTGTATATATCATCTCCCGGTAACTGGAAAGTGTTGCTTATGTCAACATAAGTAGTGTGTGTGTGTGTGTGTGTGTGTGTGTGTGTGTGTGTGTGTGTGTGTGTGTGTGTGTGTGCCATACTCTGTCTCAGCAAACATCAGATGATTTTATCCAACTGAGGATGTGTTAAAAATGGCATTATGAATTCTCCTGATCCGGTCTATTAGACCATTGTATTCTATCTTACGCCAGAAGATTTTATTCAGCTGAATCATTGAAGTTTGTAAGGAAATTAAAATCCCAAAATTGCTTCCTACTCCAGCCTTGGGTCAGTTTCGCGTTCTTTCTGTCAGCATTATAGTATCGTACCACTTGATGATGTAGGTCTGTACATTCATAGACATTTGGAGGACAGCTTACCTTGCCAGCGGATGGGAAAAACATTCTTTTCAAATACATGGTAATATGAAGGTGGCCATACTATAGGAGGGCGTAGGAATTTCCATCCCACATGAAGGAATTATATTGTATGTTCCGTACATTGTTTTAATATCAACATCATTTGCAGAAAAAAATACTCAAGAGGATACTGAGGTAATATTTGGGAAAAAAATCCTTGAGGGAGAGATGTCAATAAAATCTTTAGTTCTACAAGGAGTAACGTCTCTTTACTCCTATCATGCGTTTCGGAGGAAGATGTTTACACTCTTGTCATCTCAGTTGCCCTGGCCCAGTACTGGAAAAAGTCCATGGATTAACTGAACTATCTTGACACAACTGACACTCAACCTCCTCTAACACACTCTAAACTGAATATAATCTCTCGGTGTTAACAGGAAAATAGTCCAGCGTTGACCAGAACGTGAGAGGGATTATAGCACCAGTATTAACTCCTTTAGTCCTCTACGACTTTCTCTCACACCTGAATATTATCGTTTGGCGTTCACAGGAAAAGAACACTAGAGTCGTCCAGAACCTGTTAGGGATATACTTGAGGCTGAAATAATAATTTCTGACATGAATGTGTATTATTGTAGCGTTTGTTCGGAAATGCCTGAAATGGACGGGCAGCTCCACTATACTGTACACGTTTAAGCCATGTTTTAAGGGTTCTGAAGAGTAATTCATTCGTAGGGCCGAGGAACACCATTTCTATCACTAGGAACGTGTCTCGCTCCAACCCAGTCCTTCATGCAGATATATAGGAGGTGTGTAAGACGTTTGTGCGTAGTCTGAGAAGGTGCTTGTGGATATTTTGTTTTTGAATTTCAGTGTTTGAGCTCAGTAGATGCGGATGACAAAGGATTATGGCTTCGTAGTTCTGCGTTTGGACACTCCCGAATATGTAGGGTTTTGCACTGAAGAACTCACCTGCAGAGGTCAGTTATTCGACCTGTCCATCAGACTGAACATGACCCTGACAAACACAAGTCCATTCCACCCCAAATTTAGAGGCTTGTGTAGTATGTTGCTGCTGTATACTTTTATTTACCTTCGCTCCATCATATCGTCGCGTACACATTTGCTGTATGTAATTCATGAACACCTTAAAGGCTTCTGCCTTACAGACTGAGATTCCTACCGCTAGTTTCGTTCGGGGTAATCTAGGGAAATCTCGTTAGGTTCTGGCACGGATTCGAGACGGTAAATAATGTGTTTTTTTATGACAAGAAGAATTAACCAAAGGCAGGAACCCTGGAAAACAGTGTTCAGGAAAACTAAATAAAACAGAGCTAAGAATTAACGAAAGACAGGAACCCTGTAAATATATTCTTTTAATAGGAAAACTACATGAAACAGAGTTAAGAATTAACCAAAGGCAAGGGAACCTCTATAAGAAAATTTTAAAGGAAAACTAAATAAAACAGTTAAACTGGAAGACTGTGCATTTCTCAGCTTGGTGGACAGATTGCATTTAAAAAAGATTGTATGTCAGTAAGGCGAGGAAAAATGCATAAAGAGTATGTCAGTTCCACAGATTACCAGTTGCATATGCGAAGGAGTGGGAATACCGGTAGCCCCTGTAATGGAGACATGACAAAGAGTGAGAGTGCACTGCTGTACCTGGTCACTGCGAGAGAGCCTGCTATTATGAAGTGAGGGATGTAGGCCAAGAAGACTGAGGTTGGGGGAATCAGTAAGAGGAAGGTTGGAGTTGAGATGAAAAGCCCCTGACTCCTTCGACTACTGCTTAGATGCCAGAACTGTAGATGGTGAACCCCCTCCTCCTCCCCCCACTCCTGACATAGTGAGCTGTAATTTCTCACTTAAGGGTTAATAAGGGCTCTCTTCAAAGTCAGCAATTGGAACAGGGTTAAAGAAATATGGAGTTGATCCAGTACATCCAGTTACTAGGACGCAATGTTTAAAGAAGAGTAATGTGAACTTTCCAGTAACACAGCACTGCAAACAGTTTCGCTGGTACCGTAAACAACACTTTTTCAAGGTAATTGGAGTGTCGCTGATTCCGAAAATGGCTTCAGTTTTTACCCAGCACGTTACGTTTAGCCACAAAATATGGATATTATATTTTATCAGGAGGACACGATTTAGTTGAGTGACTAGCATTTGCTCACGCTTGTCACATCTATTTCTATTTACCATTTATGTTATTTCTGTATTGTTTTTATTGAATACGTAAAAATTTTTAAAAACATTATGTTCGTGGTGTCTCGGAAGGAAAGGGTGCATAAGTTTAGGATGTGTTAGATGAGGAAACTGTAAGCAAAAATGTTAAATCTCAGTTGTTACGGAACTACAGTTACTAAGGACCTTTATGGGCGAATTATGAGGGAGACCATTAACACTCATTTTAGCTGCATAACGGTTGAGATTTGGACAGATGTTCATATATATATTTTTTAATAGATAAAGCAATGGAGGAAGGGAAAAAACAAAGGGGAAAAAATAAGTCCATGTGCCTAAAGGCATCCTCCATTCATAAAAATACCCATAACAACTGGACTTTGAACTGAAGTGGACTCAAATGTTTGAGGGAAACAACTCCCAGGAAGCAGAATTCCAGAGAGTAGTAGTTCTGGGGATAAATGAATTTTGATAAGCAGAGGTTCTGCATTGCGGGGAGAGAGTGTGAATTCGTGGGCTTCCTCCCCAGCTGCCCGAGTATTTCGGGAGAAAAATGTGAAGGGGAGGAACAATTGAAGCCAGTCTTCGTCTGAACACATATGGTAAAAATATCTATAAAATAATGCTAAAGAAGCAACATCTCTAAGTACTGATAATGGAGTGAAGGTCTTGCGTGATGGCAGGATTATTGATTAATTCAACGTCTTTATTTTGAATTTTGTCCACCTGCCTCAATGCAACCACTCCACATCCACTCCACAGTGGTGCAACAGTGTATTCGATCTGAGAACGCACATGACTTTTGTATATTGTGGCCATCTGCTCGTCAGTGAAGAACTCACGAACTCTGTGATATAAGTCCTTTCCTCCCGGGACACCCTATATTTTATGTTTATCATATTCAATTATCCGCATTATTTCTGTTAATTTCTGTTAGCTGCTCTAGTTGTTCGGCTGCCTCCATAGTACTGTACTGCTCATTTGCGCGGATATAAAAATGTTGTCAGTGTTTCTGGGATAGCAAGGTGGCTACAACAAATTGCCTTGTTACGTTTGTGGGACAGTAGCGCAAGGAGTCAACATTGGGTAAAAGTGTGGAAGGAAAATAATCTTGAATGAGCCTTTAGTTGATCCGGAGGAAATCGTGCTTCCACCACTGCATATTAAGCTTGGTCTGATGAAGAAATTTGTGAAAGCTTAGGATATAGAAGGAGACTGTTTTAAGTACTTGTGTTCAAAATTCCCCTGTTATAACATAGGAAAAACTGGAAGCTGGTAAACCTGATGGCCCTCAAATAAGACTACTGATGAGTGACCAGCAGTTCCCTAACGCAGTGAGAACAGGTGAAAGAAGTGCATGGAATGTATTAGCAGCAGCTGTATCAGATTTTTTGGATCAGCTAAGACTGGAGTGCATTTTTGAAAATTCTATAACTTCTTTTTACTTAGGTTTTGTGAAATAAACGGGGGTTCTACGCTAATTCTCATTGTACTTCTGAAATTAGCACCTTCAAAATTTAAAAAAATCCACCGAATCAACAGATTTTATTTTTTTTCAGGATGCAGGGCTGTGTAATAGGTCCCGAGGCAGAGAAACGCCAAAGGTATTGAGAGGTAATGATAAACTGAGTTATGCGTTGTTAAAAAATTAGGAATATTTTTGTGGATTTTGTTTGTAGCTTTTTATGAGCTGAAAATAATGAGGTAACGTTTCTCATTTAACAATCAGAAATACAGGACAAGTAAAAAAAGGTGTACGGAAACCTCAGCCGATAATTATTCAAGTAACTGCTGTGATGGACGCCGTGAATAATGGGTGGAAAAGCAATGGGTGGAATTATTAGTGTATGAGCGGATAGGACAGAAGTACAGCCATGAGCTAAAGTTTGTTGACACTTCACTGCCAGCCGTAGCAGTAGAGATTTTTACATTACCGTTTTTTATGAGACAGCAATATGTAACAAACAACAAATGGCTAAGAGATGGAAGCACACTCTCCGTCGTTTGAGGAGGAATGACAAATATCGAAGTCAGGACACAATGCGGGCAGAGGATTGTTAGTGAACTTTTGCTCATGGCTGTACAACCCAGGGGGTCGTTGATGATAGGAGGATAAAAGTTAGCGGAAGGACAGAACCCTGAGGGACATCACTACTGACTGAAACTGTTGGCTACATGGTCAGCATACATCTGCAGCATAAATCATGACACATAACACTTAAATTTTGGTACATGACCCAGCACACAAGGCGTCTAACTTACCCATTCATACGTGAGATTACTCCTAAGTGCTGCGACCTATATGGCGACAGTTACTCACAGGGCAATTGCTACTAAGATATATCGAGTTAAGAATTCTCACTTCATTACTGAAAAAAAAAAAAGACACGCCTTGATTAGGACTGAAATTGGTTGTTAGTACCGAAGAATGCTTTGTACAGGACCAAAGGAAACCTAGGCTAGAAACAGAGTACTTACACGTAGGCTAGAATCAAAGGAAGCCTGGGATGGGATCAAAGGATTCCAAAAATTTGCTTTTCGTTATTGTTTGATCTCGTTTGATTTGGTTTGTGTTATGCCCTTTAATACTCCTTAGAAGGATATTAAAGTTAAGACTAAAGGATGCCTAAGTAGGTCCGAAGACCGCCAAGGTTCGGGTAGAAGGATTCAAAGACTGAGTCTGAAGGATGTCGTAGTTAGATCAGACGGCTGCCAAAGCTTAGTCTGAAGGCGCCAAGGTTGGGTCAGAGAGACTGCCAAAGTCAGTTCTGTAAGATGCCAAGGCTAGGTCAGGGGCTGCCAAGGCCAGGCCTGAAAGATGCCATGGTCAAGTCTAAAGGATGCCAAAGTTAAATTTGAAACATATGAAGGTTGGGTCGGAGGGACGCAAAGGTTAGGGTAGTCGGTTGCCAATATTTGGTCAAGCGGACACCAGCGCTACATGTAAATATTAAGCCATATTTAAGCTTGAAGAACGCCAGAGTCTGGGCCAAAGGATGTCAAGGTAAGGCCTGAAGGACTCCAAAGTTTGGGTGGTAGGATGCCGAGGCTAGGGTCATAGACAGCCAAGGCAGTGGTGAAGGATACTAAGGCTAGGGACTAAGGATGTCATGGTTAGAACTGAAACATGCCAGGATACACGTGTGCTGTGGCGGGAACATTTACCCTCATTTTTGTTAACAGTGTGAACATATGTCTTGTGAACAGACGTTTTATCAGTATTTGTCTCAGAACTAATGTGTCTACACCTGAAGTATTTTTGGCAGTTGTAATCCTCCTACCTGAATAAATACCAGGGGTGTATTTGGAACCTAGGCCCCAAAGAGTCTGGCCACATTTAGTAACGTCAGCTACATAAACAAGGATTTATTGCGCTTCACAGTCTTTGCCTACGATAAAATGGAAACTCGCTTAAAATCATGATTTACACACACACACACACACTATTTCTCTGTTTAAACATAGTATAATATACTTATTTGTCTGTTAGTATCTGTGTATCTATCTATCGTCCTACTTTTATAGTTCTCTCTCTCTCTCTCTCTCTCTCTCTCTCTCTCTCTCTCTATGTATGTATGTATATATAATGCAATCAGCGATAAGGAGAGAGCAAGTAGTAAGGGGGAGGAAGTGGAGTCAGCTGAGCGTGGTGCTGGTCTAATGCACTGGTTTCCCTTGGGTCACACTGCCTCCACCTCCCCCTTCGGCCTTCCCTCTACCTCTTTTCTTCTATCCCTTCCCCTTCTCTCTCTCTTTGTCTCCGCTCCACACCCTCTCCCCAAACGTCACCCTCACTCCCACCATCACCCTAACCCTCATCCGGCCTTTCTTTCCTTATCTCATTATAATTCCTCTCTGTTTCTTTCGTGGTTTTCACACTTTATTACCGATTACATTTCTTTTAGCATTTTACATAAGATAATTTTTAAATGTCAAAATTATTCTTTTCTTCCACCTCATATTCCATCCCTTTCCACTTCTATTCCTTCACTTCGCATCTGAAAGGAAAAGGAGGAGAAAGAAGAGGGAAGGTGAAGGTGAAGGTGAGGGAGAGGGAGGAGGAAAGGTGAGAGGATGGGGATGAGAGAGAAGGGTAGCGTGACAGCTGGAGATATTCCTGCCCAAATCTAGAGAGGGGCGTGGGGGAAAAGAGAGAGAGAGAGAGAGAGAGAGAGCAGTGTATTTAATAAAAAGCTAAAGGAGAGTAAAAGAGGGTCTGGATTGTTTGAAAAGAGAGTAGTGAGAGGGGAACGAAAAGAGGAGAAGGAAAAAGGAAGAGGAGACGGGAGAGAAGTAGAAGGAAGAGGAGAAGGAAAAGGGAAAGGAGAGAAGGGATACTGCAGGAGAATGAGAAGAAAGGAGAATGAGACGAAGGTAAATAAAGGAAAGGAGGGAAAATATAAAAAAAAAGTAGAATTAGAAAGAGGAGATGGAGAGGTCAAAGGAGCTTAGAAGAGATGTGAAAGGGCGAGAGAGGAAGAAACGAAGTGGAGAGCAAAAAATGAAGGCGGGAACGGAGAGAACGAGACAGGGAGAAAGGAGAGGAGTAGAGAGGAAAGACAAAAAAGAATATGAGAACAAAAACGAAGAATAAGGGAAAATGAGTATATAAGAGGTCAAGGAAAAATAAAGGGCGAAGTGAGTGTGGTAATGAAATCAAAATGCTCTGGTGAGAAAAATTCAGAAGAGGGTAAAAATGGGAAGCAGAATTATGAAGAATAAATAAGAAGTTAATAAATTAAGGTCGGATTGGAGAGAGGGAGAGAGAGAGAGAAAGGCGGAAGAGAGATAATCAGAGAGGAGCATGAATCTCGTCTCTCCTCCTTCTCCTCCTCCTTTTTATCATCCTGATCATCATCTCCCGCCGATTCCATTTCCTCCTCCACCTCCTCTCGCCTCTACCTTTCATCATCCTCATCCTCACTTTCATCACCATCTTCCTCCTCCTCTTCCTCCTCCTCCCCCCCCTCCTCCTCCTCCTATTCTTCCCCCATCACTCTGCCTCCATTCTTCCTCTCATCCCCCCTCCCATCGCACGTCAGGAAGAATGACACAATTCCCACATGTACTCTATCTACTCCAGGCTCTCTCTCTCTCTCTCTCTCTCTCTCTCTCTCTCCAAGCCTACCTTCCATTCCCCAGCCTCCCTGCCTCACCCTGCCTGTCGTTTTGCCTGCTTTCCTACCTGCCTATCTTTCTCCCGTCTCCCTGTTTTTGTGTATGCATTCCTGCCTGCCATCCTCCTCCATGCCTTTCCTTCATTCTGCCTGCTTTCTTTCCTCCCTCCCTCTGTCTCATCTCTCTGTCTTTACCTCCCTGTCTGGTTCCTTCCCACTCTTGTTTTCCTCCCTCCTCCACCTCCTCTCGCCTCTACCTTTCATCATCCTCCTGTATACCTTCTCCCTTGTCTTCCTTGCTGCTTTCCTCGTACTCATGCGATCGATCCAGTCACCCTCCTTCCATGCCAGATTTCTCCTTTGAATCTCCCTGTCTCTGTCCCTCCCTGTCTGCCTCGCTAGCTGTCTCCTACTCTCCTGTTCCTCCCCGCCTACCTGGTTGCCCTACTTCCCTGTCTACCTGTTCTCCTCCCTATTCCCTTCCTGCCTCCCTGCTTCCTCTCTTCCTCCCTTTCAAAGTCCAACCCTCTGCCTGCCTCGTCCTCATTCCTGCTTGCCACTTTGCACCCTGTCTGCTTTCATCCTCCCTTCCTCCTCCCTCCCCACTGCCTGCCTCGTCCATCATTTGTGCCTCCGTACCAACCCCTTTCAACTCTCGTCTTCCCTTTTCTCTCACTGTCTCCTCCTTGCCTCCCATTTTACCTCGCCCTTGCCTGCATTGTTCCTCATTCCTGCCTCCGTACCTACTCTCTTTGCCCTCTCGTCCCCCCTTCCTACTCTCTTCCTCCCTCTTGTCTCCTCCTTTTTCCCTTTCTACGCCCTTCCTGTGTCCCTCATTCCGGCCTCCCGACCCGCACCCTGTCGAGTTCCTGCGTCTCTCCCTGCCCTCTCCATTCCACCCTGCCTCCCTTCTTACCCTCCTACTTCCTTCCTTCCTCCCTGAATCTCCAATCCTTCTCTACCTCCGTATCTTCGTCCTCCCTCATGTTTGTCACCCTACCTATCCTTCTACTTCCTCCCTGCCTCCTTACTTGCCTCATCTCTAACTTCTGCTACCCTCCCTGCCCCCCTACTTCCTCTGTGTATCCCTCCCTGCCCCCCTACTTCCTCTGTGTATACCTCCCTGCCCCGCTACTTCCTCTGTGTATCCCTCCCTGCCCCCTTACTTCCTCTGTGTATCACTCTCTGCCGCC
The DNA here is from genome assembly GCF_032717465.1 of Coenobita brevimanus. NCBI lineage: Eukaryota > Metazoa > Arthropoda > Malacostraca > Decapoda > Coenobitidae > Coenobita > Coenobita brevimanus. The sequence goes on along the minus strand of NC_137023.1, from coordinate 6,771,773 downwards.
CTACTTCCTCTGTGTATCCCTCCCTGCCGCCCTTCTTCCTGTGTATCCCTCCCTGCCGCCCTACTTCCTCTGTGTATCCCTCCCTGCCCCCCTACTTCCTCTGTGTATCCCTCCCTGCCGCCCCTACTTCCTCTATGTATCCCTCCCTGCCGCCCTACTTCCTCTGTGTATCCCTCCCTGCCCCCTTCTTCCTTTCTGTATACCTCCCTACCTCCTTCCCCGACTCGTCCCTTATTTCTGCTTCGCTCCCTAGCCCCTCCCCCCTCCCTGCCTCTCCCCTCCCTGCTCCCTGCCTCTCTATCTCCTTGCCCCCTTCCCAGCCCCCAACCTCCTCCCTGCCTGCCTCTCATCTCACACGGAGACCAAACCGAAATTGCTTCTCTCTGTAATCACTGATTAGCTTCTTGATTACACACACGCACACAGGTACACACAGCCTTACACACCCAGGCATACACAGCCTGACACACGTACACAGGTCAACATACAGAACCCTAAACATTGACGCATGTACACAGACCTACATACACATCTGTAAACAGTCTTACACACACACACACACACACACACACACACACACACACACACACACACACACACACACACACACACACAACCATAAGAAGAATATAATTACACCCAGTCGTATATCACTCTCTGTAGTTACACACACACACACACACACACACACACACACACAGAAGCCTGAGAAGCATATAATTACACCCAGTCATATGTCACTCTATTGTAGTTACACACACACACACACACACACACACACACACACACACAGGGGCGTAGCCAGAATGTTGACAAAGGGAGGGCGGGAGAAAGATGTCTATAGAATCTTGAAAAGGTGGTGGGAGGTGAGCGAAGCAAGCCTATGCAGCTGGGGGGTCTGGGGGGGGCCGTGAGCCCTCTCCCCGGAAAATTTGTGACAATTAAGCACTTTTAGGGGCTTTGTGAGTCCTGTGGAAGTATGTATTGGATATTTAGATGACAACTCAATATAGTGAAAATGGCGAAAAATAGAGCAAGGAAATGATTTTGGCTGAAAAAGAAACTTTATTAATGATCCTTATGGAATAATAGAACAATAATGCATTGGGAGTCTCATCATCATCATCTCTCTCTCTCTCTCTCTCTCTCTCTCTCTCTCTCTCTCTCTCTCTATATATATATATATATATGGTAGGATGGTAGGGGACTCTGTGCATCAAGTGCTGTATTCATGCACAATATATATATATATATATATATATATATATATATATATATATATATATATATATGGTAGGATGGTAGGGGACTCTGTGCATCAAGTGCTGTATTCATGTACAAATGATAGTTAAATGTTCACCACACATAGATGATAATTCCCGAGCAATAATCCTAACTCATCAACAACTTGTGCAGTGGGAAAGAGTGCGGTGTTACATCCACCAAACCAACAAGCCCAATACCCAGGCTTGATGCAGTGTTATACTTTTATTTTATTTAGATGCGGGGATTCACTCGTAATTTATATTTTGTTGATTAGTTTATTTATTTATTTATTTATTTATATTCTGTATTATACCTTCTAACTACCACAGATTCTTTGATTATTAGTGGTATCGCCACTAATAATCAAAGGAGCGTCCTCTCGTAATAAAAGGGTTACATAAGTCTAGCAATACCCTAACGATTTTGATTTCCTTGCTGCCGCCAGGTTTTTGACTGGGAGGAAACTCAGGGTTCAGGTTCGTATCCATCCACTGATTTTATTTTATTTTGTCTGATTCTCTTTTCTTTCTTTCTTTCTTTCTGTTTCCCTCTTCTTTATTCTCTCTTCCCCCCCCCCCTTTCCTGGGTTGTCATTGGACGAAATCGACGACACTGAAGAAGCGTTATAGAGCGATATATCCCAACGAACTACATATTTGTGTGTAAAATGTAGGTCTGCGCCAGTGGGATGGATGTGATAATATCGAAGACATGAATATAGAGTGAACACATTTAGGACTCATTTCACTGGGCACTCTGGGGAAAGATCTCGTACTTCTTCTTCTTCTTTCTTTTTTTTCGTAATTCTGCATGCTGGGCACTGTATAGTCAATGGGAAAAATATTATGATAATGATTTTGATAATTTCTTTTTCCATCCCCTAAAAAAAAAAATCCAGCTTTGACCTTACCCTGTAACCGTGACCTTTGACTGATTGTTCTCGAGAGTTAATCCTTTTGGTCTTCAAATGTGAATCCTTTTGTTCTTACCAGACCCCAAACACTTCCACCAAGTTAGTATCAAATTAGAACAAAACTGTTTACTTTCACCTGGCCTTTTGAGAGTGACCTTTGACTGTTTTCAAAACTGAATCACTTCAATCTTGCCTTCTTTTCAACCTTTCCTCTAAGCTTCACCTAATTTGGATACTAATGATTTTGATATTGCTGAGTCAACTTTTGACCACGCCCTATTGTCTCCATCTTCAATCGTATGTTCTTAAAAAAGATAAATAAAAAAAATAGGTTTCCTCATTTTTTGTCCTTCAATCTTCTCACAAAATTGATTTCGAATTGGATAAACTTTGTTATACTGTATTCACACACACACACACACACACACACACACACACACACACACACACACACACACATAATGGTGTTCACACAGAAGGAAACAGTAGCTTCACTTTGTCACTAATTTTCCTTTGTTCACTTAGTTATTTATTGGACTAATTGTACCTGCGCAGTTACTTGTAGGTTTTTCCCTCACAGCTGCTACCTGTCTTGAATTATACACTGACAAACATCAGTTTCCTCCCCCCCCCCCTTCGCTCCCATGGTAAGGCGGGAGGGGTGATATCTTACGCACCTGAAGGTCGAAGTTCGTAACCATATATATATATATATATATATATATTTTTTTTTTTTTTTTAATAATGCTGTGTATCGAGAATAGATTACCCTTTTTAACTTGGCATTCGATGACATAGTCTCTGTCAAACCAGCATTACTATGAGACATAATTATTTTAATCACGTATTTATTTTCCTGACGTAAGGAAGACCATGTGGCATGGCTGTAAGATTCTCAAAGAATTAAAGAGTGAAGTTATGGGTAACTCGATTCATTGGCTATGCTGGAGTTATTGTTTCACACTGGGCTTTCCATCTCATTGATATCCTACTTACTCAGTCGCGACAACAATGATGATAATGTTGGTGTCTGGTCTTGATTATTATTATTATTATTATTATTATTATTATTATTATTAGTTTCTCCCGACTCCATACATGAATCATAATGCTATAGTGATTCTTTCTCAGTTTCTTACCTTCCTCAGTTTCAATACCTTGCGTTCTCACATACTCATTTACCACATCCATTGATGTACTTTTTATCTATCTACACATCCCCCATCTTGAATCTCACCCACATATGAAATTTTCACAGTCCTAAAGATTCTATTTTGTCCTGAGGGTAGAATGACAGGAATGGAAGTGTCACTCTTACGGAATGTATGTAGTCTTGTGTGGTTTGATCGCTTAAAAAAAAAAAAAAAAAAAAAAAAAAAAAGAGAGAGCTTCGAGGGATCATCCTTCACTCCTTGATTGTTCAATCAGCAACGAAGGGGCCCGGGGCTAGGCTGCTTTGTCTCGACATTTAATGGCCAGAGTGGCATATCACTTCCCGCTGAGTTCCATTATGTGAACAGTAAACTACAACCACACCTTGGATGTAAACCCTTATATGTCCCATCTAGTTGCAGCTCCTTAGCCCACTTGACCACCAGGCGTTTTCTGATTGCACAGTTATCACCCAGAGTAACAAATGGTTTGCCGGGTTACAGGAAATCATGTATCTTGCACTATATACAGAGTAACCTTAAGGCAGTACTGCATCAAGAGAAAGGATGGTGGCCGCCCCCTCCTAACCTTATTTCAGCTGCTGAACCCCTGAAGGACTAGTTCCCAACCACGTAGTATTTGTTTCCTTTTTTTTTCTTCTTTTTTCCTTGTCCGCGCAACAGAAGTTCTTTCCGTCTTTTTAATTTGGCCGTGGACGACATTGTTTCTGTCCAACAAACGCTGCGAGAGCAACATAATCATGTGTATCACGTCTATTTGTCCAAGAGGTAAGTCCCTGGCAAACATCCCTGTGTTAGTATGATCACTATTACGTTCTTTGATTATTGTCCTCAATGTCACTGCAACTAACTAACGTACTTGGATGTTTTCACAACCGCCGTCCGTCATAATTTTCTCACTGAAACACTTTCGCTACACAAATCATAGGCGAAATTTGTTCCCATTATTATCTTTTTTTCATAGTACGTGGGGAGACTTGATTTGTATCGCCTAATTCTTCGTCAGATTTACGTCTTGTTTGTTTCACTGCACCCAGGTTTCTAAAATTTTTGCAACATATAAGTTCTTCCCATCACGATCACATCACACTGTGAGTGAAAACAAACATTATTTTGGAGTACATTTAGTAACTCTGGCCCTACACAGACACAGTTATATTACTAGATCAGTATCCATAATATTACACTATATATGTGTAAAGACAGGAACGAAGATACTTACTTTATGTACAGTTTTGATATTTATGTGCACCCACACCAGCCCAACTGATGTGTGGTGGATGAGGTGAGTGACTGAAAATTTATAGTCCCCGGATCGAGTCCCAGACTTGTCATAACCTTTATTACTAAAAATCTGGCAGAATTAGACGCTTAAATATATCTTCCAAAGCATAAGATATTGGGTGCCTAGATGACTCAGTTCTTAAGTTGCTGTACTCACGCAGTTACAAGCGCTGGTTCGAATCCTCGCAATACCTAATTTTTAAATAAAAATCTCGGAGATTTAGACGCTTAAATACACCTTCCACCTCAGTTGGTTGTGCTGTTATATCCATCGCACTAGCTGTACAAACGCTGGTTCGAATCCTGGCAGCATTTCCACGCATTGAGTGGCAGAGTGACACTTACTGACCCGTCACTAGTCCTCTGACTGTGCGGGTGGGATGAAGTTGCAGAGTGGGTGAGAAGATGAGGAAGGCCCTGAAGTGGGTGGGGGTGAGAGTGGGTAGGATTGGTATGATGATAGTGAAGGGGGTGGGACTGTACGCCCTACAAGTATGTTTCCAAGTGTTGGGTTTCGGACTGGTGGTTGTTGTGGTGCCTGTAGGGCTGGTGGTGTCAGTGGCAGTTGCTGTGTATCACCTGGTGAAGGCAGTGAAGAGGGATCTAAGACAACGCGCAGGTCACGGCTGATTGGCTATCATGAGACTGAATTGATCTTCATAGAAACTGAGTAAAAAGTAAAAAAAAAAAAAAAAAAAAAAGTCAAAATATAAAAAATCTTAAAATGCCAGTTAACAAGCTGTAATAATTCTCTTCTTTTTCTTTCGTTTTCTTATCCTTGCTCCAACGCCGACAACTTCCACTGACCCCTCCATTCAGATCTTCCAATCCCGTGTCTCTCCCTTCAGATATACATCAATTTCACCTTTACCTTTACCATGACTGTATTATCTAGTTTAGTCTGTGATAACCAGAGCAAGCCTTTATTATCTGAATACACACAATGTATTTTTTTTTTTCTGAACACAAATTCCTCTATATATTTTAATGGAAGTCACCTGTTCAGTAGTACATGCCTACAGACGGGGATGTGGTACAGGATACATTAACCTAAGGTACCTTATGAAAACACAGAGTATTCTGTACAGTACATAACCATATCCCAATGCAGTACTTAGGTGTAGGGGACAGGGGCGTAGCCAGAAAGTTGACAAGGGCGAGGGGGCGGGAGAAAGATGTCTATAGATTCTTGAAAAGGTGGTGGGAGGTGAGCGAAGCGAGCCTCTGCAGCTGGGGGGTCTGGGGGGGCGCCGTGAGCCCCCCGCGCCCGGAAAATTTGTGATAATTAAGCACTTTTAGGGGCTTTGTGAGTCCTGTGGAAGTATGTATTGGATATGTAGATGAAAACTCAATATAGTGAAAATGGCGAAAAAGAGAGCTAGAAAATGATTTTGGCTGAAAAAGAAACTTTATTAATGATCCTTATGGAATAATAGAACAATAATGCATTGGGAGTCTCATCATCATCTCTCTCTCTCTCTCTCTCTCTCTCTCTCTCTCTCAAGTGATTTATTCATTGATTGATTGATTTCTTTAGTCATTTATTTATTTCTAAATATTTACTTTTTTTTGCCCCATACGATTTGAAGGCCCTCAAGGGGGGGGGGCCACCTCCTCCGCCCCCCTGTTCGCTACGCCCCACCCCCCACACACACATCATAAGACAGATAACATTACACCCAACCATGTCACTCTCAGCAGCTACAAATACACACACACACACACACACACACACACATCATAAGACAGATAACATTACACCCAACCATGTCATTCTCAGCAGTTACACATACACACACACACACACACACACACACACACACACACACACACACACACACACACACACACACACATCATAAGACAGATAACAATACACCCAAACATGTCAATCTCAGCAGAAACACACACACACACACACACACACACACACACACACACACATAAAAAGACAGATAACATTACACCCAACCATGTCATTCTCAGCAGTTGCACATACACACACACACACACACACACACACACATCATAAGACAGATAACATTACACCCAGCCATGTCATTCTCAGCAGTTACACACACACACACACACACACACACACACACATCATAAGACAAATAAAATTACATCCAGTCATATATATCTCTCAGCAGTTACACACACACACACACACACACACACACACACACACACACACACACACAAATAACTACACCCAGTCACACATCACTCTCTTCAGCCACACACACACATAAACAGTCACACACTCACATACTGCATACCTGCAGGAACAGGAGCACATGTCACACTATTTATGTAAATATGAAAGCCGTCCTCGTAAAGAATGGGTTAATCTATCCTACAAACCCTGCTATACCTCTCTCTCTCTCTCTTATCTCCCTCTCTGGTGTGTGTGTGTGTGTGTGTGTGTGTGTGTGTGAACTTGCATTTCATCCAACTGGAGCTATATCTCTGGATGGGTAAGACGGGTTGGTGTGTGGATGGGGTTGTAGGACAGATGGGATGGACCGAGTGGCAGAGCGGGGTGGATGTGTGGGTGGGGTTGTAGGACAGATGGGATGGACCGAGTGGCAGAGCGGGGTGGATGTGTGGGTGGGGTTGTAGGACAGATGGGATGGACCGAGTGGCTGAGCGGGGTGGATGTGTGGGTGGGGTTGTAGGACAGATGGGATGGACCGAGTGGCAGAGCGGGGTGGATGTGTGGGTGGGCAGAGGTGGTGGATGGAAGGATGGCCACAATGGGTTGGTAAGTACATGGTGAGTGAGAGGATACGTGGCGTAGTGGAGGACAAGGTACCGTACGAGTAGGGCTTCTGTTTGTAGTGAATTATAATATAACCTTTGCCGTTTGAACTGTATGAACAATCTCTGCAACTGAGTAAAATCACTTGACGATAGCGAGAAAACATTGAAAATACTAGAAAGCACTCAGAGAGCGCATACACCCCCACCATTTCTATTGACATTGAAAACGATCCGGATCCCTGGATATAGTATCCAGATCCGGACCCACCCCAAAATTTTATCAATTCCTTCTTGGCCAATGGTCCACCTTTCCACAACATTTCACTGAAATTCATAGAGAACTTTTGGAGATATTATACGGGCTACTCCGGGTCTGGATCCGGAACAGTCCCCAAATAAAATCATTTCTTCCTTAGCCCATGGCCCACCCTTCCGCAAAATTGCATCAAAATCATTCATAACTTTGTAAGCATTCCTGCTAACAAACAAACAAACAAACAAAGGCGGGGTAAAACATAACGTCCTTTGCGGGGTAGTAGGCCCTAAGTTGCAGTAGGGAATGACGTAAATACAAAGTCAGAATGAATTTCAGTATAACATAAGCACTCGGCAGCAGATGGAAAGCATGTTAGATACAGTAACACACTAAAGGCTACTTACATTAGGAAAAAAAAAAAAAAGCATTGTAAAAGACACTGCTGCTCTTAATGCATACTCCTCACTGCCATACCTCACTCAAATCTCACAATCACACCAGCGAACACCACACCTCTCTCTGTTGCAGTTTGCACTACCACAGCGCGCGAGCGAACACACACACACACACACACAGTTACTCATGAATCATTATATACCGTACACACGCAAGCACACCTTATTTCAGAAGTAGCACAATCAGTTGCAGAAAATAACACACACACACACACACACACACACACACACACACACCCAGCAGTGCACATACCAATTCTGTGTTTCCTTTTATATAGTAACACTGAGTAAGCAATGACAAAACACCACCATCTCACTAAATTATATTTTTTGCGGTAGGTGGGGGCGCTCACCATCCACTCACTTGATGTAGTGCTGCTCTCGGATGTCTGCCCTTTCCTCTCCACCATTCTTCTTTCCATCCATCCTCCTCTGTCTTTCTTTCCTTTATTCTTTTCTCTTTCTTCTGCCTGCGGGTGACTTTACACTCCCTTATGTGTCTTTCTTTCCTTCATTCTTTCCTCTTCCTTCTGCCTGTGGGTGACTCTACACTGAGTGACAAGCCAAATGGTTTCCTGTACACCAGGAAACCATTTACTACGCTGGGTGGTAACCATATAACCAAATTTTGGCACCTGGTGGTTTAGTGGGTAATTATTGCGCTCCAGTCGGATTGAGCCGGTGAAGGTTTATATCCAAGGGATGGTTGTGGTTTATTGCTCACGTAATACCACTCAGGGATGAGTGAGGCTGGTCACTCTCATCTTAAATGCCAGGACCAACTTTCCTAGCCCCGGGCTCCTAGACTTCTCATGGGGCAATGTAGGATTAGATGATGGATGGATAAAGACTTTGTCCACACACACACACACACACACACACACACACACACACACACGTACGAGTACATACACACACGCACACAAAACAGCAACAACACCAACACCAAAGTCTAAACAATATACATAAACAAACGCACAGAGTCAGTATGGTATGAGATCAAAGGGTGTAGTATAAAGGAGAGGACCCAGCCTACAGAGAGGAACAAAGGGATACATTGAACCGACTAACTTGCTGAGTTACGCTGTAGTGGCTGGGAGGGAACTGGCAGGGTTTGGGTGTACAGGGAAGAAGACGAAGAGAAGGATGAGGAGGAATTGATGAGGGAGATGGTGAAAAAGGAAATGAAAGGGAATGAAGAAGGAGAGGGACGAAGTCGAATATTAAGGTGAAATAGTAAAAAGGAAGGAGGAGGAAGACGATGTAAAGAATAAAAAATACAAGGAAAGAAACGACACAGTGGAGGGGAAAGAGGATGAGAAAATGAAGGAAGAGAGGAAGAAGATATCAGGAAATGCAATAAAAGTCGAAGAAATGTGAATGGAGAGAAGTGGAAGAGTGAAAATGAATATGAGGTAAAGTAGGAAAACTGGACAGAAAAAAAAAAAAAAAAAAAACTACCCTATGATGTTGCTAAGAAAAAAAAAAAAAAAGGGAAGGGAAGAGAAGAGTGTGAAGAGTCACTATGCTCCTGGGTGCTCGGCAAGCTGGGTAAAAGGTAAAGCAATCTCAATTATACTAGTGGATTAGCAGTTCCACCTGCGATTTTGAAACTTTTATTTTATCCTCTTATTGCATACTGTGACACTTGTATCGCAGTCATCATCATTATTAATACCCTGATCATAATTATTTCCATCATCATCATCATCATTATCATCAGAATTACCATTGTCATCATCATCATTATCATCGATATTACCATTGTCATCGTCATCATCATCATCATCATCATCATCAAAACCAGGAGCAGAAACCAATATCGCACGAGAAACCAACACAGTAAGGAAAAGTAAAGTGGGTTAGTAGTGGAATGAAAGAAATGGGTTAAAGAAAGTGTGTAAAATATGAAGAAGGAAGAAAACTGTGTAACGTAAAGAAGAAAAGGAATTATGTAAAGCTTAGATTTAACTCCTTCAGTCCGGTGAGGTATTTTTCATTTTGTCTCGATATTTTTCAGTTATTTCTATACAGCTTAATTTCCTGAGCCTTTTCAAACAGGAGGGATTTCATCTAGCCTTCATTCATTCCATCACCACTAGAAGTCTTCTCTGAGCTCTGTAAACTCGTATGGAAGTAGAAAGATCAAAAAGGAAAATGCGTTATGGTAATCAAGGGGATAAAATGCTGAAGGAAGTGCTTAAAGTGGGGTGTTGTAAAGTGTGGACAGAAAAGTAAATAAAACATATATAAAAAGAAAAGAGGAAAGAAAGTGTTAGTATAAAGTGTAAAAAAATGTGGGCATTCAGGTATTAATCCTTTCCTCCTCAGTTGTTGTGTTCTTGCTGCTGCCAGACGATGTTATTCAGCTTAGGAGAACAGCTTAGATAGTGAAGGGGTAAATGAACAATAAATCTAACCCCTTCTGATAGATAAAAGTCTCTCCGTAGCTGAAGGGAATTGCGTGGCGACAAAAAACATCTTAACGGAAGTAGTACTAGTAGTAGTAGTGGTAGTAGTATTAGTAGCGGTAGTACTAGTAGTAGTAGTGGTAGTAGTAGTAGTAGTAGCAGTAGTAATAGTAGTAGTAGTAGTAATAGTAGTAGCAATAGTAGTAGTAGTAGTAGTAGTAGTAGTAGTAGTTGTTGTTGGTGGTGGTGGTGGTGGTGGTGGTGGTGGAACTCTAGCATCATCTGAATGTGGACCCAGTAGACTGCTGGCTGAAAATGATTCCATCCCGTTGTCCATCATTCCCCTTTCAGGAGATAAGAGGGAAATCTGTGGGATGCGTATATAACAAGACACTGGAGTCACCCGGCTATGTATGTGCCACCGAGTGAAGGCGTCCCTCTCTGGCACCAGTTTTAGAAATCATTGGATTGAAGAGATATATAGGAAAAATTAAGAGAGAGAGTAAGACCGAATCACCCGAGACGAAACTGACTCAAACTGGTCGTGCTCTTAATCCCCGCTAATGTTGCAGAAGTCAATGGGAAGTGAGACGGATTATGTTGCCGAGACTCCCCAGGGACCGGCGCAAGAAAAGTCGGGCAGTGTTGCGAGGTTAATGGTGTCTCTCACGGGGGACTACGACGGTTGGTGTAGCATTATTTTCGTTGCTAATATTGGTGTCATCATCATTATCATCATTCTTCGTATATATTTTCCATCGTTATTCCTTTTTTCCCCATTCATCATTCATCTATAATCATTCATCTGTGTTAGTCATTATCATCATTCATGACTGTCGTCGTTCATCACCATCATCATCACTTAATGTGTCATCATTCATTATCTTTCATAATTATCATAACTATCATCCACCATTCGTTATCATCGTGAAATATGTTATTTTATTTCAGCTCTAATCTACTGATGTTTAGCCTGTTCCATCCAGTCCCAATAAATATGTGAATTCGTTTTCCTTTTTTGCGTCTTCTCAGTGTATCTCTGGGTTGCCTTCTGGATACTAAGTGTCCAGCTGTTACTCCAGCCTCGTTTTTGCGACATTGAAAATCAAGGTATTTTGACAAATCTTCATATCGTATATTGACTATCGTGCTGATACTCGTTTTCATGAGCACCGAAAGTCAATACGATATTGACTTTGGGTCAAGATTTGTCAAGATTAGTCCATGTTGCTCCTACGGTATTTTGACTGATCTTGACTTGGTATCGACTTTTCTATTTTGTAAACACAAACGGCGTTTCGATTTCCATGATGAATTATAGAGGCTCTTGTGGTGAAACAAAATAGTTCCGCGAAGACATCCTTATTCAGCTGTGAAAACAAACGGAACGTTGTGTCCATCCCAAGTCAGACTGTGGCGGAGTCCCAGCACTTCGTGTTGCAAACTAGAATGGTACAGTCTTTTGTGTGTTGCCCTGACATTACCTTAACATACCGCAATGAGGAGGCGAGAGAATCGGAGATTGCGGTAGAAGTGGCCCAAAACCTTAGCAGGAGGCACGGAAAGCAGGGACCGCCCATGTGAAGGAGAGGAGACAGGACAATGGAGAACAGTTACATTAGTAAAGTGAATGTTAACTTTCGGGTTAATCCTGCATTAATAAAATTATGTAAGTATTCACAGCCTATTGTTATTATTTATTGTCATTTTTATTATTATTGTCATTATTTCTGCATGTCATTCCACCAACGATGGGAAAAGCATTAAGAGAAAATAAGATTTAATGCATTCTTCCAGGGTAGCCATGATGCATGAAGGTTTGTTACAATCGGATCTGAGATCAAGTCAATATCATTCGCTGATGATCCGTTTTGGGGACGCTCTCCCGGAACTCAAGATCAGTCAAGATGAACGTCAAGATGATAATGTCGCGAAAACGGGACTTTATTCACCATGAGCTGTATATAACCATTTCTAATTAAATATTTTTTCCGAATGCATCCTTGTCTCTAAAGATCTCTTTTTATCTCTGTAATTACTGTAGTACCTTCATTATCCCATGTAATCCTTTCTGAATACCTCTAGTATTACATTTTGAACACAGTATTATGCTAAACTCAGGATTCTGATATACAAGATAGGTTAGAAAATGAAGAAGAGACACACCATGTGCCATTCTCTATAGGCATAGAGGGACATTCTAGCACTTCCTCCTTTCAGGTGAGGATGTGTTCGGAACATTCCATCGTAAAGCGATGTTGTATATCGAGCAATAACATGGGTTCATTGGGGATAAAGTTTGGGCCAAGGGTCACTCACGCAATGTAGTCTACAAACAAGTCTCCAGCTGATATGAACTGGTAGTTGTATCACTTCACTGCACTACACTTGCTGTTTACTAACAAAAATAAGTCTAAAAACAAGTTTCCAACTCACCTCCGCTAGTAGTTACTTCACTTGGTGCTTAAACTCCAACACCACACAACTCTTCCATCAACAGCACTAACACACCCGAAAGTGACGAGTTCAGAGGCCATCTTGGAATAACCAGGTGACTGCAAGCCTGTTTGCCGGCGATTACATAAGCAATAATAACAATTAGTAAATCGATCAGTGACTCTTTGTACAGGATCATAATGATCGTATGATTATATATATATATATATATATATATATATATATATATATATATATATATATATATATATATATATATATATATATATATATATCATCAGCCGTTGAGGTCCACTGCAGGACAGGCCTATCCCTACCGATGCAGGGACGGTACAACCAATGTATCTCTACCCAGTGGCTTAAGCTGTCTGGTGGAGACTGTATGTAGGATAAGAAATGCTTGTGAGTGTGATTGTAGTGTATATATATATATATATATATATATATATATATATATATATATATATATATATATATATATATATATATATATATATATAACTTGATGGCCCTGGTCTTTATGAGTTAATGTGACAGGTAACAGTGGTATGTTAGTGTTAGGGTGCGGCCACGCTTGTCCGAAACATGTGATCGACAAGATGAAACTAAGCACCGGGTTAGAGCCGCTGCAATATCAGAGTCTGAACCTTGGATGGACCCCTGAGTCTCTTTTCCTCTTGTCGATCACACTGAGTGTGGCCGCATCCGTATGGACACTGATTCATGTTGAGAAATTTTTAAGCAGAAACATCTGATTACGTCCTGAAGCGAGTATGCAGTTACCTGAAGGAAAGAAGACAGAATGAGAGTATTACTGTATGTAAGACGTGGGAGGGAGAAGATAATCCTTTACGTTGAATTTAGTTTGTGTAAATGAGTCTGGTTTTTAGTATGAATGTAGACTTCACATTCATTCTGTTAGCCTCACAGTCCGAGAGGCCTCTCGAATGGTGCATATGACTGGCTGGTGGTAGCAAGAATAAAAATGTCAGACGTCATTGTACGGTACCAAAGCGGTTCCTGGGATCGTCAGAACTGCCCTTACGAATAGTTTAACCTATTAAGATCATTTGTTATATAAGTATATAATTCTGGCCACTTTTATCAGGTACTCTTCAGTTCCGAAAATCTGGTTGTGTAGATGTTTCGGCGTCAGCAAGCATTCTCTAGTACAAAAAGAAAAAAAAAAACAAGGAATGGAAATGACAAGAACACTCGACTCACCACTTTTAGAGTTTACAAGCCTTCCGTACGAGCATCCATACCACCACGTCTTCTAAGCCATGGGTAGGTCCACTTTACTGGAAATGGTTTTATGTTGTCTGGTGGTCACAGCTGCCGCAGTTTCAACGAGTCCTTGTCGGAGAGTAGCAGTTTGTCAGCACCTCTGCCTCAGCCAGCAGTGAGTCCAGCAGCAATGCCAAGGACCAAGACGAACTTTTACACAGGAAGATTTCATTTTCTTCCGTGGAAAAAGTTCTTCAAGCAATTACCGCACCAACGTGTGGAATGGATGTGAATTAAAGGCAGAGGCAAACAGTGACAGCTAGATCATTAGGGCAAAAACCGCCTTCCTCGTTCCGGCTTACCATAGAGCAAAGGCTTAACTTATAACCAGACTTACCTCAGTCACAGCTTTTCTCAGAGCATCCTTGAACAAGATTCACTCTGTTGTTCAGGCGTACCTCAGAGCCATGGCAGACCTCATAAACACCCATCAGATATTATCGGGCCGGCCAGGACTCACACGATCACCTAGTGTTTGGATAAACTCACCCCAAAGTCACCTGAGGGCTGTCAGTTAGTTCCTGCCATCCCGTTATGTTTTATTGTTTAAGGTCGATTGTAGGGGCCATCTTCTTCTTCTTCTTCTTCTTCTTCTGATGATGATGATGATGATGATGATGATGATGGTTAGAGACGTAGCAATAGCAGTAGCAGTAGCAGTAGCAGGTGAGTAAGTAAAGATTGCTCCAGGCAATGTCCTCCACAGGCATTCGAGCCAGACTTGAATTTGTGACAGTGGGAAGAAAGATGATGATAATGACTGGGGAAGTAGCAGTAGTAGTAGCAGATGCATAAATAAGGATTGCTCCAGGCAAAGTCCTCCTAAGGTATCTGGTCCTGACTTGAATATGTAGTAGTGGGAAGTAGGATGATGATGATGATGATGATGATGGTGATGAATAGTTAAGAAGTAGCAGTAGCAGCAGCAGTGGTGGTCACAGTTGCGTAAGTACATAGCTCCAGGTACTGTAAAAGAGTCAACAGGTGTCTGTCTGTGGCCTAAATGTGGAGTACCCTTGCCCCCACTACCTTCCCTACCCCAAGCTTTTTGTTGAGTGGACCCTGGCCTGACCCGAGAGCTCTCACACCCCTCTTGGCCTCATTCCAACAGACAAAGGTGACACTCTCAACGCTATCTGAAGTGTGGAGAGTTGGAAATAAACGACAGACTTTAAATTCTTTACTGCCATGCCATCTTTCGCTATATTATTCCCCCCTCTGTTCGTTTTTAATCTATTTTTGATATCTCTTGACGATGTAATAATATTTTGATATCCCATTCACTGTAATAAGTCTTCCCTAAACTAATAAAATTCATCAGTAAATAACAGGTATAATCAGAAACACAAAAATGGTTATTCTATATTCGTGTAAATCTTCCAAAACTAAATTAAAATGGTATTTGTGTGGCATATAAAATAAAATGAGGTCATCATCCTGTGTCAGGTAACCCTTTTGAGGGCAGCGATCTTCTTCAAATTTAATATGATCATCTGTTGGTTGCAGACTTCAAACCTTTCATCATGATTGATATGTCTTTTGATGATTTAGGTCGTCTGGCATTAGAAAGGATAATATATAAGAGAGCCCATCCCAGTCATTAAGTTACTGGAGATTGTAACCCCGTCGCTTCTAAGGGTTTGTGTCAGGGTGAAAATAAATCTTTTGTCCGTTGTAAGAACATATAAACGTATCATATCGAAGGGATAAGAAAGCGCAGTTGGCCGGTAGGGCACATCCGGGTCCTAGTAGACGCTAGAGAGCAGGTAGTATAACCTATAGGATTGTCTTAATGTGGAAATTTTAGTGAGAAGGGAATATCAGAGGACGTAGTTTTGTCTTTATATCTTATCGTCATTAGTAGTAGGGGAGGCCGATAGTAGTGAAGGAATTAATGATGACTATTCCCAACTCTTGCCTTATGAAAGCCCTCCCCTAATGTCGTAAAAAGACTTAATGGTAACGAGAACCAAAAAATAAAATAAATAAATGAATAGGCTGTACTGTATGTAATCGGATGGAAGGAGTTAAGAGAGTATCCTGGCAATGGGGCAAAGATAACAGCTTAAGAATATTTGTACTGTCTTTGGAAGATTAGTTTTCCTTTAAATATTATTTGAGCTGTAAGTAAAAGTCAGCCTCCTATGATACTGTCAATCCATGCACCATGATGTATTAGAAATTATTGTTACTTCTAGAAGATTTATTCGAGTTTAGACTTTTTTTATGTTGGTGTAGAAAATAGGCTTCATTAATTCTCCTCTCTCTCTCTCTCTCTCAATGGAGGTATTCAGACGTCCTGTTCACCTCATTAGTGGGTAGAAGGAATATCCTGTTACCTCAGTATCCCCCGTCCTATGGCCCATCTTCCTTCTTGTTCTGTTTTTTCTCTTCCGTCCATCCTTTCTACTTCCTTTCATTCATTCATTCTCCTCCCTTCCTCCCTTCGTTCCTTTCATCTTCCCTTCCTTCATTTCTACTTCATTTCCTTCTTTTCCCATATTTTCCTTCTAGCTTTCTGTTACCAGTGCTTTTTTTTTACATTTCTTCCTCTCCTCCCTCCTTCCATTCATCCATTCTTCTTCCTTTCCTTCCTTCCTTCCTTCCTTTCCTCCTTCCGTCCTTTCTTAGCTTTTTCCTTTTGTTTTCCTATTTCCATCTGACAGCAGTGTTTTCTTGTCACTGATTGCTCCTCTTGTTATCTGTATGTGCCCTTCTTTCCTTCATTGTCTCTTTCTTCTTCCCCTTTACTCTTTTTACCCTCCTGCATTACTTCCTTCCATGTCTCCTTTTAGCATTTCCTCCTTCCATCCTTCCCTCCATCCAATCTTTTGCTACCATTTTTCATTCATTCACTCTCTCTTCTATTTATCCTGTCCTTTCTATATTTCCAGTCATTTTTCTCTCTTCTTCCTTCCATTTCTTTTACTTCTTTTCCTCTTCATTATATCTTGTTTAGTATTCCTTTCTTCCTCGCTACTTTCTTTCTTCCTTTATTTTTCTTCAGCTTTCTAATTGTTTACCACCTTGCATCCTTTTCTGGATCTTCCTTTTTTTTTTTTATATCTTTCTATATTCACGCCGTTCCCTTGTTCCTTTATTCTTTTTGTTTTCTTTTTCTTCTTTCTCTGTGTTTTTTGTTCGTTTTTACGTCCCTCAAGTATTCCTTTTCCATTTCTCATTTCTGTTTCTTTCTTTCCTTCTTCCTGTTTTTCTTTCTTTTTCCTTCCTTTCTCTCCCTTTTCATTATTAATATTTTTGTTGTTATCCGCCCTCGCCTCTTCAATTTCGTGCTTATTTAATTATGTCGTCTGTTTTAGATGTGGGAAGAAATCTATGAGTGCTTCTGCCCACCTGTTTCTCGTTGATGATATTCGACGCGAGATGTTTAATTTCCATAGTCTTTGGTGATCCTACCGAAGCCACACCACACCACACCACACCAACCTTCCCACACCAACCGTACCAACCTTCTCATCCAGCACCATACATTGCCACCCTCCCACACCACATAATGCCGAGGACATTGACCGGAGCGCCCTGAAGCTCCCGCATCTACCATCCTACTTTTGTATACAGTATGTCTTTTTTATTACAGCCGCGAGTAGCTACGCGAGGGTGTAATGTGCATAATTCGTTGCCCCCCTCCCCCCCCCTCTCTCTCTCTCGACCTAGTTCTCTCCTCCCTGGCCTCATCTACTGTATTTTTCATAACTTTGTTTTCCTCCTGCCTACCTACTCCTCATCTTGTCTCTCCACGGAATACAGAGGACAGCAAACGTCAACCCACCTCATGGTTTCCTTTTGAAGCATTGGCTTTATATATTATACCCCGTCGTGATATAGATTAGATAACCTATAGCCAACAGTTTTACACGGTCAACAGATTGTCCTAAGCCAGTAGTTAATCGCTGATGGGCGGTAATGCAGTGACACCTCTACTGAAATATGCAAAGCTGTTGTGATGTATTAACAGTGGTGTTTTCATGGTGACACTGGGTTTAATAGAAGATTCCTTAAAACTGCCCTAACAATATTCAAATCTTCAAACATTCGCTGTATAAGGTTCAGCTCGCGTCATTACGGACAAGTCGATTTCTGTACTGCTTGACTACTACTTTTCTCAAATTGCCACCAGTAACGATTTGATGATTCTTCGATTCCCCTTTTCTTCCGTCCTTCACTAATTCATATGTTACTTTTTTTCCTTCCTTCTCCCTTTCCTTCCTTTATTCCCTTCTATTCCTCCTTTACTTTTTCATCTTTCCTTCTGTCCTTCACTGATTCACTTCTTACTTTTTCTTTCCTTCCTTTTTTCCTTCATTTATTCCCTCCTATTCCAGATTTTCCCCTTCTTCGCATCCTCAACAGGACTGCTGAGTGACACTGAAATGTGAGCCAGGTCTGCATATAGGTCACTGTGGACACGAGGCCTGGGGAGGGGGGAGAGAGCCGGTAGGGTGGGCATGGAGATAAAAGGGTGAGGGGGAAAATGTAGGTGAAGAGCACGGTAGGAGGGAAAGGAGACAGGCAGAATAGGGAAAGGAAAAAGAGGAGGAGAAACGGGAGGAAGATGAGAAGGAAAGTGAAAGGGCGAAGAGAAATGGTCAGAGATTTTTTTTTTGGGGGGGGAGGGGGGAATGGTAGGTGGGTAGAAAGCAAAAATGGAGACAAGCAGAATGGCGAGACAGGAGGGGCAAGAGGAGGAAAGGGAGGAGGGAAGGATAATGTGGGGAAAGAGATGGTAGGTGGAGGGAAAAGGAAGAGAGAGAAGGAGGGAGGATGAAGAGGGTGAATGAAAAGCAAGGAGGAATGAGAGGAGGAAAAGAAGAGGAATGGGACATGGAGGTAGGCAGACCGGATGAATAAACTGAGGGTGTAGAAGGTAAGTGGAAGAGCAGCATAGCCTACAGGCAGAATGGGAAGGTGGGGGGGGGGATAGTGAAAGGGCAAGAAATGAGAAACGGGGGGATGGTGATATGGAGGGAATAAGGAGAGGGAAAAGGAGAAAGGGAAGAGTGACGGAAGAAATTTTGATAAGGCTTCTGAGGAAAGAGAGAGAGAGAGAGAGAGAGTAAACAGAATGAACTGGCTAAGAGAATGACAAACTGGATGGCAAAGGAAAGAATGAATTAGGCTGACTGGCAATAAAATCTAAAGGAAACAAGAAGCGGTGCCAAGGCACAGCAAACCCGTCCCCGGCAGTCATTTTAGTGCAGACGTATAAACACAACAGGATGTCTAGTCAAAGATGTCATATATCAAATTTGGAGTAAATCGGGTGAAAATTGACGATTTTATGCCCATTTGACACTGACCCCCCTACCGCTGACTGGGGGGTGATCCCCCTGATGTAATGAGGCATGTCATAGGATGCAGATATGAAAGATGCACCTTAAGGTTTGGTTTCATGTCCATATGACGAATGTGAAAGGAGTTATTGCTAGTAAGCGATTTTATAACATTTTTTCTTGTATTTTTTCCGCCTAGAGCCTGGGCCTTGGCCCAGTTTGGCCCAACATTTAATCAGGTGATCAGAAGGTCATAGCCCATCATCCCTGTAATTTTAGTCAAAGTCGAGTTGTTAACAGGCAGGCAGACAGACATACAGACAGACAACTGACAAACAAACAGACAAACCGAGAGAAAACAATACTTGTCCCCGAGTCCCTCAGGGGCGGGGACGGGTAATGTGGCGATATAAGAAACGGAAAGGAAAGGTGAAGAGTGAGGACTGGAAAGCAAGAGAGAGACGGAGAACAAAAGGATGAGAAAGACGACTTAAAAAAAAAAATGATTGGCATGACAGGGTTGGGTAAGGAAGGAGGCAGGAAGAAAAGAGGGAAGGGGAGAGAGAAGAAGAACAAGAGGGACTAGAACGACAAGAGGAACTGAAAAAGATGAGATGGAAGATGGTGAAAGAGGGACACAGAAGAACAAGAGGGAACAAGATGATGGGAACTGAAAAAAAAGAAAGGAAATGAAAATGATGAGACAAAAGGAGAACAAGAAAGTGTCGGAGGATGGCAGGAAAGGAAAATGAAGAGACAAGGGCTATAATAAGAGAGAAAGAAAATGGAGGTGAGAAGAAGAAAAGAAACAGGAAAGAGAGGATAATCGGAATAAAACAGGGGTTGGCAAGGAGGGAAAAAAGGAAGAGAAGAGAGAAGAGGGAGAGAATGACAGGGATAGAAAAGACTGAGTGAGAGAAGAGAAGAGAGGTTGTACTCGTAGATGGAGGAGGAGAGAAGAGAGAGAAAAGGGAGGAAAGAATGATCGATATGGAAGGGGAGGGAAAGGAGGGAGGTAGATACGTTTTATATACAGTAGAGAGAGAGAGAGAGAGAGAGAGAGAGAGAGAGAGAGAGAGAGAGAAACAGAGACGATGATACAGGAAGACGAGGAAGAGGTGGAGGGAAAAGGAGAATGATAGATGGTGGATGCGACGAGAGGAACAAGGAGGAGGGAGGGGATGGCTGGAACTGAAGAGGCGAGGGAGGTGAGGAGGAAGAGAACAGGAAGAGAAGAGAGAATGAAGAGAAAAGGTGAAAAGAGAACTAGCAAACAAAGGAAGAGAGGAAGCTAAGAACAAGAATAGAAGCCAAGAGATGCAGTATATAGAAACAAAGAACAAGTGGGAGAGAAAAAAAGAAGAAACAGTTGATAGAAGAAGAGGAGAGAAAAAGGAAGAGAACAGAAAAAGTAAATAGAGGAAGAGAAGAGAAAGAAAAAAATGAATTAAGGAGGGAGGGTAGGTATGATGAAGAGGTAACAAGGGAGAAAAAAGGGACGAGAAAAGATAAAGAACAGGGAAGGGAGAGAAGAGAGAGTAAATGATGTAACAGGAGCAAAGAAAAGGGAGGAAGAGAAGAGAAACAACGGACAAAGGAAGGGAGGAAAGAGTAGGGAGGAAAAGGGAGGGTGGGTATGATGAGGGAGAAAGATTGGCCAATATAAGCTTCAGTCAGGTAATGAAGCTGGTTCATCCTAGCACAATGACGGTCTTACCCCCCCACTACTCTGTGTGTGTGTGTGTGTGTGTGTGTGTGTGTGTGTGTGTGTGTGTGTGTGTGTGTGTGTGTGTGTTGTGGAGAGAGAAAGAGAGAGAGAGAATGTACCCGCAACAGTGCAATTATTTTGGTATTCTGATTTAACGCTATCATAAAATATTTAACGTAGACAACGATCTTTGGCAAGACGTAGAAATTTGCTTGGTGGGCGAAATAAAGTATTAGTTGAGATTACATTCACTCCTGTAAGTAGAAAATTAGAGATAGAAGTAATGTAGTAGCTGAGATTGCCTGTGACCCTGGATGTAGGAAAATGTATAGTGATAGGAATAAAGCAGTAGTTAAGTTTACCGTGGGTCCTGTATGTATATAATCATTTAGTCGTAGAAATAATGTAGTAACTGAGATTACCTTTGACCCTGTAAGAGTATGTAGAAAATGAGATTATGTTTGGCCTTGTACGAGTATGTAGAAAATCGTTTAGTGATAGAATAAAGCAGTAGCTGAGTTGAGGTTACATTTGTCCTTGTGTGTCGAGAATCATTAAGTGGCATAAATAATGTATTAGCTGAAATTACGTCCGTTCTGTATAGATGTTGGAGACTATTTTTAATTTTACCACATAGACGGCTGGAGATAACTGCTGGGCTGAATGAAATATGAGGAAATTAGAGAATAATAGTCAAGAACAAGAGCCGTCTCTGAAACACTCTTCTCTTTGGAGTAACCGCTTTGTGACCCTATCGGCCTACAAAGCACTTGCCCAAATGATAGCAGTATCTGAACAGCAGCCACCACCATCACAGCTATTACCACCACCAAGATAGCTACCACCACCACCACCACCACCAAGCTATTACCACCACCAAGATAGCTACCACCACCACCACCATCATCACAGCTACCACCACCACCACAGCTATTACCACCACCAAGATAGCTACCACCACCACCACCACCATCACAGCTATTACCACCACCAAGATAGCTACCACCACCACCACCATCATCACAGCTACCACCACCACCACAGCTATTACCACCACCACCACCACCATCATCGTAGCTATCACCACCACCACCACCATCATCATCAAAGCTACCACCATCACCACCACAGCTACCACCACCATCACCACCACAGCTATTACCACCACCACCACCATCATCATCAAAGCTACCACCACCATCACCACCACAGCTACCACCACCATCACCACCACAGCTACCACCACCATCACCACCAAAGCTACCACCACCATCACCACCACAGCTACCACCACCATCACCACCAAAGCTACCACCACCATCACCACCAAAGCTACCACCACCATCACCACCAAAGCTACCACCACCATCACCACCACAGCTACCGCAACCATCACCACCAAAGCTACCACCACCACCAACACCACCATCATCATCAAAGCTACCACCACCACCACTACACCACCATCATCACAGCTACCACCATCACAGCTATTACCACCACCACCATCATCACAGCTACCACCACCACAGCTATTATCACTACCATCATCATCACAGCTACCATCACCATCACAGCCATTACCACCACCACCACCATCACAGCTACCACTACAACCACAGCTATTACCACCACCACCATCATCACAACTACCGCCACAATCGCAGCTGTTACCACCACCATCATCACAGATGCCACCTACACCACCACTATCACAACAGCTACCACCACCACCACAGCTACCACAACCACCATCATCACAGCTACCACCATCACCATCATCACAGCTACCACCACCACCATCATCACAGCAACCACCACCATCACAGCTATCACCACCATCACAGCTATCACCACCATCACAGCTACCACTACCACCACAGCTATTACCACCACCACCATAATCACAATTACCACCACAACCGCAGCTGTTATCACCACCACCACCATCATCACAGCTGCCACCACCACCTTCACCATCACAACAGCCACCACCACCACCATAGCTATCACTACCACCACCACCACCACCATCATCAAAGCCACCACCATCATCACCACCACAGCTACCACCACCACCACCATCATCATCACAGCTACCACCACCACCACCACTACCATCATCATCACAGCTATCACCACCATCATCATCGCCACAGCAATCATCAACATCACCACCAACAACAACACTACTACCACCACCATCACAGCTGCAACCACCATCAACACCACCATCACCACCACAGCTTCTGTCACCACCATCGTAACAGTCACCACCACCACCACCACCACCACAGCTACTATCACTACCATCGTCACAGCTACCACCACCACCACCAAAAAAAAAAAAAAAAAAAAAAGCTGGCACCATTTTTTGCTGAATAAAATCATCTGCTTGCGTCATCAATGAGGCAGTAGACACTGGATTGCAGATTTCTTTCTTTATGCCAGGAAGAGGGAACCAAAGGCCAGAAGCCGGCAAATTGTTCCCTCCAAGAACAAACAAAAACACGATAACAGGGAGCCAAAGTCGAGATCCGTTCATTTCGAAATACCTGAAGACATTGCATTTGAAAGACTGGAGATCATAGGCAGTAGGAAATACAGACAGAGGGAGACAGTTCCAGAGTAGACCTGTCGCATACAGGAAGGGCTGAGAGTAGCGGTCAACTCTTACAATAGAGAGCTGGAAAGAAAAGGGACGACAGTTTGTTGCAGGACGGATGCCACTCGGTCGTCATATTGGTGGCGGGATGCAACCAGACAGTTCAGAGGAACAGTGACCATTGAAGTAGCAAGAGAAAAGAAAGATGCAACAATGCGGCGAAGAAACAGAGGTTGAAGGGACTCAGTAAGAGGAGGAAAGTTAATGAAGCGAAAAGCCTTTGACTTAACCTTGTTGAGAAGAGCTGTATGTAGGGAGCCTCCCCACACGTGAGAGTTGTACTCTGTACAGGGGTGAATATCACCTCTGTATAAAGTCAACAACTGTGCAGGGGTGAAGAAGGCATGGAGTCGGCTTAACACACCCAATCTCTTGGAAACTGATTTTACAGGAGAGTCAATATATTCTTTCTAAGATAAATCCTGAGACAGTGAAACCCCAGGTACGTTTAAAGATGACGCAGGATTGAGCTGGATATTGTTAAAATTTAGAGGATACTCTGGCGGAAGATTTTGTCAGGTTGATAGATGTGAGAACTGTGTTTTTGATGCATTAAAAACAATAAGTTTACTTCTACCCCATTCAGAGATATGAGCCAAGTCAGACATTAGGTGTGCCGTAGCCTCATCTCTTGCTTGTTGAAGTAACTGCTGAGCTGGACCCAGCGGAAAGCGAATGGAAAGGTGAAGGTTGGAGTCATCAGCGTATGTTAACGGCAATTACGAGGATCGAATGACATAAGCTGATATGCGATGTGACGTTAATAAAAGGTCTTTGGGAACACTTGCATGAATACTTCTCTGTGTACAACATTTGGGGAGATATATGCCTATTGCAAGAATTAAATGTTTCGATGATGATAATGTTGATGATGATGATAATGGTGATGATGAAAACGACGACGACGACGATGATGGTGGTATTGAGTATTTCAAGATAATGAAGATGAGATTAGGGCGGGGTAGAGAAGATGAGAGGAGAGGAGAGAAGGGACTGGAAGAGGGAAATGGGTTGGGCCGTAAAGTGGAGCAGGGAAGGAGAATGGGAGGAGAGAAAATTAAGAGAGAGGGTAAACCGAGATGAAGAGAGGAGAGGGAAGCAGAAGAGAGGATGACGGAGACAGAAAAGAATATTGGAGAGGGGAAAGGAAAATTGTGGAAGAAAGGGGAGAGAATGATGATGGACAGAGGATGAATGCATGATGAAGAGGGGAGGAGAGGATGGTGGCGAAACGAGAAATAATGATGATAGAGAGGGGAGGAAAGAATAATGGGGAGGGGAGGAGAGAATGTTGTAAAAAAGAGAAGACAATGATTTCGGATGAGGGAGGAGAGATTGATGAGGGTGAAGGGAAGAGGGAATGGTGGAGAAAGGAGGAGGAAATTTTGGAAAAAGAAGAAAAGAATGATCATGGATATGAAAGGAGAAAATGATGATAAAGAGAGAAGGAGTGAATGATGGTGAAGCGAAAAATATTGTAGAAAAGAGAATAGAATGATGATGGATAATGGAGGAAAGCATGAAGAAAAAGGGAGATAACTGTGGATTTAGGAGAATGATAACAGTCCTGCATCCCTCGTTACAGAGTGTGGACAGCATGGATGCAGAAAACATAAACATGTTCTGTCACCATCACATGCTTCAGAAATCATAGAAAAAAAGGGAAATTCTCCTCACCTTCCTACTCTCGGTTTAAAATAACATATTATCGTTGGCATATGGGGCTTCGTAGCGCCTCATTATTTAACGTTTTATTTATGAATCACATGTAATATTCTCATGTATGTTAAATCATATTAATATTCTTCAGTATTTGCGTTGGTTACAGTTGCCTTCAAAAGTTCCTTTCCTCTTCCTTCCTCTCAGTATTTCATAACAGTGTGTTGGTTTTCACAGTTAAAGGTAACAGTTAGTTAAAGGTAACTGTCTAATTACCCAAAACAGTTTATAGTTACTACATGTAACTTCATCGAAACAAATATTGTTAAGGGATAGTGAGGCTATGTATAGAGAGAGAGAGAGAGAGAGAGAGAGAGAGAGATAGACAGGTAGATAGATATATGAGCCTAGTTTGTGTAAAGGATTGCTCGTTTATAATTTTACCCTAATTCAAACGGTTTTCAAATACTTAAGAACGTATTTCGTGTGAGTAGTAGAACGACAGATTACGACGGAAGGGAATGACTAACAACAATTACTGCCACTAAAGCTCTTTTACCTTAATAACCGGCTAATAGCCTTTATAAATATAAGCCTAAGTTCCCCACGGTTGTCAGGCTTTTCCTCCCCAGCCCCTCATCTCTCAGCTGTGCCTGATGCTGCAGCCCAGATTTCCCAAAGGCTGAGCAACAGCCAGGGTGGTGAAGGTGACAACGAGACAGGCCTCGGAGGAATAGTAGGTCTTGGGTCAGGGTGTGACATTGATTGGGTAACTTGATGTGCTTCTGTTCTGGATCCTCGTCTCCTTGTGAAATAGGCAGTTTTCATCATCATCATCACATCATCATCATCATCATCATCATCATCATCATCATCATCATCATCATAATAATAATAATAATCTATCTATCTATCTATCTATTGCCAGACGCCATAATCCCGTAAGGGGTGGCCATTTGACTTTGAGTTATATGTTTTACGGGGAGGGGCACTAACCCTCCACCAACCCACTTGTTGACACGTAGGGAGCACGTATGGTTTGGTTATATGGTTACCTCCCAGCGTTGTATATATATATATATATATATATATATATATATATATATATATATATATATATATATATATATATATATATATATATATATATACATATATATATATATATATATACTGTAGATCGGGTGATGACGGAAGTAGAAACACGAGTAAAGGAGAAAGGGATGGCGTTGGTAATGAATGGTGATGGATAGAATATCTCAAATTTGTCGTATGCTGATGATGCACATACCGGACAAGATAATAATAATAATAATAATAATAACAATAATGATGATGATGATGATGATGATTATACCCGTGGATATTGTAAACCCAGCGTGAAATGTTTTGTTCGGTGTGTGTGTGTGTGTGTGTGTGTGTGTGTGTGTGTGTGTGTGTGTGTGTGTGTGGGTGGGTGTGTCAGAACAAAATGAGTAACGGAGGTTTGATCTGCAATGGACCAAACATGGAGGAGGTCTGAGGGGCAGCCAAGGGGTTGATTTATTATTATTATTTTTTTTTTTTAACAATAGGTGAAAGATCAAGGTTGCATGGCAAGGTGAACTTGAACAATTTAGGCCAAGCTTGGTGGAAAGGTTCAACATAAGGAGAGGGTGAAAAGAATTCGATCTTGAGGACAATCAGCCCAAGATAAGATCACAGGGCAAAGACAAATGTTCGTCTCCTAGACTAATTATACGACTTGGGCGTTGCACCATCTGCGTGCTCCTTATTATTTTGCTAGAGTACTGTATTTAGTCTTTCTGTTGCAGCATAAGGTACGGTTTAGTTGAGGCCTGCAGTAATGAAGGGGATAATGAGGCCTATACATAATCCGTGCAGTTCAAATAGCCCCCCCCCCCCTCCCTACCAGATCTGGATAAAATCATCTATGGGTAGGCAAGAACATAGCAAAAGTACCATCAGAGCAGTGAAGGGATGTGCATTCTCGTTGGCTTGGGAGACTGCCGAACACTTCTTCCTCGTTATGCATTCCAGCTGCGACTCAAGATTGTCGTATGTGTCGCGGATGCTGTGTAGTCGATATCAATTAATTTTCTGTGATGACGTTAAATTTATTCTCTGAACATCCAGGCACTTGTGATAACTCTGAGAAAACCACTGATAGTGGTAGGATCAAACATATCTTCCATTAACTTATGCACACGGCTTTTTTCCATAAGCTGAATAAAATTGTTTGGAGGTAGCAAAGATCAAACTAAAAATTCCGTCACTGGAATGAAGCGATTAAAGAGAAGTTCTTAAAAATTAAATAAAAATAAGAGAAGACTGAGGCGCAGTATGCGAGGGTAAATAACCAACGTAGAAGTACCACAGTCTCTTATATCAAGAACACCAGCTCTCTCAGAATCACTTCATCCATCGTACTTGACCACATTTCTGCTGCTGCCAGACAACTGTACTCAGCTTAGAGTGAGTCATGGCTGTCCAAGAAATCTGGTACCAGTTAATCTATCGTGGTCATGGCAACATCAGCATTTCACACTAGACAATGTTAAATGATAATATTTAGCCTGAGCGTCATGCGAGCCTGAGAATGATAATGTAGATTGGAAAGGGAAAGGAAAAATAAGAGAGAGAGAGAGAGAGAGAGAGAGAATTACTGTACTCATGAATCAATACATACACGTGCAGACACACCTTGTTACAGGTATAGCACAATCAGTTTTAGAGAATTATGCTTCTCAGAACTGCACCACACACACACACACACACACACACACACACACACACACACACACACACACACACACACACACACACACACACACACACACACACACAGAATTACTGTACTCATGAATCAATTCATACACGCGCAGACACACCTTGTTACAGATATAGCACAATCAGTTGTAGAGAATTATGCTTCTCAAAACAGCACGACACATACACACACACACACACACACACACACACACACACACACCACACACACACACACACACACACACACATAGAGAGAGAGAGAGAGAGCATATAATTGTCATATGGAGAGAGAGTGTGTCGGAGAGACAGAAGTGGCCAGTCTTGTGTGGCGATAAAATTTATGTTATCATTCTGAGTATTACCCTTCCGCCCCTGCCATCACCAGTCAACACAACTCTTCCATCACCACCCTGTCTTGTAGTTACCACCCTGGCATTACCATCTTGCCATCATCACGCGGCCCCACCATCACCACACAGCCATCACCACCCTGTCTCGTAGTTTTCACCTTGGCATTACCATCCTGCCATCACCACGCGGTCCCACCATCACCACTCTGCCATCACCATCCTGCCTTGTACTGTAGTTACCAACCTCCCCTGCAATCACCACACTCTCCTCATCAACCTGCCTTGTAGTCACTACCCTATCCTGCCACCCACCCCGTCTTTGTAGTCAGCCATCAGGCGGTCACCACCATGCACATCAACCCTGATCTGTAATTACCCCACTGTCATTACCGCCTTGCCTTGGCATCATCATCCTGCCATCACCACACTGACCTACCCTACCATCATCACCCTTTCCTGCCATCACTACCCTGCTCAATTACCACCACCCTGCCTTACCATCACCACCCTGCCTTACCATCACCATCTTTTCTTACCGTCACCATCCCGCCTTACCATCACCAGCCTGTCTTGACATCATCATCCTACTCTGCGACCACCACCCTGCCTTGGCATTACCACCCTGCCGTGTCATCACCACCCTACCATGTCATCACGACCCTTCCATCAACATACTCCACTGCCTCATCACCCTGCCCTGTCATCAGCATCCTGCCTTGCTATCACCACCCTGGTCTGCCATCACCTCCTTTCCCTTCCAGTACCACTATGCCACCACCACCCTGCCCTGCTATCACTACCCTGCCTTTCCACCATAACCCTGCCCAGCTATCATCACCCTGCCCTACCATCACCACCCTGCCCTGTCATCACCACCCTGCCCTGCCATCACCACCCTGCCCTGTCATCACCACCCTGCCCTGTCATCATCACCCTGCCCTATCATCACCACCCTGCCCTGCCATCACCACCCTGCCCTGCCATCACCACCCTGCCCTGTCATCACCACCCTGCCCTGTCATCACCACCCTGCCCTGCCATCACCACCCTGCCCTGTCATCATCACCCTGCCCTGCCATCACCACCCTGCCCTGTCATCATCACCCTGCCCTGCCATCACCACCCTGCCCTGCCATCACCACCCTGCCCTGCCATCACCACTCTGCCCTGCCATCATCACCCTGCCCTGCCATCATCACCCTGCCCTGCCATCATCATCCTGCCCTGCCATCACCACCCTGCCCTGTCATCATCACCCTGCCCTGCCATCACCACCCTGCCCTGTCATCATCACCCTGCCCTGCCATCACCACTCTGCCCTGCCATCACCACCCTGCCCTGCCATCATCGCCCTGACATCATCACCCTGCCCTGCCATCACCACTCTGCCCTGCCATCATCACCCTGCCCTGTCATCACCACCCTGCCCTGCCATCACCACTCTTCCCTGCCATCATCACCCTGCCCTGCCATCACCACCCTGCCCTATCATCACCACCCTTCCCTGCAGTCACCACCTTGCCCTGCCATCACCACTCTGAACTGCCGTCACAACCCTGCCCTGTCATCATCACCATGCCCTGCCATCACCACCCTGCCCTGCCATCATCACCCTGCCCTGCCATCATCACCCTGCCCTGCCATCATCATCCTGCCCTGCCATCATCACCCTGCCCTGCCATCATCACCCTGCCCTGCCATCATCACCCTGTCCTGCCATCATCACACTGTCCTGCCATCATCACCCTGTCCTGCCATCATCACCCTGCCCTGCCATCACCTTCCTGCCCTGCCATCATCACCCTGTCCTGCCATCATCACCCTGCCCTGCCATCACCATCCTGCCCTGCCATCACCATTCTGCCGTGACCACTCTGTCTTGCCATTATCACCCTCCATCACCACCCTGTTTTTCCATCACCACTTTTCCCTGCCATTTCCTCCCAGCCATTACCATCCTGCCGTACCATCACCACCCTGCCTTAACTACCCTACCCAACCACTGTTGATATATGTGGTGATGACTGACTGTTATGGAGGTAGCTGTGGTTGGTATTAGAAGCTGTAGGCGGGTGTTGTTGTAGCCGTCCTTCTGGTATGTAGTCCCTCCCACTGCCTGTGGTGTACGAGTAGTCTTGGTTGTAGCTGAATTAAATGCCTCATGGATGTTTATTCTTCTTTAGATGCTGGGTTCAATTTTTAATGTGGCTTTCTGTAAATTTCCTTGTTCCCACAATGCCCCAGGATTGGGATAGATGGATAGAAAAGATTCTCTCTCTCTCTCTCTCTCTCTCTCTCTCTCTCTAGATATAGATATAGATATAGATATAGATATAGATACTGATATAAAGATATACTGTATATACAGTGTTTAGTGACAGGTTGAAAGGTTGGGAGAACTATGCTGTAATAGTGAGTGCTAAGGCAGTATATGTAAAGGACGTTGAGGCACACGTGTTACACAAGACAGATCACTTACAAACTAGGCTAGTTAAGGTTGAGACCAGGCATGATGATGGTGATGGCTTCCATTCACTATAAGGGAAGGTGCGTGCAAGGCTAACATAAGCAACACTGATAGGAGTTTATCTATTAGGAACAGGTTTCAGGTTTTTAGAAGATGAAATGCTGAATGAAGCTCATACAGTGCTTGTCGGAGATTCGTTGACTAGGCACTAGGAGTAGGAATTATATTCCAGTAGGATGCATTTTCGCTTTCCTGGTAGTCCAATTGTAGGGTTATCTGCTCTGACTGTGTACATAGGATGGTTACTAGGGAACTTCTCTTGAAGAGCCACCAACATTATTAACAAAGAATAGGAATTCTTTAGGATTTTAATGTCATATGAAAATCACATTGGCCCCGATGCTTTTCTCACTTTTGTCTGTGAAAAAGAAAGGTAAGTTTATGAGCTGGAAACAGAGCTGGAGTTACTTTATTGTATGAGAGTAGAGCGGGGCCTATCTGAAAAGTGTCGTGAATGGATAAGACATGCTAGGAAAGTGGTTGGGAAATGCTAGTCAAAAGGAACGCTTCTTGTTTTGGAGTTAACTGCATTAAAAGAGGGACTGGAAAACCCTCATTCTGAGCAGTACTGCTCTTCGGTATTCAGGTCTATATGTTTCTTTTGGTCCAATGCCCAGGGTTGCGCACGTTGGATCTGGCGGGACGTACCGACCTTTGCCTATTTGGGCCCATTGTCGCGAATGTCAGAGGTTCGTACCTTTGAGTTCTCGTCTTATCTGAGATTTGAAAATTACCCAAACCGTCACAGCTGGGTAACCCTGAGCTCAAGAGGGTTAAAGAGACTGATGGGGATGGCAGTGTTTAACCCTCCAGAGCCCGAAGTTACTGCTCGATGGATCTGATGGGGAGAGTAGCCTACTTAGCGTAATGCCCTTCGCCAATCGGCTTGTAGTCCTGAAGTCATAGGTCTCTACCTCAGGGTACCTTTCTTAACAATTGAAAACGACCGTAACCGCTAACTCTGGCTGACACAGGGTTCCGAAGGGTTAATATTCCAGGCAACATTTAGTCGGCTTCATTATACTTACATTATATTAGCCATTTTTGTGATATTTCGTTTGACGATTTTAGGCCTGCATATTGTTCGTAATACCTGCTGATGACTGTAAGCAACGGGAGTGTGGGGAAGAGAGTCTTTTCTGTTAACCTGTTCTTAAACCTTGTTAATTAGAGGTTATGCCTAACCTCTGGCCTTTGGTTCCTCCTTTCTGGCATAATAATAATAATAATAATAATAATAATAAAGACGCAGTAACGACAGCAAACCCGGGATGGACTGTAAGGCGTTGTGGTCTGTGCATCTGCTGCATATAGGGTCTCTCTCTCTCTCTCTCTCTCTCTCTCTCTCTCTCTCTCTCCCTCAAATATCCCCTATTTTTCCTTTTCTCCTCTTGCTCTCACCTCACGCCTCTCTCATTCCACTTTTCCAGCACTCTCCCTCTCAGCTCAGTTTATCCCCCCCCCCTCTCTCTCTCTCTCTCTCTCTCTCTCTCTCTGCTGTTACCTCTCCATTTCCCTTTGTCTTAAAGTATTTTGTTTCTTTCTCTCACTTCCTTTCCACATTCCCTTCCGTTCACTCTCTCCTCCATTCTTCATCCTCTCTCTCTCTCTCTCTCTCTCTCTCTCTCTCTCATTACCTCTCCTTTTGTCTTACAATATTTTGTTTCTTTCCCTGACTTCCCTTCCACATTCCCCTCAGTTCACTCTCTTCCATTCTTATTCCTCCCCCTCCCATCTCTTTCTCTCTCTCTCTCTCTCTCTCTCTCTCACACACACACACACACACACACACACACACACACACACACACACACACACACACACACACACACACACACACACACACACTCTCTCTACACCCTCCCTCTCACAATCAGCTTACATTTTAAACTGGGAATTAATACCGTGAAATCTATAGCGACCCTGGGCAGTCAGTGATACGATGTTGGGTCACAATGTTTCGCTGTATTTCACACTGCCATAAATTGAGGGAGAGAGAGAGAGAGAGAGAGAGAGAGAGAGAGAGAGAGAGAGAGAGAGAGAGAGGCTGGGAGGGAGGAGAAGGACAGGAAGGGAGAAGACAAGGAGAGGGATACATAGTTAGAAAATTGATTAATAGATGGATTGATATTTCATTGACAGATTGGTAGACAGGCAGGGAGATACTGTAGATGGATATGGAGATATAGACGAACAGGTCGTTAGATAAATAGACTAACATATAGATGGACAGATAGATAGATATATAGACAGACTGACAGACAGTAATACAGATAGAGACAGACAGATAGGCAGACAGACATGGAGACAGATAGAAAGAGAGACAGAGAGGCTGAGAGTGACATAGCTAGACTCATAAATACACACACATAAAGTGAGAGAGAGAGAGAGAGAGAGAGAGAGAGAGAGAGAGAGAGAGAATAGGAGGAAGACGAAAAAAGATAATTAGGAGGGGAGGAAGAGAAAGGCAGGAAGGTAGGAAGAGAAAAGGATAAAGAAAAAAAGAAGATGAACAGAGAGCAGGGAAATATAGGATGAGAAAAAAGAAGGACATAAAGAAACTGGTAGGAAAAGAGGAGAAAGGGAAACACTGAAATCAACAGAAAAAGAAGCAAATTATAATGATGGCGATGATTGAGGCTGAAGATTACTACCTGTTGACTGCTTGAGGGTCACTGAGGACAATCACATCAGTCCCTCCAGTCCCTTACTGTACTTTTGGATGCCTTATGTTCCTTCCAGATAATTTTAGTCACATAATTAGTGAACTGCAGAAACATAATTTTCTCTTCATTCTTACTGAGTTTGGAGGATTTTTTTAAAGTTAGGAAGGATCTCTCTCTCTCTCTCTCTCTCTCTCTCTCTCTCTCTCTCTCTCTCTCTCTCTCTCTCTCTCTCTCTCTCTCTCTCTCTCTCTCTCTCTCAAGGCGTTGATATAATTAAGGATGAATTTAACCTCATCTTCAAAAAACTGCTCGAAGCCGAATAAAATCACCAAAAACTAGCAGAAAAATGCCATACTGAAACCTTAAGTCACCGAATTAAAGAAATGAAGGAAATACATAAATAGATAGACGAATAGACTGGTAAATGAGAGAGAGAGAGAGAGCTTTCTGTGTGTATCGTTCTGTTTCCAAAGCTGCCTTTCATCAGATAGGAGTATCTGCTTTGGTTTGTTTCACAGTGCATTACATCGCTCTCGCTAAAAACTCAAACTATACATGTATTTTTGTAGTTGTATATTTTACTGGAATTACGTGGCAAGTGCTGCGCTTTTTTTATCCTTCAGTGTGTTGAATTTTTATATGCAGGAGTTTATATAGAAACGGTTCTGTCCGTCTGTCTCTCACTAACGATTTTCCGACGCCAGGCGCTAAGCTACCGTAACCTTTAGCGACTTTAGCAGTGAAACACCACACCACACTATATTACACCACACCACAGCACGCCACACCACACCACACTACATAACAATGCACTACACTACAGTACACAACACTACACCACGCAACACAACACCACATCATACCACACCGCACTTCATTACACAAAATCACCCTCCCACACGACACAACACCAAGGGCAATAACCCTAAGTGCTTTGAAGTTCCCGCCCCTGGTTGTATTTTCGCTTGTTCTCTCATTACCTTCGCTACCGCCAGATTTGACTCAGCTCAGGAAGCCCGCCTTAGAATGATGACATGAGCAAGAACCCCCATGACAGCCTTTAATACGAGGGGCCTCTCTGAAGTTGAATGACACCAGGTGATGGTAGGAAAAAAAGGAAAGAAAAGAAAATAAGAAATAAAAAGGGAAGACGTAATGTTCAGCAGGTGTTAATCAAGCGCGAGGTATAATTTAGCATACGAAAGACTTTTCAAACTCGAGGTACATTTTTAGCTTATGACGTTTTTGATATTCGTGAAATAATAATAATAAAAAAAAAAAGCTTCATTCAATAACTCCTTGACTGCTTAGGGGCTCTGGTACGTTGAGTAAAATCGTCAGATAATAACAAGACCAACCTAAGAAACATAGACAATGCTACGCTGTTGCAACCCTCCAGCTGACCAATCACATACCCCCCCCCACCTCCCTGCACACCTAACCAAACGCATAACGACACTCACCCCCACCCCCCTCTGTATAACACAGAGACATTCACACTTAAAATTTTCAGTAGTTTATCTGTGTTAATAATGAAGTTATGAACAGATTTGATGAAACTATGCCTAGTGCTTTTTTTCATTTAGGCAGCCATTTTTTATGATTACTTAATAGGTACAGTCATGAAGCTTCACACATAACTTGATTTATATAATCATTTATCATGTACAGTTTCTGTCTCCTGGGTGTAATAGTTGCAAAGCTTTAACAGAAAAATGCATTAAAATAATGAGTTTTATGTATTTCTGCAATTTCATAGCATTATATAATTTCATGGCATTGTAACTGCCAAAAGGCACCAGGAGGCATATTAACACATTCCTTGAGAGTTTGAAGCCTGTACCTCTATTTGGTTCTGGGTTCTAGCCCGGAAACGATATATATATATATATATATATATATATATATATATATATATATATATAACTTTTCCATTATTTAAAAAAGAAACAAAAAGAAACTACCGGTACTGAAGACACAGCATTCTAACTATCAAATGGCACCAGTTCGCTATAAGACACGTAACTATGTCAAGTTTCATGACTTTAATGAATACTTTCTGAGTTTTGGCCCAGAAAAGAAATCTTTAAGCCCAGCCAGTCATCATGCCGCCCAGCTCTACGGACGGACACCCATTGAACCCAGTGATAACAACACCCTCCTCTGAATTAGTTAGGTGGAGAGTAACAGGTTATAAACTATCTAGTCAGTCAATGATAAACATAACCTGACCCCTTCAGCTTCCTTGTGCAGGTCACGCTGAAATATCTGAGAAAGTTATATATTTTTTAACTTTTTCATTAATAAAAAATGGACAAGTAAATATAATAAAGACAGCATTCTACCTATTAAAAGGCACCAGTTCACTATGAGACACATAACTATGTGAAATTTCATGACTTAGTGAATACTTTCTGATTTCTGGCCCGGAAACGAAATCCCTTCATCTGGCAAGCAGTCCTGCTAACTTGTCTCCCAGCGCCACGGACGGACACCTA
This sequence comes from Coenobita brevimanus, assembly GCF_032717465.1. Lineage (NCBI taxonomy): Eukaryota > Metazoa > Arthropoda > Malacostraca > Decapoda > Coenobitidae > Coenobita > Coenobita brevimanus. The sequence goes on along the minus strand of NC_137023.1, from coordinate 6,735,370 downwards.
TTGATCCCAATAATAACAACACCGTCCTCTGACTCTGTCAAGTGAAGGGTAAAAGAAGAGGTCACCGTAATACTCATAAACAAAAGAGGATTTTCCCGACGCGACTGAAATTGTATGGCGATAGATAAAAAAGAAAGGTAAAGGGAAACGATAAAAAGAAAAGAAAAGAAAAGAGGAATAATTCTTTATCCAGTGGAGGGGTTTCATTGCTTCATTCAGTGATGAACTTTGCCGTCTTTTCTTGCTGCTATCAGCCAATTACACTACTGTAAGTTTAAGGGATAATTTTGAACAGGAGGGTTAAATAGAGCTTTTTATTAATCTCATTCAGTGCTAGAGATTTCCCTTATGCTAAAAAGATTAAAAACAAAATGAATAAAGTTGGGAATCAGGGAACAAAAAATTCTTCTGCTGTTGGTCTGGCCAAAAAAAAAAAAAAAAAACAATAATAATAATAAAAATAACCTTGCAGGACTAAAAAAGGTGAAGGGCAATGTTTCTAACCCCTTACCTACGAAAAGTCTACCCTGAGCTGTTTGTAGTTAGTTTGCAGTAGAATGAATATATATATACTAGTGATCGTGTTAATCCATTCACAGTAATGAGGCCTTTGTTATTTTATCATTGCCATCTCCAGATAATTATTGTTGGCTCATGGATGACAATTTAGTCTGGAAGGGTTACATATACAGTAGTCTTCATAACCTCTTCACTACAAGGGTGTTCCTTTTACTAAATAGAATTGCCTGAGGGTGGCAAGAACACAGTAGAAATGACATCCTTCTGTTGCCCTTTAGCCCGATAAGAGTCTTTCTTTTAATTTTATTCACCAAAGTATTTTATTTCACCATCGATAGCAGAGCGACAGGCGGGTGTTATGTTTTCAGTAATGTGTGTGTGTGTGTGTGTGTGTGTACTTGTATGCTTGGGTGCGTGCATGAGTGCGCGCGCGCGCATGCTAACAAAATAAGGGGCTTTATCCGATTGCAATAATTTTGGTGGAAGGGTTGAGGGTCATTCCATGAAGAATCTTAATGTTTTTGTTTCTTTCATAACAACAGGCTACAGGTCAACCTCACAGGTCTAGGTCAATCGCTAAACTAGCAAAATCTTTTCAGCTTTTTTTTTTTTTTTTTTTTTTTTTAAGATTTAAAGCAAACTTGGAGGAAAGTTTGAGAATAGTGGCGGAATGAAGTGAGTCAATTTTGAGAACTGTCAGTCAGTGGGTGGAGTCAAAAGTTGACTCTCGTAGCATGTTTCACAACAAAGTAACTGGATCAGTTTCAATCTTTTTTTTATTTTTTCTAAACTCGGTGGAATAGTTGAGGAGTAGACAAGATATGCACTGATTGCTTATAGAACATTAGGTGAAGGTGAAGATCACAAAGCAAGGTAAAATTAGATCAGAGTTTATCCAATTTATACCAAACCTTGTGGAAAGGTTGAATATAAGACAAAAACAGGCGGATTTGCTTTTGAAAACAGTCAGCAACAACAACAACAAAAACAACAGGAACAATAATAATAATAATAATAATAATAATAATAACAATGATAGCAATTATAATAATAATTATGTAATAATAATGATAATAATAATAATAATAATAATAATAATAAAAATAAGAATTATTATTGTTATTATTATTATTATTATTATTATTATTGTTAAATGTATTATCATTTCATTATTATTATTATTATCATTATTCACCCCATCCACATATCATTGTGAAAGGGGGTGTATGTGATATTCGGGTTTTATTTTTTGTGAATCTGTGCATCAATTAATTATTAAACCAATGAACGGACCATCTTCAAACTTTGCACGGTTGTTGGGTATGTGGAACTGAGCAAGTGGTTCGATTTTGGTGAAAATCCACCAGGGGTAAGGATGGAAGTGGGGGGTCCCAAATTTTGAGCAGATTTTTCAAAGTGCCATAGGAGGCAAACGGTGAGAGATAGACACATGGCTACTCCTAATCACTAATAGGAAGTCATATGTGGAAATTCTATTGGCACCTTTACAATTGATACTTTGGGTGACCTTGAAAGGTCAAAGTCAAGGCCATACGTATTTTTTGTGAGACTTTGCATCAATTAACTTTTGAGCCAATGAACGGATCATCTTGAAACTGTACAGGTGTTGGCTGTGTGGAACTGGGGAAGTGGTTTGATTCTGGTAAAAATCCACAAGGGGCAAGGGTGGGAGTGGGGGGTCCCAAATTTGGGATGCAGGAGGTTTGTTGTGACCTTGGGTTGCTTTGAAACAGTTATTGTTATTGTTGTTATCATTATTATTAGTATTATTATTATCATTATTATTATTATTGTTATCATTATTATCATTAATATTATTATTATTATTGTTGTTGTTCTTGTTGTTGTTGTTATTATTATTATTATTATTTTCATAAGAAAGAGAAGAAGAAAGAATAGGAGTTGGAGGAGGAAGAGGAGGAGGAGAAGGAAGGAAAGGAGAAGAGGGGAAGGAAGAGGAGGAGAAGGAGAAGGAGATGTAGTTGGAGGTGGAGTTGGAGAAGGAGAATTGTCTCATGTTAGGCCAAACTAATTTAGGAGAAAAATCTTCATTCAGAAATGATGGGGAAGAAGGCAGTCATCCAGAATTATTCGACTTTGCAATCCGGTCTACTGTATAAGGCGTCGTCAGTTGTGGGGAATGTTCAGTAATTTTCCAGCGTTGGCTATCAGATATCTCCTTCCATCGTTCATTCTCAGTCCTCCATAGACAATATAATTACTATCTCAAACACAGTAGTCATTCCTCTCCCATACTCTCTCTCTCTCTCTCTCTCTCTCTCTCTCTCTCTCTCTCTCTCTCTCTCTCTCATCCGCATTGTAACTTACCTTCATCCTCACAGCCCTGCCTCTCAACATACCAATCCCGCCGCCTCGCTTCCTTTCCTTCCCAACACGTTCACGCTTCCTCTCCCAGTCAGATTCCCTCTTCTGACTACTACTCTCACACACCATTCTTCTCCATTCCCCTTACAGTTTCCCCTTACCGCTTATATTTTCTCACCACTCCCCTTCACAATCTCTCCCCTCATCTCCCATAGCCTCTCTCGCCCTCACAGTCTCTCTCCCCATCCCCTCACAGTCTTCCCCCACCCCCCCACGCACTTTCCCTTCCTAAAATTCTCCCCTCTCCCGCACACACTCCACCTCCCTCCAACACTCCCCCCCACACACTGTCTCCCCACATTTCTCTCTTACACTTTCCCACTCCTCTTCCCCCTCACTGTCTTTCCCCGTCCCTCTCATACTTTCTCCTCCCTGTCCCTCTCACTCCCCCTCTCGCCTTCCCCCACACAAACACTCATCCTTTTAGTCCCCTTCTCGCATGCCTTCATCCTCTGTAAGCCTCACACTTGTCTCACTATCCCTAAAACTGACATCAGTCTCTCTCTCTCTCTCTCTCTCTCTCTCTCTCTCTCTCTCTCACTTCGTATCGACTGTTGGGCTGTCATATCCTAGACTCCTCATCCCCTGTAAATAGGTATAATACCGGTATATATTTTACTCTTGCCGTCTACAAACAATCGTGAGCAGCATAAGAGAATATCTTAATGATGAAGGGATCATAGAAGGCTGTCTAACTTCAAAAGTTCCCAAAGCCTGTTTTTACTAGGTTTAAAGCATCTGGAGAGAGCCAGAGTAAAACAAGGAGCATTTTGAGTGTACAACAAGCTCCCACCAGTTGGTCTGAAGGCCATACATTTCACTTTGTCCTGTGACCTTAACCTTTGGCTAATTGCTGTCAGAATATAAGCCATTTATTCTTGTCTGACTCTTAACACTTCCACCAAACTTGGTCCAGACCAGATCAGCAAAGTTTTTGCTGACCTTGCCTGTGACCCTGAATTTCGATCTTCTCAAGTTACTTTGAATTTTTCCTAATTACCTCGCCCGGACGGAGTCTGTCGAGGTATTGTTTTTGGTCGGCTTGTTTGTTAGTTAGCAATATTACGGAAAAACGGCTGAATGAAATTCCATGAAACTTTCGAGATACGTGGGCATCGGTCCCAAAAGGAAGTGATTAAATTTTGGAGTCACTCGAGTGACCTTGAAAGGTCAAAATCAAGGTCACGGATTTTCAGTGGGCTCTAACTTGAAACCCGCTGAAGATAAAGATATATACTGTTATCAACATGCAGGAACTCTCATATGGGCTTTCATTTGGCACCAAGACCTTTGAACTTCAGTGATCTTGAAAGGCCAAACTCAAGGTCACGGATATTCAGGGGACTATAAGTCGAAACTGGTTGCAGATAGACATTTACTACTATCAACATATACAAAGTCCCATATGGGCTTTTAATTGGTATCATGACCTTTGACCTTAAGTGACCCTGAAAGGTCAAACTCAAGCGCACTGATATTCAGGGGGCTATAACTCGGAACAGGTTGAAGATATATTTATTATTGTCAAGATATAAGAAGTCTCATTTGGGCTTTCATTTGGCACCATGGCTTTTAAACTTAAGTGACCATGAAAGGTCAAACACAAGATCACAGATTTTCAGAAGGCCATGACTTGAAAACGGTTGAAGATGAAACAAATGCTGTCGAGCGAAGTTTATTGTGTCTGGCACCATTTGTTGATTTCTAAATCGAGTCCCGTTATCTTTGCCTGACACTTCACCGATCAACAGAGTTTGGTGAACATAGGTTAAAAAGCTTTTAAAGTTGATTCTGCAGTGCGTGCGTCCTTGACCTTAGACTTATTGTTCTAAGAAACTGTTAGTCAACCCTTGGATTATCTTTAGTCCTTCCGCCAAGTTTGGATTAAATTACGAGTAGTTTAAAATCCATTTTTTTTTATTTTGTTCACACACAGCCTCACGGTCCAAAATTTTATCTTGCCCTGCGACCTGGACCTTTGACACTGTTCTCAGTATCTAACTCGTTCATTCTTGTTTTATCCTCCACCGTTCCACAAAGTTTGGTCTAAATCAAATAAAAACTATAACGTGAGTCATTGACCTGACCCTCTGATATTGCCATTTGGCCCGTTGTTCCCATAAACAATGTGTTAACTCGTTTGCTGTCCCTCTCCTCCTCCATGATATTTGATTATAAACTGTTCATCGTATTTTGTTCACACACACACACACACACACACACACACACACACACACACACACACACATGTTAGGACTCCATATTATAATTACAAATCATAATAGATAAATAAATAAATAGATAGATAGAGAGACAGATAGAAGCAGGGAGTCAGATGATGAGAAGGTACTGTGTCTGCAAGAATCGAGCAATGCTAAACATGCTTACACACTCTTAACTCAAGGAATGCTTTATAGGCACACGACAGCGCCTAGTGACCATACACACACATACACACATACTTACACACAGGTTTCTAGAACTTTCCAACCACAGTGTAACACACGTGACACACACACATACACACACACAGCGCTCGCAACATAACACCCTCTCTCGCCTTACATCCGCGCGTGTAAAAAGAAGAAAGAAAGAAAAGAAAAAAAGAAAGGAAGAAGACAAAGAAGCAATCCTCTCTAACACAGCAGAAAGAGTAAACAATGAAGGAACGTCTTGTGACGGTAAATAGATGTTACCTGGAAACAATGAGGTAAATGCCAGGGATGTTTTTGTTAACATCATTTATTTAAGGAAATGATGCTTTAGCGATATGCATGGATTTATAATTACATTTTCAGTCTTGCATTATTAAATGGTGAATTTAAATCATTCTTGGACCACGAGTTTACTAAATAATTATTGGAGAGCTCGCCACACTGAATAGTTGCTTCTCTCTCTCTCTCTCTCTCTCTCTCTCTCTCTCTCTCTCTCTCTCTCTCTCGGGCTTTATCTTGAAAAAATCATATTACTTCTCTTGTAAAATCTGCTTCCAAGAAATTAAGTGTGCTAAGCCGACTCCGTGCTTTCTTTACCTCTGCACAGTTGTTGACTTTATACAGGGGTTTTATGTGCCCCTGTATTTAGTACAACTCTTACGTGCAGGGAGGCTCTTTACATACAGTTCTTCTCAACAAGGTGGAATTAAAGGCTTTTCGTCTCATTAACTCTCCTCGTACTGGCTACCTTCAACCTCTGTCTCTCTGCCCCACTGTTACATCTTTATCTCTTCTATCGCTACTTCAGTGGCCACTGCTGCTATGGACTGTCTGCTTGCATCCCTCCACCACTACGGCGGTTGCGTAGCACCCGTCTGGGGGAGGCAGTGGCTGAATCGGTAGAGAGGCGGCCTGCAGTCCTAATGGACCCAGGATCGAATCTCGGCTGGGGCAGGGAACAGTTTAAGGATTTGAATTTCCTGAAAAGCAGACTTTCCTGATCTACCAGATGACCCGCCGACATGTCGTAAAAGTACCCCCGCTAATACCAGTACACCAGTCCTGTATGAGACAGCCCTAGCATGTATTCAGTATGGACAATGGGTGTTAGCGCCGAAGTGGTGACATGTGGAGGTGTGGGAGGACTACTTGGCCTTGGGATAGGTGACTGCCCCCAAGAAATAGGCCCTGAGCCTTTGCCCAGAGTCGGACACGTAAAAAAAAAAAAAAAAAAAAAAAAAGTCCATCTTCTGTCCAGCACTCCAATGCAAGAGTTAATCGTTATCCCCAGTCCTTCAAGTATGCAACAGGTCAACTCTGAAAGTATTTCCTTCTGTCCGTGTTTCTACTGCCTGTTATCTCCAGTCTTTCCAACGCAGTGTGTCCAGGCATCTCAGAATGAATGGATCTTGAATTTGGCTCTTTTATCTTTTTTGTTTTGTTTTGTTTTTTCTTTGAGGGAACAATTAACAGGCTCCTTCTTCCTTGCACTTAGGAAAAGTTCCTGATCAAATAAATGAGCCACACTCTCATTCACACATTATTCAAGCCCCTGGAATCCTGTCACCACAAGCATAAACCTCGACACTTACGCACTTTTTACCACCTACCAGCTAGAATCCATCCTACCAATATCATTAAAATTGATAGTAATAATAACAATTACAGTAGGAATAATAATAACAACAACAACAGTAATAATAATAATAATAATAATAATAACAATAATAATAATAATAATAATAATAATGATGATGATGATGATGATGATAATAATGATAACAATAATAATAACAACAGCAACAGCAGCAGAAGCAGCAACAGCCACAACAATAACAACAAAAATAACAATAGCAAGAACATCATCAACAACAACAATTAGTCTTTTATTATTATTACGTTATTGTTATTTTTATTATCATTATTTTTATTATTATTATTTTCATTATTATTATTAAGCCTATTACTATTATATTACCCTAGAGACAATGATGGCAGAGGCATTTCATTGCCATTATTGTTAGCCAGACTAATATGTGTACACAGCCAGCACCCCCTGCCTCCCTCTCACTAATAACCTTCATGGATACCCAACACAAAAGGTAACTGGATCCTTACCATCCATGAAACTGGAGCTGAGCGATGTTCCCCATTATGTTTTTTCGATATATCCAACTAAGGGCGTAGACTACACAGTTTGGCCCGGCAGTATGGCGTCACACATCTTTACATATCACAGCTTGGGCACTGATACCCACCACCTGTGCTTAATACATACCAGGACTCGTTCACTCAGGACTGGTGTGATGGTATTATCGGTATATTTTTTTAACTGCATGTACGTGAGTCTTCTGCAAATATGCCGAAGCTGTTTTAAGATGAACAAAATGCCACGCTATGAAAGAGAGACAGACAGACAGACAGACAGAGACAGAGATGTATATTTATAAAACGGGTTCGTACTCCTACGACACAAGTAAAGGTTTGGGAGGGAGAGGGTGGAGTATCCTGGAGATCGTCGTTTCTTGTCTTATCCACGTCCCCAGCTTTAGAGAAGGTGACAGTGATGGTGGTGGTGTTAGTGACGGTGATAACGACGGTGGTGATGGACATGTTGATGCTTTTGGCGATGGTGGTGATAGTCATGGTGATAATAACGGTCATAGAGCTACTGATATTGCTGGTGATGGTGAGGGTGACATTGATGGTGTTAGTGGTGTTGATGCTTTGGCAGTGATGATGATCTTGGTCATAGTCGTGGTCGTGGTAATGGTCATAGTGTTAATGATGGTGATAGTGTTGGTAACAATGATAAAGATGGTGAAGGTGGTGTTGATGTTGTTGGTGATGACTGTGTTGGTGATGATGATGGATAAAGACTTTAAAATTTTCAACTCTGGACAGGGTGATGATTATATTGATGCTGGTGATGATAAAATTAATGATGTCTGTGCGACATCAACACTTAGGTTGCAAAATAAGAACATTACATTATCTACCTATCTATTGCCAGATGTCCCAATCCCGTTCTGGGTGGCCACAAACAAATCGCCTCAACGTCGCCCTGTCCCCCACCATTTCACTGCTCTGCTCCCAACTCACACACCCCTCTCTCATATACCTCTCCACCCCATCCCTCCATCTCATCATTTACTGTTAACTAAAGATTTTATTCGGTTTAAGAAAAATCAAAACAAAAAGATTTTAAAAATAATCTTTTTAACCACCTCAGTTACAGTAAATCCACAATCAGAGAGAAGGGGTATGAGTTCAACGTAGGGCAGCCAAATCGTAGAGGACAAAGCAACATGGAGGCGATTTGTTTGTGGCCTGCCCTTACGCTATTATGACGTCTGACAATAGAGAGAGATAGACAAATGATCTCTAGTAGAAAAGGGATTAATGAAGGATAAATATAACCACTCCAGTTCCGAACGTATCTCCGAAGCTGAATAAAAACGATTAGTAGTAATTAATTTTAAAAAATGTCGCCAGGTTCAGGGGTTAATATAGTGATTAAAAAAAAAAAAAAGAGCTTTGATTTTCCCTGGAACCAAGACCAGACTGTTTTATTCACGTCAGACTAACACCACACTGTTTTAATTTCTGAGTGATCTAATATTTTTTTCATTTGTGTGTGTGTGTGTGTGTGTGTGTGTGTGTGTGTGTGTGTGTGTGTGTGTGTGTGTGTGTGTGTGTGTGTGTGTGTGTGTGAACTGACGTGTGATTTTTTTTTCACTTACAGTTACTGCATTTTTACTGAGTTAGTAGTCTGTTTCATGTTCCTCGTTTTTTATACTTCTTTTATTTATACTCCTTTTGAAGTCACGATTCTTTCTTTCTTTCTGCTTTTCTTTCATTTAGCTATATATCCGTCAGGAAGGTTTCCTTTTACTGGTATTACCTATGTGCGTCACCTAAAGAAAAATACAAATAGAAATATGTGCAAATGGTGGAACTTATGAGGTAAAGCCATGATTGCGAGGCTTGACTTATGTACAGATGAATGTGCAGCCCATCTCATATAAGCATGCAATAGAGAGCTGCCCCACTTTCCTACGTTTTATTTCCCGGTGTTTGGATAATTCTTCACGCAGTCATTAGTTAGGAAGAAGGATCTGGATGATGATGATAATGATGATGATGATGATAGGAAGAAGGAGGTGGATGATAATGATGACGATGACGATGATAAGATGAAGGATCTGGATGACAATGACGATGGTGATGATGGTGGAGATGATGTTAACTGGAAGAAGGATCTGGAAGATGATAATGATAATGATAGGAAGAAGGATCTGGATGGTAGTGATGATGGTGATGATGATGAGGATGAGGATGAGAAGAAGGACCTGGATGATGATGATAATGATAGTGATAGGAAAAAGGATCTGGATGATAATAATGGTGATGGTGATGATGACGGTGATGACAGGGAGAAGGATCTGGATGACAATAATGATGATGATGATGGTGGTGGTGATGATGGTGGTGTGGTGGCGATGGAATCATTTTAGGAAGATTATTCAACATTACCAAAATTATTTGGAAAGTCTTTTCATCGCTTTTTCCTCGTTGCAGAAAAGTACAAGAAGCGGCGTCAAGGCACAGCAAACCCGTCCCCGGCAGTCATTATAGTGCTGACTTATAAACATAAGAGGAAATCTAGTAAAAAATGTTACATATCAAATTTGGAGCAAATCGGATGAAAACTGACGATTATATGTCCATTTGAAATTTTAGGCCCGACCCACCTGACACTGACCCCCCTACCGCTAACTGGGGGATGACCCCCTTGATGTAATAGGCATATTATAGGATGCAGATTTGAAAGAAGCACCTTTAGGTTTTGGTTTCATGTCGATATGACGTAGCTGAAAGGTGTTATGGCAGTATATGCTTTTTAACATTTTTTGGGCCTACAGCCTGAGACTTGGCCCACTTTGGCCCAAAGTTTAAGCAGATGATCAGAAGGTCATAGCCCATCATCCCTGTAATTTTAGTCATAATCACAATAGTAGTTATAGCGTAAAGTTGTTAACACACAGACAGACAGACAGACAGACAGACAAACAAACAAACAAACAAACAAACAGACAGGCAAACCGAGTGAAAACAATACCCGTCACCGAACCCTTCCTGGGCGGGGACGTGTAAAGAATTCTCTCTCTCTCTCTCTCTCTCTCCTTTATTTCTTTCTCTGTCTTCACGCTCACTCTTTCATCTTTCACAAATCTATATTTTCTCCATCTCTCCGCTTAATCGTCTCTCCATCTTTCCTACTCCCCTGCAACTCCTTCGTTTTTTCTGTTTCCTTCCTCATATTGTCTTCCCTCCCTCCCTCATCTCACCTACTTCACCCCCCTATCTTCTCTACATTCGTCCTTCCTTCCCTCACTGATCGCCTCCCGTGCCCAATCTTTTCTCCTTCCGTCTACTCCCTTCCATCCTCCTTCCTTAATAATTTAACTCCGTCACCTCCATCTCTCCTTCACCGTCCCTCTTCCCCCCTTCACGTCCTTCCTTTCTTTTCTCTTTGATCTCTTCTACTTCCTTCACTATCATTTCTCTCCTTCCCTTCGTATCATATTCATCTCTCGTACATCCCTCCATTCCCAGTCTTGTTTACCACTCATTCATTCATCATTCCTGCTTGCCTCCCTCTAATACCACTCTGCTTTGTTTTCCTCCCTCTCTTATTTACCCTTCCCAACCCTTCTCCTCACTGCTCATTATTACATCAAAGGTTTACCGTCTGTGTGTACCAGACTGACGGCTCAACTGGGGCTTAATTAGACGATTCGACGTCAAACTAGAAGTGATGGAAAGAACGTAGTGTGAGGGGGTTGAGAGCATGTGGGGACTCTGAGTGTGAGTGAGGGCTAAGAGTTTGTGTGTCGGTTAAGAGCGTGTACTAGAAGTGAGGGCGTGTGAGTGGGATAAGAGTGTGCAGAGATTGAGAGGTGTCTGGGAGTTGAAAGTGTGTCTGGGAGTATAGAGTTAGTCTGGAGGTTGAGAGGATGTTTGAGAGTTAAGAGTATAGGGATGAGTGGGCTGAGAGTATGAACTAGAGGTTGAGAATGTATGTAGGGATTGAAAGATATGAGTGGAAGCTAAAATGTGTATGTGGTGGTTGTATGTGTGGGGGGTTGACAGTGTGTGCGGAGATTAAGGGTGTTTGGTAGTGGAGAGTGTGCAGGGGGAGATGAGGGTGTGTTGGGGCTCAGTGTGTGCAACATTTGAGAGTGCGTGTCTGGGCTGAGAACTTGTGTTGTTCGTAGAGAGTGTGCGTGGGGTGGATAAGAGTTTGTAGGAGGGGCGGTTGTGGGTGTGAGTGGAGGGGTTGAGAGTTTGTAGGGAGGGGGTTGAGAGTATATGTTTAGAATGAGTGTGTGGAACATATGACAGCGTGAGGAGGTTCAGTATGTTGGGGAAAGGGAGAATGTATGGGGGGGCTGAGAGTGTGAGTGGAGGTTGTGTGTGTGTGTGTGTGTGTGTGTGTGTGTGTGTGTGTGTGTGTGTGACAGTGTTGTGGGGGTTGAGAGTTTATGTAGGGATTGAGAGTATGTGTAGGAGTTGAGAGTGTGTAGGGAGGAGTAGAGAATTGAGAGGGTGTGTGAAGATTGAGTTGAAATGCGGGGATTTTGTAGAGGGTGAGTGAGGATTATGAGAATGAAAAAGATTGAATGTGGAGCCGAGTGGGAATGGGGACAGACAGAAAGGAAGGTTGAGAGTGGGGGGATGAGAGTTGATGTGGGTTGAGAGTGAATAAAGCTCAGGACTGGGCATGGGGGATGATGGAACCACACTTATATCCTCCTTTTTAGTAACTGGATCATAAGCCCGTACTTTTATGGCTTGGAAGGAATTTCTTGATCCTCTGCTTTACCCGTTTACTTCTTCAAAATCCCGTCTATTTTCTCGTGTGTGGGACGGGGGTAGGTGGATGTCATTGAGCCTCTCGCTCCAAAATCTAATGAGTGTATGTTTGATCCTTGAACAGTCGATGAGAAGAAATATATTTTAAATAACTAAAAGTCTTGTACGGTACACATGCCAACCTTATTTCTATTATAATTATATAAACAGGATGTCCATCGAAAGGAGAGCTAAAAATCAGGTTCTTTTGTGCTATTCCTGAGTAATGAATGATATCATTGATAAGTTTTCTTAGTTGTTACGGACCTTTAGTTGATGATAAACTTTTAGGTGAAAATGGTCTCCTTTGTCAGAACTGTGACTGTCGTTCAGTAACGATTGAGAACTGGATGCATGTCGATGTAACGCTTTTTACTTAGATCAGTCAAAAAAACATAACCTCCTGTTGATGTTTGGCAAGCTCTACTATGTATTACGAAAAGAAGAAAATATCGAAGAGGGGTTGGAAAACAGAAATGGAAGTAAGCAGCAACACATCTATCGTCTCTATCGATTTTTTTTTTTTACAAAGGAGATCATGACTTCAGGTGTCTTTCTTCCAAGTCCAAGTCAGCTACGGATGGCAGAGCACGGGAAGGGACTCCTTAATTCTCGAGAATTGGGCCCTTGCACACTACCCTTGACCATGGTTATCATCTTCGTAAATATATAATTCTCCCTAGGAACTGGCTCATTGTTATTAGCCTAATCATGTAGTAGGTATGATCACTAATTATAGCTATAACCATTAATTGTTTCCTTCCAGGACCTAACTGATTGCATCATCATCCAGTATATTACCAATATGCCGGGAATCGTACCCGGGACTCTCAGGTGAGAGCCAGGCAACATACCACTACACCACGACCAAGTAAAAGTTAATGTACATTGTCACAATCTTGCAACCAATGTCCCTCCGCCCCCACTGTGGGCCTGAAGAGGATGAGTTAACCCCCTGGCACTCGGGCAAGTAGATGTTTTTAATCTATCCCAAGCACTTACGGCAAGTCAGAATGAAGAGAGAAACCTGTACTATACACAGGAAAAATCATCCAATATAATACCAATATCCCGGGAATCAAACCCGGGACTCTCAGGCGAGAGCCAGCCAGCATAACACTAACCACGACCAGGTAAAAGTTAATTCACCTTGTCACAGTCTTGCAACCAATGTCCCTCTGCCCCCACTCATCCTCTTCAGACCCACAGTGGAAGGAAGGAAGTCATGTAATTGGAAGAGTTACTGGATATTGTTTCCAACCCATCACTGGTGCTGGAGAGGGTCGTATTCATGTGGTGGCAACGATATAAGAGGCCGGTTCAACTGCCTGATTATATGATTATATAAATGCCCATCAGCTACATCCCTTTCCCTTAGGAGGAAGGTGGCTGATTTTTGGATAAAGATATCTAAAGCCTGCAGTCCACCGGGGTCACGTTTCAGATGTGTCTGGGACCATAACAACCCAGTCACTACCACAAATCTTTCCTCAGTTGAGTATAATCGTCAAGCAGTGGCTACACTACGTGTATATATACATATATATATATATATATATATATATATATATATATATATATATATATATATATATATATATATATATATATATATATATATATATAAGACGATCTGGTATTGGGTGGGTTAATCTAATATTTGTTGCATTGTATTTGGCAGACACGACATTGATATAAGAAAGATGAATGTCTGTAGCATTTCCAGATCCAGGACGTGCATTATATGTCAGGAAAGAGTGTCGCACGTAGTGGAGTTAATATATTTGTTAATCATCGTCATAATCATCTGATCATGTGTTGCCCCATGAGAGGCGTAAGAGCCCGGAGCTAGGTAAGTTGGTCGTGATATTTAACATGAGAGTGACCAACTTCACTTATCCCTGAGTGGCATTACGTGAACATTAAACCCCAACCATCCCTTGGATATAAACCTGCACCGTCTCAATCCGACTGGAGTGCCTAAATTACTGACTAAACCAACTGGCACCGTAATTTGTTTATATGTTTACCACCCAGTGCAGTAAATGGTTTCCTTGTGTACAGGAAAACATTGGACTTGCCACTCAGTTTAGAGTCACCCATAAACAGCAGGAAGAGAAAAGAATAATAGAAAGAAAGAGAAGAGGAAGGAAGGAAGGAGGAAAGAGAGGAAAGGGCAGTCACCCAAGAGTGAGTGTAAAATAACAATCATTATCATAACCCTGTTTCTCACTATTATTAATATCTAGTGAAATATAATATCCAGTTGATGCATATGAAGCGTACCTATAAAGAATCTATCCATCTATCTATCTATTGCCAGACGCCCTAATCCCGTAAGGGGTGTCCACAAGCAAATCACCTCCATGTCACCCTGTCCCCCGCCATTTCACTGCCCTGCTCTCAGCTCACACACCCCTCCCTCATATAACTCTCCACTCCATCCCTCCATCTCATCCTTGGCCTCCCCCTCCCTCTCCCCACCTCCACCTCACTCACACACTCTCCTAGTCAGTCTCTCACTCTTCATCCTCTCCACATGGCTAAACCACCTCAGTGTGTTTCTCCTAACGCTTCCTATCACATCCACGTCCACACCACAACTCTCCTTCACTTCCTCATTTGTCAGTCTGTCTCTCCATGTGACTCCACAGGCTCCACTCAAATAACTCATTTCCAATGCTCTCTCTCTTGACTTCTGTCCCTCCAGCGAGGTCCAAGCTTCACTTCCATACGTTAGATTTGGTATCGCAATACTGTCATGCAGTAACTTTTTCACTTCCATGTTCACTTCCATATTTCTTATCACTGCTTTCAATGAACCAGCAACCTTTCTTCCTTGTACCCTTTCAAGCACTTCACCCTCTAGACATTCATCCTTACTCATCACACCACCCAAGTAGGCTACTTAAACGCACTCACATTTTTCATTTCCTCCTCATCCAACCACACTGTACATTCAGCGGCTTCATTTCTCTCGAAGACCATAAATTTACTCTTCCCTGCATTCATATTTAGATTCCGTTTCATACAAACTCTCGCAAACTTATTCACCAAGCCTTGCAGTTCCCCTTCCCCTTCCTCTTAACAACAAAGTATTATTTGCAAACAACATACAGGGAGTTTCCACACGCTGCCCTCTCTCATTAGGGTCGCTCCAATATCCACTGTGCTACCTTGTATATCTTTTATAACCTCATCCATGTACAGATCGAATAACCATGGAGACGTGACACATCCCTCTTTCAATCCAATCTTCAAATAGAAATATTCACTCAGTTTGCTGTCCACACTCACTGCAGCCTTAGCACTCTCATGCATACACAACACGGCATTCAACAACTTCCCGTTTATCCCATATATTCTTAATACTTTCCACAATCCTTGTCTATCCACTGTGTCATATGCTTTCTCCAAATCCATGAAGGCTGCATACAACTTCTTGGCTCCATCTCAAGGCCAATCATCTAAACATGTTATTAGTATATTTGTTTATAGGAAAGAAATTGTACCTATAAAGAAATATACTAATAACATGTTTAGATGATAGGCCTTGAGATGGAGCCAGGATTCCGTAGGTTGGCATGGCGTGTGCAGGATTATGTGGCTCTTATCATTAGACTTGCTGTTGGCTAATTCTCCCATTAGTGTATATATATATTTTTTTTTTCATATATCCTTGGAATCTGTCTCACCACATCATTTAAGTGGGGATTGGCTTCGGGAAAACGATTTTGGTGACGATGATGGTGATGTTGGTGGTTGTGAATATAATGGGTTGGACACAAACATAGACAAAAAAAGAAGAAGACACAGTAGGAGAACTGTCACCAGAGCACTCAATGAAAACCGTCCAAGCTTATATTTTCTAAATTATTTTATGACTGAGAATACTCGATTTAAGCTACCACAAGCTGATTAAATTCAGGTAATAGTGGGTCATAGGAACCTAATAGTGGAATATTGCCATTGTAAACCATATAATAGGACAAGCAATAGCACTTTATTTCAACCAACACCAGACAGTTTTATTAAGCGAAGAGTGAGTCATGGGAGCCTGGTAGCGTTAGTCACGTCTTGCATATTAAAGGCAGATATAATGAAAGAAAAGCATTCAGGAGCCGAATTCTAATCGCCCGCCAGAATACGCTATGGACCAAGTCCAAGATTTTGGCCATATCTTGACACCCTGAAAGTTTCATGTTGATTGCTCATGCCGTTCATGAGATATAATGGTGCTTAAGGCCGGCGTTAAAAACTAGTTGACCTTTGGCAGCCATTTTGGTGACCTTGACCTTGACCACGACTGCCCATTTTCGAATCGGCTAAGATTTTGACGATATCTTGATACCCTGAAGGTTTCTTGTTGATAGCTCAAGCCGTTCATGAGATATAATGGGGACACACACACACACACACACACACACACACACACACACACACACACACACACACACACACACACACACACGCACGAACGCACGCACGCACGCACGCACGCGCTCAAATGCGACTTAAACGTGAAAATGCTGTATCTCCGCTTTGGTATGTGGATGATACAAGGAAACAGGGTACGGAAGTATACAGCAACTAGTAAACGAGTACAGCACTGGGCTTAAGGGGGAAAAAATCAAGTAAGCATACGCAGGTTGAAGGAGAGATTTCCATATTCGGGTGTTGAACAATGGGGTTTTAGAAATACGAGTGAGTGCAAGTATTTATGTAGTGTGTGTGACTCTTTAGTGCTATAGGTACCACGTATTTCTGGTAAATCCCCTTCAACCTGAGGACGTTAATTAATATTCTTACTATCTTCTGGCGATTTTATTCAACTTTGGAGAGACCAGTAGCAATGAAGTGATTAGTGAAGGATGTGTCTAATAACCCAGTCTGAAAAGTCTTCGCCAAACTCAGTCAAACCGTCAGGCGGTGATAAGATTGAAGTTACGAGGGCGTCATGGATGGAAGGGATTAATGCAGGTGTTAGTTGGGATGCCAGTATTTATTTTAACGCACATACCTGGTTAACTCTTTCAGTCCCATAATTTAATTTATTGGGTTGTTTATTTTTTCTTACCGGCAGATGATACATTTAGCTGAAGATAGATCTCTGTTAATGAAGATCTCAGTGATAACCTTACATACCTCCACATTGAAATAACTACAGTACACCAAAATTTTAACTAAAAAATCTCGTCCGGTGGTAACCATAACTGAATATGTATTACGTCACAGGAATAATGTGGTAAACGCGGCAACACTCCTCGTGTCCTCCTCTCTACAACCTCTTCTCTTTCACACCCAGTGTTTTCATGCACCTTGAAAGGAAATGGATCTTGCTTACCTTTGCCCTGCTCTTGTGTGCGAGAGACTGTTTTTTACGGCTTTGTGTCTTTGATCCTTTCATTCGGTAGGAAACAAAAGCCGGGATAAAAAAAAAAAAAAGTAAGGTGTGAGGTGCAGTGGAAGGGCAATAGACTAGAGTGAGTGGGGAAATAAAAAATAAATAACAATAAATTTAGTCCGTTTTTCCTCTCTTCTGACACATCTGTTGAGCAAAGGATTTTTTTTTTTTTTCCAGTGGAGGGTTTAGATGCAGCCTTGTTAATCCCTTCACCCTTATCGTCATTACGGGGCTCTAAGCTAAGTGATAACAGTAACACTAATAACAATAATGACGATCATGATGATGATGATAATAGTAATAGTAATAGTAGTAATAATAATAATAATAATAATGATAATAATAATAATAATAATAATAATAATAATAATAATAACAACAGTTAATCGTAGTAGTGGTAGCCTAGTAGAAATAGTATTAGTAATAACAGTAGCAGTAGTAGTAGTAGTAACAGTAGTAGTGGTAATTGTAGTAGCAGTAGTAGTGGTTGTAGTAATTGTAGTACCAGTAATAGTGGAAGTAACAATAGTAGTAGCAGTAGTAGTAGTGGTAGTAACAATAGTACTAGTAGATCTTCCTGTCGTTTTTTATTACTCTTCTTTCCACTTCAGGTGACTACACTCACTGACAAACTTTATATCCTGTAACCAAGGAAACCATTTGCAAACCGAGGAAACCATTTCCAACGCTGGGTGATGACCATATAACCAAATAATGGGGCAATGTGGAGACTACTCTGGTGCCTCTGTAATCTGGGTGGAGAGATGCCAGTGCGGCGTTTAACTGGGAACCTAACCTCCACACTCCTCCTCGTGCCTTGCTGTGGCAAGGCGCTGTCTGCCACAAGGGTACATGGTTTACTGCATGGGACGGCCATGCAGAGGCAGTGGCTTGCATGAGGTTCTTGGGTCTGCATGGCCAGACAGACAGGAGTTACTCAACAACATTAACAGGAACGAATAACAGGAAGCCAATTGGCTCACAATAAAATTATTTGTAAACAACAACAACATCAACAGCAAGAACAACAACAACAACAACAACTAATAATAATAATAATAATAATAATAATAATAATAATAATAATGATAATAATAATAATAATAATAAAACTAATAATTCTACTAAAGTCTAACCAGCGTGTATGAGAAAATATAGAAGGAGTAGCATTTCGACGACATGTGGAAACAGTGTTAAATGTAGGCTACTTTGTTGTGGTTTATTCATATATTACTCTCTATGACATATTTCATGTCTAATCAAATAATGTAGTCACTTATGATATTTTTTTAACATTGCAGTATCTTGGTTTACATATGTAAGTAGCCCAGGATTTTTACCAGTCCGTAGTTTATTGCCTCCTGCAAAGGTTGCTGGGGCGTTTCACCTAGCTTTTTATGCTCCTTCGAATAACTGTAACATTTAGGTCACCTGTCCAACGAATATATACGTGTCAAAGCTATTCTTGTTTCTTGCGTGAGGTAATGCGCATGTAGAAGGCCAAATGACACTTGGCTCCACAAATTTTACAGGATTCGCTACACACTTCACCCCTTCACGTGGAATTCAACTTGACACTTCTTGAATTTCTCTGTCTTACACCCTACGTCTATGATCATAACCTCTACCTCACTCGCAAAGCCCCTTTACCTTCCTTTATGATGACATCATCCCACCTTGCACCGTGGCTTTCTCATTCAGTCTCACAATTCCTGAACCTCCACCACTTCCACACCGACTCTACAACAACCTCTTCTCCCAGATACCTTCTTTCCGCCCTCTTCTCTCTCGTAACCTTCACCAACTTCATTAGACCCTAGTTACCATCCATTTCCCAGTACATTTTATCATTATGACCTTGAACAGTCACCACGTATGTCACTTTTCATCTTACCGTACCTTCCTTTCCTCTAGTTTTCAACATTCCTAATAACATCAGCCACAAATTTCAGTTTCCTCCACCCCAGAGTGTCTGCCTTATTTAACGTTCAACAGTTACCTCCTTTGCCTCCCTTTACATATACCAGTGCTAACAAAGCTCAGTATGCCGTAACCAAGCCTAACATAGTCTGCCATAACCAAAATTCATGTAACCTAATCTAATTTAGTTTAACCTAACTTAATCTAAACTAACCTAACCCAATCTCTCCTAACAACCTCATCTTACCTAACCTAACCTAATCTAACCGAACCGAACCTAAGCTAATCTGCCCTAACCTTACCCTACCCTACTCTAATCTGCCCTACCCTAGGTCAACCTAAACCAGACTAACCTAACCTAAAAGATAACTCATCCTTGCCTACCGTACTGAACCTAACTCCGCCTAACATATCATAACCAAGGGTCCATCTTAAAGCATGAAAACCTCCGTTAATGCCTTCCCTACATTCCATGAACATTAACCTTATTCTCATCACTTCCACAGTTTCCCATTAATATCACTCTTAACTCCCCATCCTGTCGCCATCGTTTCTCTTCACGTACTTTTGGTAACAGCCATCAATTAGCGGTTCATTCATCTCCCACCCCAATATTCTTTTCCCCCTCACTAATGCAACTCTCTCACTTCTTGTCTGCCTCCTTTCCACTTCCCGTACCTCCCTGTATAACACACACACACACACACACACACACACACACACACACACACACACACACACACATTTTCGAATAAGAAATAACTGATTGTCTCGCCAAACCCCTGAAGCCAATGACGTATAATCTTATTCTTTTTATTTTCACACATCTTTCTTTAATTATAGAGAGACTTCTCGAATTACATAATTTAGACATAACTTTCATTTCTCTAAGTCTCAATTAGGGACGCTTCATAACCCACCATAACCTGAATAAGATCGTCTAACTGTAATACCAGCAAGGAAAAGTGAGAAGTGTGTCATCAGAATGAATGGTTGTGTAACTCATGCCGTAGATATGAATCTCTCTCTCTCTCTCTCTCTCTCTCTCTCTCTCTCTCTCTCTCTCTCTCTCTCTCTCTCTCTCTTTCTCTCTTTCTCTCTCTCTCTCTTTCTCTCTCTCTCTCTCTCTCTCTCTCTCTCTCTCTCTCTCTCTCTCTCTCTCTTGCCTTTAATACCTCCACCTTCCCCCTCATCTCGTTATTTATTGAATCATTCACCTCCCTTATGTTTTGTCTTGCCCAACTTTTACTTCCTCCTTCTCTTTCTCTTCCTTGATCCTTCCTCTTCAGTTTTTTCTATCATTGTTTGTTTCTTTCACCCTCCCTTTCAGTCTTTCATCTCTCCGTTTATAACTTTCTTTTTCCTTAACACACACTCTCTCTCTCTCTCTCTCTCTCTCTCTCTCTCTCTCTCTCTCTCTCTCTCTCTCTCTCTCTCTCTCTCTCTCTCTCTCTCTCTCACACACACACACACACACACACACACACACAGCTTTTTCCCCCATTTTCCGTGTTGATATTGTACTCCCACATTCTTTCTCAGATTTCTGTATCATCCAGTTTCCACATCAGCCCTGTGTCGTACCATCTCTTCCCTCTCCTTGTTATTCAGTTCCATTATTCTATTTACTGTAGGGTACCGTGTGTCTTTCGTCCCTCTAATATTCTAGACGCCTTTATTCTTCCTCTGTTGGCTTATCATCTATCTTTCTGTCTGATCACTCTGACCTTGACATCTCACATTACCCTTCCTTTATTCTTAGTTTCCTTTCATGTTCGTCTCATGTTACCTTCATATTCTTCTAACCTTCCGCTCACCTGCCTCTCATATATTCACTTTCCATGTTCCCTTTCAATTTTCTTTCATATTCCTCTGAGCCCCCTGTGTTCTTTTCATCCTCTCGCCTTCCTTCCACATTCTCACTTCCGTCTCCTTTTCCCTCTCAAAGTCTCACTTTCCTCTCATCTTTCATCCGCCTCACCTTCCTCTCGCATTCCTAATTTCATGTCGCCTTGCTTTCACCTTCCATTCGCCTTCTCGCTTTCCTCTCACCGTTCTTTCGCCTTCCTCTCACCTTTTTAGGTTCTTCTCACCTTCCTCTCATCTTCCTCTAACCATCTAACTTTCCAGTGGCCTTCGTCTCGCTTTCCCGTCAAAGTTCTCTCCTCTTCCTCTCAGCCTTCTTACATTATTCTTTGTCTCTGGAGCTTGTTCATTGCTTTTTGATCTCCTCAGCTTTTACGCTTTTCTCTCACCTTTTACTCCCCCAGCCCTCATGCATTCTAATCTTGTTCTCTGCCTTCAGCCAAACATATGTAAGTCCCCATTATACTACTGTTCCTCCAATACTCTCTCCATGCCTACTCTTTGTTTCTCATCTATTCCTGCTTTCTGTTAAACTTTCTCCCATTATTTTCATTCCACTGTTTCTTTTCTTCCAACCCTTCCCTAAGTCACAACCTCACCTAATTTCTATGCGTCTTCTCCCTCTTATCTACCCTTCCCTTCCTACTGCCATTTCTCTCTTTATCCCTTCTTTTCCACCTTCCATTAATCGCAGCATAATTATCTTCCATCCCCTTTGTCCTTTATCACTCCCAGTCCTACAGTTCATCTTTTCCCTCTCTGCTCTTTTCCTCTCCCTTTACTCTTTCTGCTCCTCCTATCTGCTCACCTTTGCATAATTGATATTTCTCTCCAGTTTCCTCCCCTCCTCCCTACTCTTCCCTGATAGTAGCTAGTGTCCTACAGACTTTTCGTGTCTCTCCCCGCTCCCTGCCCTCCTCTTGTACCCTTTTTTCTCTGCCTTTCTCCCAGCATTCTGTTAACGTCAATATAATTCATTCACTTTCATTTTTCTTTAACCTCTCTCTTGTTGTTCCTAAGTTACTACCTTAGCTATATATTTTATATCACTTCCCGTCCTGCCCATCGCCTGTTACCCTCTCTTCCCCATCTCTTCCTCCTTTCTTTTTACATCCACCATATTATTCTCCATTTTTTCTCTTTCTTCCCAGCCCTTCTCAAAGGCAGAAGCCCCACCTCTTTGTTTCTTTCTTCTCTCCATCCTGTCCCTCACTTCACACTTCCTGTTCTCTGTGTTCTTGCATTTTCTCAAACTCCGCATAATTACTTTCCTTCCCTAGTTGCTGTCGTCCTCTTTACCCCCCCATACTAAGTTTTTATCCCCTCTATTCATTTCTTCCCTCAGTGAACTTTATCATAATTATTTTCCGTTCCTTGTTTCTATTCCTCCTTTTTCTTCGCTAAGCCAGTGTCTTAGCTGTTCTGTGTTCTTTCTCTCCTTGTCGTCCCCCTACTACCCTTCTTCTCGCTTTCCTTCCGTCCTTCTTTCCAGTCGTTAACACATGACTAATCACTTTCTTTCCTGTGTTTTCTTCCTTCGTGCCTTCCCTTTCCTATGTCAGTGCCCAGCCTTCTTTCTGTGTTACTTGTCCCACATGCTTTTCTCCGTTCTTTAATTCCTTCCTTTATTCCACTCGTGAACTACAGATAGATCACCTTCTTTTCTCCGTTTTCCTTTCTCCTCCCTACACTTCTCTAAGTACGACCCCTACATACGTTCTTTATCATTCTTCCCTTGTTCCATAACTCCCCTTCCGTCCTTCCCTCTTCCCTTACCAACCCTGCCGCCTCTCCTCCCCATCCCCAATCCATCTCATGCCGCCTCCTACCCGCCGCTGCTGAATAATGTACGCAGATGGTCATTCAGTATTCATCCTTTTAAACCCCACTGAGGACACCGCGGCTGCACTCAAACACCTTTAAGCACACAATGCCACTCGTTGCCACCAACCACAGGCCAGGGTTCACCAGAGCATTCTTTTACCCCTTCGGCCCCAGGACCTCGCTTATAGTTTATTCTTGCTGCCACCAGACGGTTTTATGCAGCTTAGGGGAGGCTTTTTGAAGTGGAGGAGTTGAATGTATCTTTCATTGCACATAATTGTCTGTTAGTTGCAAAAAAGAACAGTGCTACGTCGCTGGACTGAAAGGCGTAATATCACTTTAGCTCGAAGAAATTCTGAGCATTGAATATTCAAGCTCCATTTTTTCAGTAGTACTACATTTATTTTGCTGATGTCTGTGAGTGTGGTACCTTGAGAGTAAATGTAAAGAGTAAAGTGATGGTTATTGAGAGAGACGGTGACTCCCAGTGCGATGTTATAGTGAATGGAGAGAGACTGGAATTGGTAAGAGAATTCAAGTACCTGGGTACAGTGAGAGAAAAGAGAGAAAAATGTGCAAAAGTAGTTGAAAGTAGAGTGACACAAGGAAGAAAGGTAGCTGGTGCAATGAAGGCCTTGATAAGAAACTGAGGCTTGAGTGTTGCAGCTGCACGAGGCTTACATGAAGGAGTGTTAGTGCCAACTTTAACATATAGATGTGAGACTATGGTGTGGCATGAAAATGAAAAGTCAAGAGTAAGAAACAGTGGAGATGGATCTGCTGAGGAATGTACATGGAGTACAGAGGGTGGATAGGATACGAAATAATGTGATTCATGAAAGTGGTGGAGTGAGGAAGACGGTGGACACCAGAATCGAAGAGAATGTACTGAGATGGTACGGTCATGTTTAGAGAATGGATAACAATAGAGTGGTGAAAAAGGTATACCTGAGCGAATTTGAAGGAGGGAGGCGAGTTAGGCCAAGGAGAATGCGGAAAGATATGGTGGATGAGTGTGTGAGGAAGAGAGGTTTGGAAGTCGGTGAGGCTAGCGAACTGACAAGAGATCGAGCTGGCTGGATGAATGTAGTGAGAAGTGCATGATCAGGGATTTTGGCACCCCTTTTTAACGTGGTAGCGTCCGGATTGACTCAATCGGATACGTTCATGTGAAGCTACAGAACGTGGCGAATGTTTTTGGCATATCCGATGGAGACAGGATTCCTGGGGCTTGAATGATGAGTGAAAGGAAGCATGGCCCATTGGAGTGTGCAAATTTGGGCTGTCTGGACATTGCTACTCCTCACTCTGCCCTAGGGTGGGAAAGGAGGTCCGGATGATGATGATGATGATGATGATGATGATGATGATGATGATGACTACATTTATAAATTAATAACGACAGAGAACGTGCAGTAGCAGTTGGTACTTGGAAATTGTTCCGTGTGAATGCTCCGGTGAAGGAAAAATGAAATAATGTTCGTAAGAGAGACTTTTGGGATTAGAGCAAATGAAAGGCTGACCGTTTTATTAGATAATACAAGTAGAATGAGGATGAGTATTGCCAAAATGACCTATTATGTAACTGAAAGGCGGAAACTATATGTTAATTTAGCCCTAGAATGTTACATAGAAAGAGATCAGGTGCTGCGGAAAATCTTATACACCAATATTGCTGTATTTACAAGGGATTGATGCCTTGAAAGAATTAAGAGTAACATCACGTCACGACACAGAATTAAGAATAGAGTAGTGTACAGGTAACAAATTCTTTTTGTGTCTTTTCGACAAAAATGCAGTGAATTTTAGATTTGTTTCAGTAATAACATAAAAGAGATGAAAGAATACTCACAAACACAGTAGGCTCGATGTGTGTAAACGTATATAACCTTAATAATATACAACTCTATAACCGGGTTTAGCAATGTACGTTCGGTGATATTAGTACTGTAGTTCAAAATAAGCAATTACCGTGACAAGGTTTGCATTGGCAATGGCTATACTGTATATACAGGGCAAACACACACATACACACACACACACACACACACACACACACACACACACATTAAGTAGCATTAAAAGAACACTAACTTTTATACATATCAACAGCACCCCTCCTCTTGTCAGGGCACTTACGGGCAGCACGTCTGACAGGAGTGATGGAACCAAAGAGGAAATAATGCTTTTCGATGCTTTTATAGGCAAAATCTACAGGAGGTCCGGGGGTTGTCAGTTAAATTAAAGCACCTAATTTGTTGCTTGGTCAAACGAAGTTCTTCGAGAGTAATCTGACACCCACCCCTAAGAAGATGCTAGACTGTTTTTACTGCAAAATATCTCTAAAGTGACAGGCGGTATCTATGTCTGCGGTTGTGGCCTAGGTTGTGTTCATCCATCTCATTTTACACCCTACCCTTTTATATAGTAAGTCTTTGTCTTCGTCAGCCTCACAACATTACTGCTGTACTTTTCATATTAAGTAAAATACACACTTAAGATAATTAGGTAATGATAAGTACAATACCAAGGATACCTTTGACAGCCGCACCCTCGTCGACAGTGTTTTAAGGAGAAAGAAATAATTGTTTACAGAGAAAGGGGACCCTAGGGTCTCACACGCTGCCTAAAACCTGCTCTGAGTGGACGATTTAGTTTTCCTTTTTTTTTTTTTTTTTTTTCCGAGGTAAAAAAAAATGGTCTTGCATACCAGCACCAACTTGTCTCCGGGGTCGTCCCCCCTCCTACCATGGTGAGTGGGGAAGTTCCACCGTGTCCAAAACCAGGTCAGGGTGTAATCACCACTGTTTAAAATTCGGATGTTCTAGTAATCAAATATGTAAATTAATAAATAGAAAAATATATAATACGGCAACGCATACCGCCGTTTCTCTGGGCCCCCCGGTGGCTACCCCTTCCCCTAGAGGATGGCCCTAAGGGGTCGTCCCACTTCACCAAAAACTTGGTTTGGGTGGAAGTTTACCACTGTGTACGATATCGTGCGCCAAGGTTAAAACTACGGCATCGTGCTCAAGGGGCTCGACCCTGGAGGCGGAGGAGTCCCACCGTATGTACTGTAATACCTGGTACGGGTAAAATGTATATAATTGTGCAAGATTTCGATTTCTAAAAAAAATAAATTATAATAAAATAAAATAAAAACTTTGGCTGTCCACATTACTCAGGGGCTTCTGCCCTCTGGGGGACTGTCTTCGGGTGTTTTATCTTGCCTAAGACCTGATTTGGGTTGAGGTCTAGCATTGTGCATAATTTCATTTTCCGAGGTAAGTAACACGCCCCTCTAAAGGCCTGGCTCCATCCTTCAAAGCGGCACCGTAATTTTATGAGTGATTGTTCGTGACTAGGATGTAATTTGGGTACCCCTGTGGATGTGGGAATAATGCCTCCGTATCACAACATCAGCAGGCTTATCTCTGCAGCACACACGAGGCCGTAAAGATATACTGTACATCATAAGGAACAGGTACTGAAGTAGCAGGAGACAGATATGTAGCATTAATGGGATGAATGGTGAACCAAGGGATGGTCAGTGTGAAACATATATTATGGTTCTTTTCAGTTGGATAACATTTTTATTTTGTTCTTGCCATTACCTTACTATTCCCTCTAGCTCTCTGGAGGTATTTAGCAATATAGGTGTTGGAAAAAGTTTCATTAATCCCATCAGTGCGATGGCGTTAGTAACATATTATTTTCTACATATGCCATTTAAATTCGGGGACTTTTGGCGCAGTTACGGGGTTAGACCTTAAGCCTTCTACTCCAGAAGGTTAATTTCTTCTCTACGATGACGTTTAATTTTTGTCTACTATTTCTTCCTGTCAATAGACGATTTCACAGTCAGTTTAGGGGAGACATTTCAAACAAGAATTTCGATCTAGAATTCATTTGTACCTTCACTTTTACGGTGCTCTGCCCCGCTGAAAATGCCCTTTCAGTAGTAGAAAGGAGATAAATTGGACCTCATTATGGTAAACTGGGTACGAATTTCACGTGGAGAAGACGTATAATTCGTATATAGACGAACAACACGTCCACTCCTTTTACTTGTGCTGCCGGCTCTGGGTATGCTCGTGTCAGTACCTCAGCTTTCTGTTATACATCTCACATTTCAGATGCATTTAGTGGAGATTTTTGTGCTCACAGTAACCTGAGTGTGGAATATTCAGAAGGATCAGTTTCAGGGATTCAAAAACGGACTAGATCTTTGCATACAGATGAGCATCGTTAACATATGACGGGAGAGAAAGTGTGGCCATTGGTAAAGAGTATTTCTATTGCAGTCGTTGATCACTTAGTCTGCCTTCGGTGAGCAGTACGAAGTAGTTGTAAGCTAGGTGAAGGAAAGTATTAGGAGGTAGGATAATTAAAGGGTATGAATTTTGCAGTTATTGAAAGCAACCTAGGTAGTGATTTTAGCCAAGAATACTTTTGTTGATGTCAAGAGGACCCCAAGAAAGCATTATTGAAAAATGACCTTCGAAACTTTGAGTCTTAGGACCTTATTATCATCAGCGTGGGATGCTGAGCAATACCCTTTCCTTAGATAGTTATTTAACAAAGGTATTTAATTTACTGGTCTCTAGTGTGTTATTGATATCTCGTACATACCGATCCTCAGGGAGGTACAGTTGGTAGGATGGTAAGTAGGTAGGAAGGAATGTAAATATGGAAAAGCTACAAGAAGAAATGCACTTTATATCTCTATGTCAAAGGAGTAATTTGTACCTTAATACTGCCCAGTGAAGGGATCACATAGTCCAACAGCGTGGCTGCAAAACCCGAGATAGCGCATAACAATGCCTGCGGGACGCCAGCGTGGTAACACACAGCTTGTATAGGGTACAGTAGATCATAGATTTTTTTTCGCTTTAGTTAGATGCTGTAAACCTTTGAACTGAAAATAGATTACCGGAAGGTACCAAGAAAAACATAGACATAGGTGTTATTATATAGAAATATTTAATTGCCTTTGTTGAATAATTAT
The DNA here is from genome assembly GCF_032717465.1 of Coenobita brevimanus. Lineage (NCBI taxonomy): Eukaryota > Metazoa > Arthropoda > Malacostraca > Decapoda > Coenobitidae > Coenobita > Coenobita brevimanus. The sequence goes on along the minus strand of NC_137023.1, from coordinate 6,707,070 downwards.
CAGGTTATTGAAAGTAAAATCTATGCTCGCGGGGAAATTATTAGCCACTTGACTACGGTGACGTCTTTTACTAAGTATTATTACTGTCTCAAGATGATTCATTGCAGCCTTGCAAAGAATCGTTTTTTTTATATTCATGAGTTAGGTATATAATTCATTATTTACTTTCACGGCAGGAGGAACCCCATAAGCTAAAGTAAATCGTGGTTGGAAAACACATAAATTAAGCAGACTTTTATTTTTTTTTTCTGTAGTTCAAAGCGTTAGCTGGGGCTGAAGTTGTTACTCTAACTTTTTTCACTTCCTGCGGAGAGCTTATGGTAGGATCGCTGGGAACTTTGTAGTTAGCCCTGGAGACAGTAGTGACTGATGAAGGTGGTGTGTGTGTGTGTGTGTGTGTGTGTGTGTGTGTGTGTGTGTGTGTGTGTGTGTGTGTGTGTGTGTGCAGCAGAGAGGGACACTTATGCGCAGACTACTATTCGTTTCTTAGTGGAATTTCAGTATACACATTCTGGTTACAGCAGACAGGTAAAGAACAAAACAAATCTCAGTAATTAGGTAAGCTCTTTTGTGGCAGTTTTCGAGTGTTTAACGTACCACAGAATTATCTGACTGAATGCTGCCTTTCTACTCTAGTACACATGTTATCACTACAATTTATGTATTACGGTGGTTTTGTGATGCATTGCTCTCATTTTCCAATTGCTGATATCCTGAGGCTTGGTTCCAATTCATCCGTGGTGGACATTTACAGTAAACTGAATGCTGGTACTATAATCACTTTCATTGTCGCATAATGTTCGCACCCTGTCAGATAATCACAAAGACATACATAGGATCTGACAGCACCACACAGACATGGCATGTACACTTTGATTTCCCCAGGCAAGGCTTTCACTACACACTCCTTTCTGATCTGTAGTTCTTCCATTTCCACGCTTACAGGCAAGTTTTTAATTTTTAGCAGTGTAGCAGCGTTGTGTTTGCTTATGTTTGACTGAATGACCCTCACTATAGGAAACAAAGTATGTAATCTACGTAATTAAGAAAACTGTGCAAAAATGTTCTGAATTTATATATATTATTCGAAGCCTGAACTCTGCCCTTAAAAGCGAAGTTGAAGCAAACTGCACGTGGTCAATAGGTAGTAGGGTAAAAATTCTGGTCATCGATCTTCCCCCAGTCAGAATATCCGGTTGTGCAATTGATCTCATATGTGCTGATACAGATGCCGATGGCGTAGTTATACCCTTTTGTTGTAACTTGGCCTAATATTGAAATCTTTCCACCTTTAGCGTTGAGCTTTAACACTAAATTAACACTGGAATATGATGCCAGACATCAAGAAGTGCTCCGGAAAATATGTGGAGTTGTAACAGTGCCTCTTTCTGCCTTTGGGTTAGGTAAAATAAGCTACATAAGAACAAAATTCTGGGCCAAATTAAGGTAAAAGGACTATAGTAGGGTGAATTAATTACACAGCCAGGCATTTTATCCACGCACATCATCGGTTTCTCTCACTGTCCAGCGTCCTCCCTCATAGCTTTTCATACCTTAACCTTCCACTTTTTCATTTTTAAATTGTTCTATCTTCCATTTATGCCACATCCTCATAATGTACCGTTAATTTTCATATCATACGTGTATTTGAATGTACATGAAGCGCATCTGGCTGGCAGCCAGTGATCACTTAGCAAAGTATTATATTTTATAGTCATTATGGTTCAGATTCAGATGTTATTTGTAACTGGTATAATGGAAGTGGAATACTAATGATACTGAAAGTCACCTGCGTAATTATAAAAGGAAGTGTACCCATGTTACCATTAAAGTACGAGTGACTTACCAGTGTGAATCAAGAAAATTTTCTGTCCGATCATAGTATGAAACTAAGACTTATATATATCATAGATTTTCGCATGACGGATAGGACATGTCTATACTGTTAACTATGCTTCTGATGATGGTGATGTGGTCACTGTTAGGTATCTACTTCCTTTCGCATGTTTTATTACTGTTCTTTATGAAGCTGTAGACGCAGTTTTAAAAATTGCTGGTGAAGCCCCTTTCAATGGAAAGACATATTTTTCCGCTTACTCTCGTTATGTACAAACGATTTTAATTAACCTATGCCGGGTCTTTAATAATAATTAGGTTAATGAATTCTATCTCTAACCTCTGTCATCCGAACCGTTTCACGAGCTGTATAAAATCGTTTGAATATAACAAGAATGAAAGGAATGTCACCGTATTCAAGAGATTAACTGCGGAGAGCAGTCACATGTTTCTCTTTAAGTCATGTAGTAACAACAGTAAATATCGGGTGTAGATAAAAACACTTAAGTTTACATTTTCTCTTTTCGAAGCTAAATACAAATTTCTGACTTCTGCATTACAGGATGACTAAGAGTCTTTTCCTGGATATGTTCAGTGACAAGATCATTTCCTTGGATGAACTTGCTGGAGTAAAGGAAAAGGTAGGTTGAGGTCGCAGATCCTCCCCTCCCGCCCTCTCACCCTTTCTCAAACCTTAAGCCGGTAGTGATTATCGTCCTCAATAGCCCTTGTGCAGACGATGGGCATAAATCAATCTACGTAACTATTTTAAGTTTGAGAGGCACCAAAAATGGAACCGCTTATGTCGATGTCGCATCAAGAAATTCAACTGAACAATTTGTAAAAACAGTACTGATGCGAATCATGCAAGACTTCCGTCTGCAACAACTTTTGCTCGTATACGCTTTCGACGATCACTAGAAAATTCAGTTCCGGCAATCTCCTTAATTGCCACACGCGTTTTGAGGAAGGAAAGCTTACCGTAATGAATTGCTTGCTCTCCTAACTCGTAAGGCAGCACCTCTACAGTAGAGTCTCTGCAGATATACGTAAGCATTGTCAATCATTTATTATACAAATGCTGTTGCCTGCAATATTGGACTTAAGGCGATTGATATTCTAAAGACGAGATTGATAATGATCTCTCAATTGTAATTAACCATTTCATATCAATAACGTCTTTTTTACTACTATCGTCCGATTTCCAGATGATTATACTCAGCTTAAAAGAGACTTTTGTAGCGGCAAGTGTTAGATACAGCCTTCCTTAACGTCTTCACGACGAAATATCTCCCTAACAGTGAAAAAAATACTTCTGATGGCAGATCAGTTATATATATAATTATATATAATAAAGGACATCCTTGTAATGGTGAATTACGAAGAACACATTGGTGATGATTAACCCCCAAGATTTTTAATCTATGGAAAACTGCAAAGTGGATGATACTTCTGATTATCAGTTGTCAGTTTTTTCTTACTTAGTGAAAACTAAGTCACTAAATTTTATTCGACAGACTTGTTGGGTCCCAGTTGTGCAGAACTATTTCCAAGGTATTTAGAATGATCTCGAACCAGAGTTAGTGGAGTAGACCCGATGTTCCACCACGCACGAGATGTAGAAATGGATAAGAGACGACCTCAAAAGAAGAGAAAGGACGTGGCCATTGTGTAAATAAACAGTCCATTTTTTTCGAACATTTATTTTATACAGAAACCACAGTACCCTTACAAGCAGTATATATTTTATAATATTAGGTACGTTATTAAGTAACGTATTGACAGAATCGCTACATATTTCAGGAATAATTAGTAGTAACTTGAATCGAAATAAATAGCCATGGATATCTGCTCCAACTAAGTAAACACCTGCACCTCCCGTAGCACACAACGCTCCCTCATGGAATTGCTTGGCTTGTCCATTCTAATTGCTGCTGGTCTAACGCTTTCTTCCACACACCACCCTCTCTTTGTCCCTCTTTCCAGGCACTGTAAAATTGCTTCAGATCACACTGAGTCCGGAATCTGCTGTATTCTCATATCTGACGCAGAATATTTGACATATTTTGCGTCAGAACCAATAAAACACTTCACTTCATTGTTTCCCATTCAGAGCTAAGAAAGAGGTGTTACGAAATCTGTCAATACCACTTGGAATCTATCCTTATGGGCTGCATTTTAACTGGCACATGATGTGCGACAGATCGTGGCCGAGTGGATAGGGTGTTCTTCCAGTCAGTATTTCCAATAGTCAGAATTTGAACCAATAAAACACCCTGCTTTGTTAGTTCCCAGTCTCAGCATTCCAATCCCCACTGCTACCTAGATGATTTGTGACAGACCGTGGCCCAAAGATGTTTTTTTTTTTTTTTTTTTTTTTTTTTTTTAAGCAGTTGGACAATTTGCATTAAATTATTTGCTATTTTCTAGATGGCATAGTCGGCTTCGAGGCACTTTCTTCTTTATCTTTGTTTTGCATATTTGGCATTAGCTTTCTCCTTTTCCCTATTAATATCGATTTAATATAGATTTAGTTTACATCAATAACATGCAACAGGATGTTGTTGTGAGATGTAAAGTAAAAATGGCTAAGAAAGAGGTGTTACGAAATCTCTCAATACCACTTGGAATCTATCCTTATGGGCTGCATTTTAACTGACACAAAATGCTTCGTAGCAACAGTCAATAGCGATTTGCTCTGCATTGTACACCTTGGCATTAGATCTCTTGTTATTTATACCTTTTTAACATTGACATTGTTTCCATCACTAACACACAAGAGGATACTAAGGTGCAATGTGTAGAGCATATCGCCAAGGAAGTGGTTTTACGAAATCTCAAAATCCAACTTTATAACCGATGCCGCCTCAGTGTGATGAGGACCTTATGTTTCGACTCTGGTTCATAAAATGGACTGAGTTTCGGAGCTTAATACATTACATAGACAACCTGAAAACTGGCGACGTGTGCCTGGTTCCAAGTATGGGAACAGGAGCGTCATTGATAATAGTGTTAATTACTTTTGCCACTCGTACAACTTTAGAGAGTTTCATGTTAAGCCTGTATTTTTATCTAGCCAAAGCATGCAGCACGGTGGCAGTTTTACACACACACACACACACACACACACACACACACACACACACACACACACACACACACACACACACACACACAGGGAAATAAAATCATAACAGTCGCGTTATCGCAGAGAAGTGCATCTCTTCAGCACGGCGACATTCTTCTTAATCAGATACCACCAGCCGATATAGTATATGTTAGAGGAATAGTAATCTTAGTCAACTGGGTACGAAATGCCATAACTAACCCCTCCTTGGCTATATATATGCGTCCGTTGAAAGTATCAGATAGCTAAAATACGGCGCTATCTTAGTGAAGGGGTTAATGGAACATGAGGGCGGTGGAGTATGCAGAGTGATGAGACGCAGAATGTTGCAAGCAGTCAGTATTATGCAAGCCTTCAGTAGTATGCAAGCCTTCAGTAGTATGCAAGCCTTCAGTACTATGCAAGCCATCAGTATTATGCAAGCAATCAGTAGTATGCAAGCCTTCATCAATATGCAGGTCTTCACGATTGCCTGTATGTCTCTTCACTACCCAGGAAATGGAAGAAATATTGTCTATCCATGCATTTCGTCATCAAAGACATTATAATTATGTGGCCTAGACTTCAAATTAGAGCTTCCCAAATCTCTCTCTCTCTCTCTCTCTCTCTCTCTCTCTCTCTCTCTCTCTCTCTCTATTATATATATATATATATATATATATATATATATGCGTGTGTGTGGGAGGGGGGAAGGGGGGTTGGGTAGAGTCCCTCCATCTTCTCTAGCAATTCGAGAGAGAGAGAGAGAGGTAGTGGGGTGAACCGCATGAGCTGATATTGTGGTGGTTGGAGAGGCGAGGCAGGAACAGACTTTACCGTGAGCTGCACGAGAAAGATTTTCACAAAGAACCAAAAGGGAGAATAGGAGCAATGGTTTGGGTGGGTGGACGGAGTGTGCAGGATTGAACGGGGTTATTGAGGGGGGCATTGTGGCGAGAGATTTAATTTGCTGAGGTGGATAGTGTAGAAGAACCAGCAGTGTTTATGTTTTTAGATTTGTACTGTAATTTGGAGAGTAAAAAAAAAGTAAAAAGAAAAAAAAAAGAAAAAATAGTCGGGTTGGACAGACAGGAATGGGCAGGATGGTGGAGGATGGCAACACAGGGCGAAAGGATGCAACATGTGACTCTGGACATTTTCTGTGGGCACTACGGGTGTCGGTAATGTTTAACTGCAGATTTTTCATAACCCCTTGTATCCGATGAGTTTTTCTGTTTTTCTTTCATACACGGATTGCACGAGACGACTTTTTCCAGATCAGGTAGATTTTTTTAAGGAGAAGAGGTTTATTTAGACTGTCTAAGACTTCTAGTTCGAAAAATATCTCGTAAGCTGAATAAGAGAGTCTGATCATAGCAAGAATAAAATAAGAAAATACGATATCGGCTTCAAGGGGTCAAAATTCTGAGTGGAAGGGCTGGAAGGTATATTAAGCATAGAGTAACAGGAGAGGACTGAGGGTGTGGGAGAGCGTGAGCTGGGATGGATCACTGAACAAACAGTATACTGTGAAGGTAAGCATTGTAGGCTGACAGACATCGACGTGGTGATGGCTTAAACTAAAGCTTTCTCCAAGAATGCCCCCAAGTTACAACCCAGGTATTAACTTCACCCCTCTTGTGACGCAACCACCACATTGTTTAGTGAAACTTTGAAGAGACTTTTCCAACTGAATAGTCTACCTATATCTTCATTATCCCCACTGTCCACATTAGATGAAAGAAATCGTGTGTTGGCGGCAATTATAAAAGAAAAAAAAAGGACTGAAAGGATTTAGTTGTGATTCATATTGTACAGGCTGGCTTCTGCTGTTGTGTTTGCATTTAGGTAGCGGTATTACAATGAAGAAAACATCTAAATATTTTACTAAGCTATGAGAAATCCTATCATTACTTACGTGTGCATGTTTTGTAGCAGCGTGCTTGTACACGTTTGATACGCGCAGACGGCTTTGCTATACATTATGTTGAAGCAATATTTCACGGATTCTGAAGGGTGAGTGCTCTACAAAGCTGAGGAACTTCAATATCAGTTGCTGGAGAAGTGATTCACCCCGACCCAGTGCTTCATGTCTGGGTGTTGGTGTCAGAGAAATCTGAAGCGTATAGTAACATGTGCATGAGGAAACTTTTGTTGGAGTGGCTGTGTTTGTGAATGAAGATGTTTATTATATGTAATCGAGTTAACTTCGACATGTTATGAACATCTGGAAACACATGAAAGGACATATTACTTCACGCTTTTGATGTCCGTCCCTGAAATGGATCGAACCGCGGTGAGGAGCATCAGCAGAATTATGCGTCACCAATCAGACCACTGAAAAATCTTACAATTTCTCCACCATGACGCATTTCCACGCTCACTGTTATTTATGCTGCTTATGGGAGCCTTCGAACTAATGTGTTCGATATAGTATTCAATGACCCTTGCACATCTAAACGATCCCTTTGATCTGTAATATAACGTCTGGTGGTAGCAATAATAAGATTTAAGAAGCATCATAGTCAAGATATCAACGTACTAGTTTAGTGTTTTTTTCGTTTCCTCCAGACGGTTTTAGTCAGCTTGAGAAACACTTCTCTTAATGAGGGGATAATGGAAGCTATCTGATACAAACTACTAAAAAAATTTTAGTCTCATAAAATCGTCAGGAGGTATCACATTTCCATTCGGTTTCCGCAACATCCATCTCAGCAATTACATCAACAAACAAGGGGTGAGGCTATGGCACACCTCATGTCTGACTTGGTTCGTATCTCTGACTGGGGTGAAAATAATCTTGTTTTTAGTGCATCAAAGACTCAGTTTTTATGCCTATCAACCAGACAAAATCTTCCACGGGAGAACCCACTAATGTTTAATAATAATCATCTCAATCCTGCGTCATCCTTGAACATGCTTGGGGTTTCATTCACTCGGGACTTATCTTGGAAATATCATATTGCATCTCTTGTAAAATCTGCATCCAAGAAATTACGTGTGCTAAGCCGACTCTGTGCTTTACCCCTGCACAGTTGTTGAATTTATACATGGGTTTTATTCGCCCCTGTTTAGAGTACAACTCTCATGTGTGGGGAAGGTCCCCACATACAGCTCTTCTCAATGGGGTGGAGTCAAAGGCTTTTCGTCTCATCAACTCTCCTCCTCTTACTGGCTCCCCTCAACCTTTGTCTCTTCGCCGCACTGTTGCCTCTTTATCTCTTTTCTATCGCTATTTCAATGGTCACTGCTCCTCTGAACTGTTTGCTTGCATCCCTCCACCTCTACGACGAGTGAGTAGCACACGTCTAGCAACAAATTATCATCCCTTTTCTGTCCAGCTCTCTAATGCAAGATTTAACCGTTACTCTCAGTCCTTCATTTATGTAGCAGGTCAACTCTGGAACTGTCTCCCTCTGTCTGTATTTCCTACTTCCTATGATATCCAGTCTTTAAAACGAAGTGTGTCCAGGCATCTCGAAATGAACGGATCTTGAATTTGGCTCTCTTTTGCATTGTTTTTGTCTTTTTTTCTAAAAAGGAACTGTTTTGCGGGCCCAGCCTTTGGTTCCTTCTTCCTCGCATTAAAAAAAAAAATGCATCATCGCCCACATAAACTCTCCAATACCTGATCGGCATCGGTAATCATAAAGGACCTCACCTACTAACACCATAAAAAAAAAAAAAGTTTCCATAACGGTGAATTGCTACGGAAATAATTCTGATTGGACATAATTTTTCGCTGCAGTATTTAGTTCGGTTGTGAAATGTTTGGTAGCAGGAGCAGTGAAGATGAAAGTATAAACAAATAATCGTTTACACAACTTAAGGTAAAGAAAGTTTATGAGCAATGCCATATACTTACAGTTCGAAAAAAAAAAAAAAAATAGTTCTTAGTGTTATGCAGATGTATGAGTCAAGACGGTGCTGCATAGGGATGCCTTCACGTGGTGACATCATTATAATCGGATGGCTCCACTGCTCCGTTATACAAATCTTCTTAGCTTCTTCCCTGTCACCCAGAAGGAGGAGGAAGAACTGCAGGATAAGGGCATCATCATTCTGTAGTCCACTAGCTTCGCGTCCATATGAGCCTGAGGCCACAGCACCAGCTTGAATAAAGGTAAAAGTATGAGCGAGCAATATTATATGTTACTTAGAGTCAAGAACGTTACGGATAGCTCACCAGTCAGGTATCGGATCACTGGAGATAGTTAATTCGTTGTATTAGGAAAAAAAAAAAAAAAAAAGAGGGGTGGGGGAAAGGTTCCTGACAAACGGGATCTGATTTCGCGCGCCACGGATCCATTCAATATCGGGAGAATAATGGCTGAGGAAATGAAAGTAATATCCAGGGAATAATGGCCTGAGGTGAACTGAAACCCAAACGCGGAATTCTCTTGCCAACCGACCCGTACGTAAAGTGAGGCAAAATTATTCTGCTGCTTTCTTATGAATTCTGAGCTTTGATCTGTGGTCTTTGATGTGAGGCTCGGGCAGATGAGGCTAAACCTACCGTATCCTAACCCCTTCTGTACGGGAGCCTAGTCTTCCATACCCTAATCTACCATGCCATATCTTACCACACCCTAATCTGCCATACGCTAACTCTTCTGCACGACAGCCTGACCTACCATATCCTGTAACCCACCATACCATCTCCTACCATACCCTAACCTGCCATATGGCAGCTAACCCTTTATGTACGATAGCTTAGTCTACCATACTATAATCTACCATACTATCCTACCATACCCCAACCTTACATATGCTAACCCCTTCTATACAAGAGCTAGCATATCATAACTTAGACGATTCCGGTGCTGGTCGTCCACCACTTTCCCCCTCTGACTTCCTCATGGCTGACATAATTTCTTCAAATGATGTATTTTTTGCCATCACTGGCCTCAGTACTGTCAAGGCATATGGGCGTGATGGGGTCGCTCTTGCTGTCCTCAAGAACTGTGCTTCTGTGTGTACACCCTGCCCGGGAAAACTCTTTCGCCATTGTCTGTCAATTCGCACCTTTCCATCTTGCTGGAAGTTTGCCTTCATTCAGGCTGTCCCGAAGAAGGGTGACCATTCCCAACCTTCTAACTATTGCCCAGTTGCTTTAACATCCTGTGTTTCAAAAGTTTTTAGGTCTATTTTTAACAAGAAAATATGAAAACACATTTTCTATCACAACCTTTTTTCTGATTGTCAGTATGGGTTCTGCCGGGGACACTCCACTGGCGATCTTCTCACCTTCCTTTCAAACTCCTGATCGTCCTTCTTTCGGAACTTTGATGAAAGCCTTGCCAGTTACACCTGACATCTCAAAGGCTGTTGATCGAGTGTGGCATAAATCATTAATTTTTAAACTGCCCCCTTACTGTTTCTATCCTTCTGTCTTTGCCTTCATCTCTAGTTTCCTCTCAAGTCGTTTTATAGCTGCTCTTGTAGACGGCCACCGTTCTTCTCCTAGATCTATCAATAGTGATGTTGCTCAGGGCTCTGTCCTGTCACCAACTATCTTCCTTCTTTTCATCAATGACCTAAGCTGTTCATTTAACCCTATCCACCCATACACTGATGACTCCACCCTCCACCTTTGCATTCGCTTCCAGCAGCTTCCATCTCAGTAGTTACATCAACAAACAAGGATGAGGCTATGGCACACCTAATGTCTGACTCGACTTTTATCTCTTGTTGGGGTAAAAGTAAACTTGTTATTTTTAATGCATCAAAAACTCAGTTCTTACATCTATGAACCCTACAAAATCTTCCGCATGAGTAGCCTCTAATTTTTATCAATATCCAACCCAATCCTGCACCATCTTTAAAAATACTTGGGGTTTCATTCGCTCGGGATATATCTAAGAAAGATCATAATTACCTCTCTTGTAAAATCTGCTTCCAAGAGATTAGTCGTGCTAAGCCGACTCCGTGCCTTGTTATCCTCTGCACAGATGTTGACTTCATACTCAGGTTTTATTCGCCCCTGTGTGGAGTATAACTCCCATGCAATGTAAAGTCAAAGGCTTTTCTTCCCATCAACTGTCCTCCTCTTACTGGATCCCTTCAACCTCTGTCTCATCACCGCGCTGTTGAATCTTTATCTCTTTTCTGTCATTACTTTCATGGTCACTGCTTCCATGAGCTGTCCCTTTGCATCCTTCCATTAATACGGTGGGCACTTAGCACCCGTCTAGTAAGATATTTTCAAACTTTTTCTGTCCAGCTCTCTAATATAAGAGTTAACCGTTACTCTCAGTGCTTCATGTATGCAACAGGTCAACTCTGGAACTGTCTCCCTCTGTCCGTATTCCTACTGCCTATGATCTCCAGTCTTTCAGACGCAGTGTGTCCAGGCAGCTCGAAATGAACTGATCTTGAATTTGGCTCTCTGTTATGTTGTTTTTGTTTTTCCTTGGAGGGAAAAGTTTGCGGGCTCCTGGCCGATGGTTCCTTCTTCCTTGCATTAAAAAAGCTACCACACTATATCCTACCATACCCTAACCAACTATACGCCAGTCCCTTCTGTACGAGATCTATCTATCACACCCCCAACTCCAGTACCAGAGCCTGAACTACAATACACTAACTTCTTTTGTACGGGAACCTGTCCTAGTGGGAGGTGCTGGACGAGTGGTTAGAGAAGTTGCTTGTTGTCTGCAAGGACGCGAATTCAAGCCTATGCTGGGACAATGTACAGTCTGATGAATTAATTTTCATTTATAAAGAGACTTCTCTGATTTCCCAAAGACCCACCGACATGGCATTAAGACACACCCGCTGATACCTGTGCACTAGTCCTGAATGACACACCATTGGATGCTATGCAGTATAGACAGTGATTATTTCTGTCGAAGTGGTGACATGTGAAGGCGCGTAGCATGTTGGAGGACCGCTGAACCAAAAGAAATGGGCGGTTAAGCTTATGCCCACAGTTGAGCACACACACACACACACACACACACACACACACACACACAAATACTTTAACCCATTCACTGCCAGAGCCTGAACTACCGTACCCTGTTCTCTCTTTACCTTCACCTACTCTGTGCGTGAACTGCTGTACGGTAATCTAACCCTTTCATTAAGTGAACCTTACTTACTACACTCTGAGTCTAACTTGTTCAGAGTTTACCTCCTTACCCACTTACCTCTTACCTCTTTAGTACAAGGATCCTCCCCTGCACCGAGTAAAATTTTCTAGAGCTTACCCCAGCTTAACTCTTGGATGAAGGTGACGTCTCTGATATTTATTCTTGCTAGAGAAGTTAAATATATCTATCTATCTCTATCTATATACCTAGGCTGCTTCCCCCAAGGAAAGGGAGGTAGCCGAGACAGGACGACACACTCCCCATCTACTCATCCATTCAAACACATTCATTCGCATCTTAGCCCCAAAGGGGAGAACGGACAGATCCTCACCGCACCACACCGCACAAGGGTCAACTGCGCAATGCAATCAGTGACATCCGCAGCAGGGCCCGACAGCAGAACTGGTTTACCCCTGCCACATCATAACAGACCCATCCCCTTACCCGCACCTGACCTGACTAGCTGATCAGACCAAAATGCGGGAGAATATCCCCTCAGGGCTGCGTCATCACTTATTCATTCACAATTTCTCTCCATTTATTTCTGTCACGCACAGCCACTCTTCCTTGCTCAACAGACATCCCTCTCGCATCCAGCGCTCTCTTCACACTGTCCATCCATCCTATTCGTGGTCTTCCTCTCAGCCTTACACCTCTCACATCAGATCTAGTTATCTTTTTCACCAATCGCTCATTATCCATTCTCTCCATATGCCCAAACCATCGCAACACCCTCTGCTCAACTCTACCAGCCATCTCCCGAACAACTCCATTTCTCCTTCGCACTTCATCATTTCGCACCCGATCCATACGCGTCACTCCACACATACTCCTCAGACACCTCATCTCCATTACATTCAAACTTTTCCTCTCTGCTACACCCATATTCCATGTTTCAGCCCCATATAACGCAGTCGGTACCACAACACCCTCATACAGCCTTCTCTTTACATCCATTCTAAGCGAACGACATTTAAACACTTTTTTCATTCCTCCCAGCACCTTTCCTACTTCATTTATTCTAAACTTCACTTCTGCATCTTATTAAATTCTCTAAAATAGTCAGTTCTAAAGCTGCACCGATTAAAATTGTCTGGGACTTACTTACCCCAGCTTAGCTCTTCGATCAAGATGACGTCTTTGATATTTATTCTTGCTAGCTTCAGATGATTCTTTGTAGCTTTTAGAGGAGTTAGAACTAGAGGAGTTAGATATAACCATATTAACTTCTGTACAAGAGCCCTTTCTAAAGGTGCCTGAAATCGTCTGTTGCTGGCAGGAAAAAAATATAATAACATACTTGCAGTTCTCATTTAAATGCCTCAGTGTCTGGGTTCCCTTCTATTCTTAAATAAAACTGTCTGGCGGCAGCTTCTAGGGATGGCATCAAATAGGACGTCATCTTATTGTACAGTTGAGTGGAAGCTGTTTTAACACCATGAGTACAAGGGTTCTCTTTGGGTGTGAATATAATCGTCTGACAATTACTAGAACGAAACAAGAATAAAGACACCAATGTACTGAAGGCTGTAACTTTCTGTTCCCATGACAAAGCAATGTCAGCTTTAACAGTTTGTACTTGATTCAGTCCAGACTAACCATACTTGCAAGTAGGGCTGAGGGTAAATCAGGAATGAAGTGGCTTAAGTTTTAGAACGATCAGTTAAAGGTCAAAGTCACACATCAAGTTCAGATATTGTCCCATGTGTCTCTCTGTGAACAAGTACCTAAAACACTTTTAATTTTTTAAAAACCAACCTCCATGGAAGTGTTAAGGGTTTGCCAAGGCATAATACAATAATTTCTAATAAACTTAGTCAAAGGTCAAGGTCACATGACAAGGTCAACTACATGTCTAGCTTGCTTTCTGGTCATTCTGTAGCCTCAGCGATAGATGGGCACAGATCTACTACAGTTCTCAGTAGTGGTTTTCCTCGGGTTTCTGTCCTGTCAGCAACTCTCTTCCTTCTGTTCATCAACGACCTAAACTGTACATTTAACCCTATCCACTCACATTGACGGCTTCAGTCTTCACCATTCCGTCTGATACTTGCAATAACCGTCACAACATTTACTTCAGCAAACACGAGATGTGGCCATGGCACACCATTAAGACTTAGCTTATATCTCTGATTGGGGTAAAAGTAACCTTGTTGTTTTTAGTTCATCAAAAAATCAGTTGCTACATCTGTTGACCTGCCAAAATCATCCACAGGAGTATCCTTTAATATTTTGGAAAATCCAGATGATTCTTGAATCAGCTATGTATATATTTTGGTTTTCATTTTCTTTGGATTCATCATGGAAAGATCACAATATTTCTCTTGCAATAACTGTTTCAAAGAGATTAGGTGTGTTAAGTCAACTCCATGCCTTCTGTACCCCCACACAGCTGTTGACTTTATACAGGGGTATTTACTCGCCTCTGTACTGAGTACAACTCGCATGGCTGAGGTGGCTTCTCAGCAGGGTGGAGTCACAGCCTTTTCGTCTCATTAACTCTCCTCCTTTTACTGACGTCCTTCAGTCTCTCTCTCTCTCTCTCTCTCTCTCTCTCTCTCTCTCTCTCTCTCTCTCTCTCTCTCTTTGCCCTACTGTTGCATCTTTATCTCTTTCCTATCACTGCTTCAGTTGTCAATGCTCTTCTGAACTGTCTCCTTGCATCCCCTTCCATTATGGCGGGTGCGTAGCACCTGTCTGGCAGCAAACTGTCGCCCTTTTCTGTCCAGCTCTCAACCGGTAGTCTTAGTCCTTCATGTATGCAACAGGTCAACTCTGGAACTCATTCTGTATTGATTTCTTCCTATGAGCTCCAGTCTTTCAAATACATTATGTCCAGGCGCCTGGAAATGAACTGATCTTGAAATTGGCTCGCCTTTATTTTTTACCCTAGGGGGGAACAAAATTGCGAACATCTAGCAGTTGGTTCCTTTTTTCTTTCATAAAAAAAAAAAATAATAATAATAATAACAACGCAATGTACACTCCCAAAGGTCTGAAAAGTCTTCCGAAGCAGAACTTAATCGTCAAAAACAGGAAAAATAAACAAAAAACAATATATATGCGTATTGAGGGGGTTAAAGGATACTGTTCCCATATTCCACCCGTCACCACACCCTTGGACAGCGGGTGAAAAATGGGCGGGTACACAAGGGTAGTCAGTGTTCATCCTGCTGGCAGTGTTATTTTACGATATATTCCCGCCCTCCTGAATATGTGAAGCTTGGTTGTTTTCCCTCGCCCTTCCTTTCTTATTCCCCATGCCTCTATCTTCTGTTTTGAAAATATTCACCCATTTGGCATAATGATGATGATGATGATGATGATGATGATGATGATGACCATGATGATGATGACCATGATGATGATGATGATAATAATAACAATAATGATAATAACAGCTGCACAAGGCTTACATGAAGGAGTGTTAGTGCTAACTTTAACATATGCATGTGAGACTATGATGTGGCATGAAAATGAAAAGTCAAGAGTGAAAGCAGTGAAGATGGGGCTGCTGAGGAATGTACAGTATGTGGAATACAGACAACGTCCGGATTGACTCTGACGAATACTTTTATGTGAAGCTACAGAACGTGGTGAATGTTTTTGGCGTATCCGATAGTGCCAGGATTCCTGGGGCTTGAATGATGAGTGAATGGAATCGTGGCCCATTGGACTGGAGAAATTTGCGCTGTCTGGCCATTGCTACTCCTCACCTTGCCCTAGGCTGGGATGATGACAATAATAATAATAATAATAATAATCTTATTTTTCTTATTATTATTATTATTGTTGTTGTTATTGTTATTATTATTATTATTATTATTATTATCATCATCATTATTATTATTATTATTATTGTTATTATTATTATTATTATTATTATTATCATCATCATTATTATTATTATTATTATTATTATTAAAGATATATACGCATCCTAAAAATGTGAGGCTTGGAGTTTTCTCCTTACCCATTGGTTTTCGTTCCCCTCACCTGCCTTTACTTCCCATTTTCCGTCATTCTGGTCCTTCACCCCAGAACCCTTTACCCTGGCTCTCTATCTGCCTTTTATGTCTCAGTTTTCTGTCTTGCCGTGTCTTGCTCCTGTCCAACCGTTCAGATCCCCTTAATACCCTGTCTCCTTCCAGTCTCTTTACCCTCGACATCCCCCCCCCCACTCCTTCCCCCTTGCCAGACAGTCTGATTCGTCCCCCCTCTCTCCCCTTCCCTATCCTTCCCCTTCCCCTCTCCTCGTCCCCTTTTCCCTCTTCGTTTCATCTCACCTCTCCCTTTGTGTGCCATCCTTCCCCTGTTTCACCTCCCTCTTCCTTTAATTCCTCCCTCCTTTCTCCGTTTCCTCCCTCTCCTCCCTTTCTGCCAGCTCCTTCCCATTCCTCACCTTCCTTTTCCTCCATCCTTCCCCTCTGTTTTTTTCCTTCCTCCCGTCTCTCTCTCTGCCCTCTCTGTTCCATATCTCACCTCCTCTCTCCATCCCTCCCCCTTCTGTCTCCCCCCTCCTCCCATACCTCATTGGTCTCTCCTTTCCCTCCCACTCTGATCTCTCCCTCTCTTCTCACTCTCCCCTCTCCCCTCGCTCCCTTCTCCTTCCCCTCCATTTTCATTTCCTCTCACTCTCATCCTCTCTCCTCGCTCCCCCTTCTTTCCTGAAAGCTCGTACCAGGAACTCGCACTGGGTTCAAACTTCTTCTTTCGGGCGAGTAAAAATAGCTGGAATGTGGAGAAGGGATGACGCGAGGCCTGTGTTTACTGTTGTTGGGCAGGTGGGTCGGGGAGGGGAGGGAGGGCAGGTGGGGAGGGGGTAATGGTGGAGACGGAGGAGTTATTGTTGGAGGATGATGGTGGTGGGATGACTTAAAGAAGGTGGTGGGGTTGAGAAAGATTATTGCCGTTGTGTGTAAGGGTGATTGTGAAAGTGATAGGAGATGCATGACTTTTCTTGTTGTAGGTTAGGTGACTTAGAGCTGTTGATGGGAGAGACAGTGGTTGTTGCTGTAGGTTAGATGAATTATAGGCAGGCGATAAGAAAGACTGGTAGTTGCTGTGAGTGGGATGAAGTAAAGACAGGTGATAAGAGACAGTGACTGTTGTTGTGGGTGAGGTGAATTAGTGATTGGTGATGGGAGGGACAGAAGGTTGTTATTGTTGTGGCTGGGATGACCTAAAGCAGACGAATGGAGAGACAGTGGTTGTTGACCTAAGGCAGACGAATGGAGAGACAGTGGTTGTTGACCTAAAGCAGATGAATGGAGAGACAGTGGTTGTTGACCTAAGGCAGACGAATGGAGAGACAGTGGTTGTTGACCTAAAGCAGATGAATGGAGAGACAGTGGTTGTTGACCTAAAGCAGATGAATGGAAAGACAGTGGTTGTTGACCTAAAGCAGACGAATGGAGAGACAGTGGTTGTTGACCTAAAGCTGATGAATGGAGAGACAGTGGTTGTTGACCTAAAGCTGATGAATGGAGAGACAGTGGTTGTTACTGTAGCAGCGAGGAATTAGAAACAGGTGATGGGAGATATAGTGGCTGTTACTGTTGTGGGTGGAATACTTACAGCAGGTGATGGAAGCGACAGTGATTATTTATATGAGGGGGAGCTGGGAATTAAAGAAGGCCCTGGGTGGAACACTGGTTGGTGCTGTTGTGGGTGTGATGAATTAAGACCATATTCACGTCGGTTTGGCAGGTTTTCTAGTACTCTTCCTTAGCGATTTATTTTCCATTTTGCAGCTTAATGCTCACTTTACGGGACGAGTTTTCATAGCATCACAGTTTCCATTAAGAAAGTGTATGATAACGCTACTGTGTCCAGAGCAGAAAAGAAAAATGGTAAGGGTGTATTTAAAAACCAGCTAATCTGATGAGGCTACGGCCTTTACAGATGATGGGAAGACATAGTTAGTTTTTGCTGGTGGTGCGCTGACTTGGAGATGGTAATGCGGAGACACTGGCTGTTGTTGTCGTTGTTTTGTTGTGGGTAGGTGACTGGGGTCCGTATTCTTGTGGGTGAAAGAATATCCCTTTTATCCTTTTCTTTCCAATTATTTCATATGTCTGGCACGTTAATGTTGTGTGTTATTTACGTAGTCTGTGTTGATGTAAGACAGGTTGGAGTTTCATACAAGAGAATAACAAGATATAAAGTGCAAAGAGATTGTTAAGAAAGTCCTGTCGAAATCCTCCTCAGCCATCGAAATATACCCTTAGAGATGGCGAGGGTGAGATACTTGTTGTTGTTGTTGTTGTTGTTTTTGATGTTGTTGTTGTTGATACTGCACCTTGGCATCAGTCAGACAAACTGCAAAAATCTGGCTCCTTCAACAGGACGCTCCAGCAGATCTTTTGTGGAGACAAGTGTTTGGTGAAGGATTGTCTTTGTTGTGAGAGTGAAGTGTAAGAGCGGACTACGTGGATTGTGGTGTTGGGGGCAGTATTACAGTGAGGGCGGAATGACTGTCGGACAGTTGTATATTGTGTTTGACTACAGTAAAGATAGACAGTTACATCTTGGTCTAACAAGGCGAAATCTGTGGGGCAGATACTTGAAGGAGATTCAAGGATAGTGTCTGACTGAAACAAATTCCTAGCCATTGTTTCATTTTCAAAGAAAACCTGTTGTTGGGACTTCTAAGCTTTTTTAATGTCTACAGATAGTGATTTCATCCCGTAAACTGTTCCTCCTGTAATCAAATAGTGTTTCAAACGGCCTGTTTAATTTTACTGCGTTAATGAAGAACCAGTCGAGGAGGGAGGTACTCCCAAGGAGGATGGAAAACTGATGACAGGGAGAGCTGGAGTTCCCGTTTCATCACCCCCTGGGACTAGCTTCCGACCATCGTCCTTGCTGATTTTTTTCATTGTTTCAGTAACCGAGAGAGTAGGCCAGCATTCTTGCCAGCACAAGTTCCTCTAACTGTCAATAGAGACCCTATAAAAAGAGAGACTAGACAGCCAATATTTTCAGTCACTCGCTGATTGGTCGGCCGACATGGAGGAATTTGGTGCAAACGCTTCACAGCCCGGGTACTGGCTGACTACAGATTAGTCTAGAGATACATCTCGTCACCTGCTGTGATACATGATTGGATGATGAATAAAATGTCGGTATAAGTGTAGTATATTTTGTTAATCTGAGTTACTGAAGACTTCCGTTTTAATCTTCATCCCCACATATGGAAGTTGCTTCAAAGTACACGTAAACATCGAGATAATCGCCGAAGTACGATTATAATGCTGGCAAATCAAACTGTTGGTAGCCGCAAAATGGGTGGTGCTGTGTTCTCTCCTGGTGCTTTTTTGTCCTTATTAAAGGTTTGATTGTGCTGCATTTGGGTGCAGTAACACTCATGGATCTTCTATGCAACTTTTCTGACTCCCTTGTGATCCACCAAGAAGGAAATGGTGGGATATTAAAGTGAAGAGAGCAAAGCTGGTCTGTGAGTCAGTGTTGTCAGCTTTGCTAGGCAAGTTTTGTATATTTTACATGTATCTGGCCCACATCCACATAGGGATATAAGCCTAGATAATATCCTGATGGAAACCACCTTACCACAACAATATTTAAGAACAACAATATTTAAATTTAACCAAAACTCCATCAAAGTTAAAAACCACGGGCAAAATAAGTAAACACTGCTAGTGTTAATCGATCTAGCATCGTCTGGCATCACGCCCCACATATTTATTTGCTTCAAAATTAGCCTAAGTGATATGTAGAGGAAAAAACTCATTTTTATACAGCTTTACTTATTAAGAAAGCACCATTTGTCCAAACATATCATAACAGATGTTCTTCATAAAATATGAAAAGCAGTCACGTGGCTTGGTGTTGTCTAGCAGACAATGATCTTTATACGTACTTAAGTGACGGCCAGCAAACATCGATTCGCTGTACAACATGCTGGCTATCCATTCTCTCTTTCTATAAGGTCTCCAATTGTCAACACCAAAATACATGCATATTACACATTACATTTACTATAAAATTTTTTGTGAAGAACTGTGTCTGAACACCAATCCTCGGAGTCCCTGGAGAAGGGAGGAGGAACCATAGAAGCCCCCTCCATCCATCCTTTTCCAGCTGGCAATCAAACGAGATGCCTGGAACCAGTGTCTGATTCACTTATTCATTTCTGCAACATTCACACCTTTTGTCTAATTTTCTCTCTGCTCAACACTACCTCTCCTCCTTTAAATCTCGGCCTGTCCTCCTCCTCACTAAGACTTAACTGTCTGAGATGACTAATAGCGAACCTTCACCGAATCCTCCTATTTTCCCCATACTAGTTTCAAAGCCAAGGACGGCCGTTGTGTACATGTTCGCAACAATATACTCGTATCTTGGTCTCGTGTTCCTGAACTTAAATCTTCTGAATTCTCTACTCTCTGGCTTCGGCTATCCTGCCATTTTCTGACGAAACATATCTGTGGTGTTTATTCATCGCATGAGACTACTAACTGGAAAATCCTTCAACTATATTACTTTTTATATGGAACACATCCTATCAACTTCTCCTCCCTCTGAAGTCTCAATATCAGGTGATTTCAATGTTCACGACCATCTTCAGCTTTCTTCTTTCACTGATCCACGTGTTGAACAAGTCTACATCTTTTCTATCCTTAATGATCTACAGCAGTGTGTTCAGCACCCTACCAATGTCCCTGACCACGTAGGAGAGAGTTCCAACATACTTGACTTCTTCCTTACAACTAATCCTTCTGCTTATGCTATTAATCCTTTCTCTATACTGGGCTCCTCCAGTAACAAACTAATTACATTAACCTGTCCTATGGCTCCAGTAAGGCTGGTATACCCTCCCAAGAAGTGATGGCTGTGACAGTTTCGCTCAACTGATTGGGAGGCCCTCAGGCAGTACGTCTTTGATTTTCCCTGGTGTGATTATAGTTTCCTTGGCCAAGAGCCATCTGAGTGTGTCTTGTGCATTACGAAAGTTATTCTCACGGGTAAAGAAGCACACATTTCATTCTCTTGTGACTAATGAAAAAAAAAAAAAATTGGTTTAATCATGTTTGTTCTGATGCTGTCCACAACAAGAAGAGGGCCTATAAAAGCTACCGGAGCCAAACCACCCCTGAGTCTCATTTCTTCTATAATTCTGCCCAGAATCGTGTTAAGTCTATTCTTCCCTCTGCTAAAAACAATTTCATTCGCACTAAATGCTCTGAACTCTCCTACTCAGATTCTTCCCGTTCCTCCTGGAACCTTGCCAGACATCTTTCTAACAATTTCACTCCATCATCCCTCCCTCCTTTTATCCACCCTGATGGCTCTGTAGCTGTTTCTTCTATTGATAAAGCAGATCTCTTTTTGCTCAGACTTTCTCCAGTTCCATCTCATATGATTCCGGTGCTGTTCCTCTATCACTCCTCCCCCCCCCCCTCTGACTTCCTCATGGCTGACATTCAAAATTCTTCAATTGATGTATTTCCTGCCATCATTGGCCTCAATTCTGACAGGGCTTATGGGATCGCTACTGATGTCCTCAAGAACTCTGCTTGTGTGCTTACAACCTGCTTAGGCAAACTCTTTTGCCTTTGTCTGCCAACTTGTACCTTTCCTTCTTGTTGGAAGTTTGCTCTCATACAGCCTACCTCAAAGAAGGGCGACCATTCCCAGCCCTCTAAATATCGCCCGGTTTCTTCAACATCCCGTAGCTCAAAAGTTCTTGAATCTGTCCTTACCAAAACAAAATTTAAAGCACCTTTCCTTTCACGACTTTTTTCCTATAGTCAGTATGGGTTCCACCAGGGATGCTCCACTGGTGATCTCACCTACCTTTTAGACTCCTGGTCATCCTCCTTTCAGGACTTTGGCGAAAGCTTTGCCATTGTCCTTGAAATCTGAAAGGCTTTCGATCGAGTCCGACATAAATCTTTAATTTCCAAACTGCCCTCTTAATGTTTCTATATTTTTATCTGTGCCTTCACCCCTACCTTATTTTCTGGTTGTTCTGTAGCTGCTGTTGTAGGTGACCGTCGTTCTTCTCCTAGAGCTATCAATAGTGGTGTTCCTCAGGGTTCTGTCCTATCACCAACTCTCTTCTATTCATCAATGACTTTCTAACCTGTACATCTAACCCTATCGACTCATACGCTACTCCACCCTTCACCTTTCCATTCACTTCCTGCACTGTCCATCTCAGCAGTTACTTCAACAAACAAGGGATGAGGCTATGAGGCTATGGCACACCTGACGTCTAACTTGGTTCATAACTCTGACTGGGGCAAGAGTAATCTTGTTGTTTTTAATGCTTCAATAACTCACTTCTTACATCATTCAACCCGCCAAAATCTTTCTGAGGAGTATCACCTAATTTTTAACAATATCTAACTCAATCCTGCATCATCTTTGAACCTATTTGGGGTTTCATTCTCTTGGTTTTATCTTGGAAAGATCACATTACCTCTCTTGTAAAATCTGCTTCCGAGAGATTAGGTGTGCTAAGCCGACTCCGTGCCTTCTTTACCCCCTTCAAGGTTGCTGACTTTACACACGGCTTTATTCGTCCATGTATAGTGTATAACTCTCGTGTGTGGGCAGGGTCTCCACACACAGCTCTTCTCAGCAAGGTAGAGTCAAAGGCTTTTCGTCTCATTAGTTCTCCTCTTACTGGCTACCTTCAACCTCTGTCTTTTTGCCGCATTTCAATGGTCACTGCTCCACTGAATTGTATGCTTGTATGCCTCCACCACTACGGCAGGCACATAACACCCATCTAGCAACAAACTCTTATCACTTTTCTGTCCATCTCTAATGCAAGAGTTAACCATCACTCTCAGTCCTTTATGTATGCAACAGGTTAACTCTGGAAATGTCTTCCTCCTTTTTCTGTATTTCCTGCTTCATATGACCCCCAGTCTTTCAGACGCATTGTGTCCAGGCATCTCGAAATGAACTGATGTTCAATTTGACTTTTTATTTTTTTTTCTTGGAGGGAACAATCTTCCAGGCTTCTGGCCTTCGGCTCCTTCCTTGTATTGAAAGAAATATATTTTTAATACTTTTGAACGATTGTATTGAATATGAGAAGGCCCCTTGCAAGTGATTATTAACGGCTGTATCTAAAACCTTCATTTAGAAAAGTCTCCCCCATGTTAATTATAATTCCCCCGCTGGCAGCAAACAGTAATTACAGAAAATGTCATGAGAGTGAAGGAGTTGACACTGGATAACAAGTCTTAATTCGGTGTGACACCCTGCCTTCGAGTATGACTTCCCTCAGGGTGCGAGAAAGGGAGTGGAGAGTGAGCAGAAACCTATAACCTATAACTCTGTTCACTTTAACTTGGTGTAATATTGACATCTCCCCACATTGCTGCTGAATGAATTATAACAGGAGATTAGCTCTAGAATTAGGTGCTAGTCTCGAAGAACCGCCATGGAAGAGATGCAGTTGTAATGTTGTCTTATTCTGTCCTTGAGCTACAGGAACTTGGCTGCAAAAGAAAGAAAATCTCCGTCAAACTATAAAAGTGTTTGAGCAGCAGATGGTTATGAAAATTTTGCAGCTAACCCCTCCGCAGAGAAAAGTTTTGCACATAGCACATTTCTAATCCTCTTGCATGTTTCTAATGCAAACTGTGACGATGGTAACGCACTCAAACTCTTGTTGCCCACTCTCAGCTGACGAAAATCGTCTGGCGGGAGCTGGAATAAAATGTTAAGTTATCCCACCCATAAGAGAGTTAATGCTACCAGTATTAACACCCTTAGGTTCCATTGCTAACCTATAACTGCATATTTTCGTTGTGAGTTAGTTGGAATAGAGTCCTAGAGTTGTCCGAATCATGAGAAGTTTTAATATATAAGAGGAAGTAATGTGCAAGACTTGCTGCGACCATGGGAGGGGTTAATGTATAAGAGGAAACAAAATGTGTAATAATCTTCCTGACCATGAGAGTATTTAATTTATAAGATGAAGTACTACATTAGACTTGTCTCGACCATGAAAGAGTTAAATAAATAAGAGGAAGTAATGTGTTAGACTAGTTGCGACCATGAGAGAGTAGAGTTTAAGAGGGAACATTAGACTTGTCCCGACCATGAAAGAGTTTAATAAATAAGAGGAAGTAATGTGTTAGACTAGTTGCGACCATGAGAGAGTAGAGTTTAAGAGGGAACATTCATATACCGTATGAAAAAGAAGCACTACGAAGTCCCGTATCTCAATAGGAACACGACCACCAGGTTCGCAAGTGTACCAGCAGAATTGGGGCGAAGATGTGATGGTTGGAGGAGGCAATTGTGCTGATGGGATGTGCCTTTCATGTGTTTTAGTGACACTGCATCACTCTTATGGTGTGGGTGTTCTTGTGTTCCTGTGTTGTGGGTGCGCTGTGTTTTTGTGTTGTGGGTGTGTTGTGGGTGTTGTTGTGTTGTGGGTGTGTTGTGGGTATTGCTGTGTTGTGGGTGTTATGTTGTGGGTGTTGTGTTGTGGGTGTTGTTGTGTTGTGGGTGTTGTTGTGTTGTGGGTGTTGTTGTGTTGTGGGTGTTGTTGTGTTGTTGTGTTGTGGGTGTTATTGTGTTGTGGGTGTTATTGTGTTGTGGGTGTTGTTGTGTTGTGGGTGTTGTTGTGTTGTGGGTGTTATTGTGTTGTGGGTGTTATTGTGTTGTGGGTGTTGTTGTGTTGTGGGTGTTGTTATGTAGGTGTTGTTATGTGGGTGTTGTTATGTTGTGGGTGTTGTTGTGTCGTCGTTGTTGTGTTGTGGGTGGTGTTATGTAATGGGTGTTGTGTTGTGGGTGTTGTGGGTGTTGTTGTGTCGTGGGTGTTCCTGTGTTGTGGGTGTTGTTGTGTCGTGGGTGTTCCTGTGTTGTGGGTGTTGTTGTGTCGTGGGTGTTCCTGTGTTGTGTGTGTTGTTGTGTCGTGGGTGTTCCTGTGTTGTGGGTGTTGTTGTGTCGTGGGTGTTGTTGTGTCGTGGGTGTTCCTGTGTTGTGGGTGTTTTTGAGTTGTTGATGTTGTCGTGTAGGGTGTTCTTGCATTGTGGTTGTTGTTTCGAGTGTTGTTGCAGGGTTCTTGTCATATTTTATTGTTACTGTTCGTAGTTTGTGACTCCATCATATTTTGAATGAATTTTCGCCGTTTCATGAGTTGGACGACTCTCTTTTCTGTTCCAATTAACGCCAGATGATTTTAATAAGTGTTTCGTAATTCTTAGCAGCCTGAGAGTGTTCAGACATCATCGAACGATGTTTTCATTTTTCTTTTTCTTTTTTTCTTGTCTTTATTTTTTCCTCGGTATGATGGAATCTCTCATTAGTCTTCCTCGGTTGGGTCAAATAATTTTATTCACTCTAAGACAAACTTTTCTAAGTTCAGAAATAAAATCTTGCCTTTATGAACTACTTTAATACAAGACCTCCCCTTAAGTGGAGTAATGGACGCAAGGAAGTATAAGCAAAATAAGACATTACCGGGTTCTAGAGGTTGGTAAATAGAAATATGAAAGTGAGCGATTCAGTAACTGAACCACGTTGCGTTTTTTACCCATATCCTCGCCGCCCATTCAGTTCAGTTACGTTCACATACTCGCCTTTCCCTCACCACACCACTCTCCCTCAGCACTCACTACCTCCACACCACTCAAGTTCGCCAATCACCACCCTTCACCACTCACACTCAGATCGTTAACTATAAATTCTGACACACCACTCTTCCTCACAGTCACCACTCTACACCACCCTCCCTCACCAATCAGTATGCCACTGCGCTCTCAGCCTACCGCTGGGCACATCCTATTATTTTTTCACATCCCATACCTAATAGTCTTCTCTTCTTTGCACTGTGCTTTCCAGAGTCTCCTCTTTCATCCTTTCTATACCTCTTACCATCCCTCTTTCACATATACCAACCTTCAACACCTCTCAGCTTACCTCATGAATCACCCTTCTCTCACACCCAATTTTCATGTACCGCACAGCTCACACCCTTTTAATATTACAACACATCCCTTACCTTTCTTTCTCGCTTCTCTGATTACGGTATAATCCTTTCCTCATCCATCCCTTTTCCTTTCATCTTTCTCTTACCTCTCACCCTTGCATCACTCTTCATCCTCATTTGCCAACCAACCCTCACCACTATGACATAACAACCCATCCCTTACCTATTATTCATACCTTACTATTCACCCACATTCACCTTCCCTTACCGCTCACCCTTCCCTCTCCACTCACCCTTCCCTCACCACTCACCCTCACCTTACTTCTGGCTGCTAATCCTTAGACACAAGGGAGGGATGTAACGGGTGGGGTCATACTGGCAGGTGTTGATATAGCCCTTTCTTGCTGCAACAATGGCATGATGGGAAGGACAGAACGTGTGAGACAGAAAGGAGAAGCAGAGTGTAGGATGGAAACGCATAATAGAATAAGTGCTTCCTGATACAATGATAAATGTGAGTACTTTAATAACAGATTGGATGAGGGTCTTCAGATGCAATACACAGCAAGACAAAGGGAAGTTCACATGGCCATATCATACACAATTATACCTGAGTGTAATTAGTTGAGCTGATGCAGGATTAAATGAAAATATAAAGACAGCAGCACAGTATAAACCATTCACTCCGACGGCATATTTACCTCTGCCAAGGAGGTTATGTTTTTGCCGGCGTTCTTTTGTTTGTCTGTTTGTTTGTTTGTCTGTCTGCCTGTTAGCAGGATTACTCAAAAAGTTATGAACGGATTTTGATGTAACTTTGTGGACCGATGTGCCATGGGCCAAGGAAGAAATGATTAAATTTGGGGGCTGATCCATATCCGGATCCGGAGTATCCTGCACAATATCTGGAAAAAATCTCAATGAATTTCAATGAAACTTTGTGAAATGATGGGTCATGGACCCAGAGAGAAATGATTAAATTTTGAGGCTGATCTGGATCCGGATCCTATATCCAAGGATCCGGTTCCGGATCCTTTTTAATGGCAATGGCATTGGCGGAGATACGCACTCTCTGAGTGATTTCTAGTTTATATTTTATTTTTCTTACCGTCATGCGATTTAATTCAACTTCGGAGAGAATTATCGAACTGGAGGAGTTAGCAAGCGACTCCAGTATCCCTTCTCCTAAAGAATGTTTGTCAGATTAAAAGAATGGACTGGAGATAGCAACAATAAGAATGAAAAATCCCATATCGTAGTGAAAGGGGTATATATATATATATATATATATATATATATATATATATATATATATATATATATATATATATACTAGTGGTGGGTGGGAACGCTCACCATCCACTCACTTGATGTAGTGCTGCTGTTGGGTGCCTGCCCTTTCCTCTCCTCCATCCTTCTCTCCTTCTATCCTCTTCTGTCTTTCTTTCCTTCATTCTATCCTCGTCCTTCTGCCTATGGGTGACTTTACACTCCCTCTTCTGTCTTTCCTTCCTTCATTCTTTCCTCTTCCTTTTGCCTGTGGGTGACTCTACACTGAGTGACAAGCCAAATGGTTTCCTGAACACCAGGAAACCATTTGCTACGCTGGGTGGTAACCATATCACCAAATTTTGGCGCCTGGTGGTTTTAGTGGGTAATTAATGCACTGAAATCGGATTGAACCCGTGAAGGTTTATATCCAAGGGATGGTTGGAGTTGATTGCTCATGTAATGCCACTCAGGGATGAGTGAGGCTGGTCACTCTCATCTTAAATGTCTTGACCAACTGCCTAACCCCGGGCTCCTACGCTCGTCATGGGGCAATGTAGGATTGGATGATGGATGGATGGATATATATATATATATATATATATATATATATATATATATATATATATATATATATATATATTTAGCCTAGGAAAGACGTTCTTAGTTTAAAAAGATGAAATGACGTAATTTTGGCATATCATTAAGGTGTTCAAGGTCACTTTTCTAATTTTAGAATTGCATATTAATTCATTGTCTGACGTCCCATCATGATGGTAGTGACCACGGGAAAAGGGCTTTTAAACATATGTTCCAATTTAGTAATGGCCTTTCTTCCCATGAATTGTCATCATCCACTCTCATACTTTATACTGTACACTATAATACCTTATTCCTCCACTCATAGCCACCTTACTCATCTCTCTCTCTCTCTCTCTCTGTGCCAGATATAACCCCTTCAGTACGATAGCATCTCTTGTACTGCGGCCTTGTTACCTCCAGACCATTTTATTTTGTACTGTCGATATTCGAGGTAATGTTGTAGCCACCAAGCGATTTTATTCCATCTATCTCTGTATGATTTAATTCTTGCTGCCTCACATAAATATATTCTTCGTAAAGCCAGGCGATATTACTCTTAATACCAACGGGCTATTTTATTCTAGGTATCGCCTGATAATTATATTCTCGTTTCCAATACACTTTTTTATTCTTTCCACCTCCGATCGATTTTAAATGGCGGAGGAGAGAGTCCCTGCAAGAAAAGTTGTTTAGCCCCAGGTCGGTATTCTCGTGCGGTTTGGAAGCTTACTAACACCTCCTCCTTATCGATTTAGTTTCTGATTTTGCTTCGTTACTATTTCTTGCATGCTTTTCATGCAGTCTTTCGATATTACAAAATATAACAAGCAAAAAAGATTATATAAACGGGGAATTTGGAAAATAAATCGCCAAGGAAGAGGTGTTTCAGAGCCTCCTTAACTGACGAAATACAGGCCCTAGTGTTCTTAATTAAACCCATCAGTACGGTGATATTTTCGTTATATTCCTACTCTGTACGATTGTATAAGAGTAAAGCTTAGGAAAGACCCTGCTTTTTTTAATATACTGTAGGTTAGATGAAAGCTTAACCAGATCCTTCAATACTAGACTTGAGCATAGTGGAGGAATTTAATTGTTTAGTGATAGTGTGATTAAAAGTAAGTTTTTCTTCACCGGTCTGAATGGATTAACATTATCTCATGGTTTATGGCTTTAATTAATTGTCCATTGGTTTTAGTAATTCTCTGCATGAAGCCTTATGTGCTGTATGTTGTGTTTCTACTTTATACTTGATGTTACTAGATTATTGAAGTCAGTTTAGGAGATTTTCCAAACTCACTGGTGCAATCTTCGGAACCCAACATTTTTTAAAGAATATTTTATAAGAGTCTTGGAAGTGTTTTATTTTAAAAAAATGGAGGTACAGCATATTACTCGTCAAAAGTGTACACGATTAAACAACAATTATTTCTTTTTCTTAACAGTCGGAAATGGACGTATATAACAGTTTAATGCTAAGTAATATTCAAAAGTCACTGACCCCCAGAAGTATTTCTTACTCATAGTTATTCTTGGTGCTGCCAGGGTTTTTTCTTTCATTTAGGTTAATAGACCCCCTTATTTGTGAAGGACTGTAAAGGGCAATGTCTAATCCCTTCAGTTAAGATAAAATGTTACTTCTGAGGTCAGTATAATTGTCTGGAGATAACAAGAAGAAATTATTTTTAGGGGTCATTATAATGAAGAAAGGTTAACCTTCTCAGGCACCTATGATACACTCTCAGATTAGTACATTTTTCTGGAGATAACTTAATAAAATACAAGTTTTCGCGATGTTGAGAGAGTTAATGGTGAAAATATAAACAGGACTCACTACCATGACCCACTCCCATGAATAAAATCGCCTGCAGATGGCTGGAAGAGAATACATAACTATATATATTCACAATAACCTATCCTAAAGTTACCGCCCCTCCATCTTCGCTGTCGAGCTATAAGAATAGACCAAAACAAGAATATGATGCTACTCCCGAAAAAGTACCGTGGAGGGGATACTGAAGTATAGTGTTGTCTTCTTTTGTCACTGACCTACAGGAAATGAGATGCAAAAGGACAAAAATCTTGGCCAAGAAATGGTGAACAAGCTATAGTTGTCCCGACCACGCAAATGTTTTTGTAATAGCAAGATATAATAAGGAGACAAGCAACCTGGACCTTCTACAAAAGCTTCGTCGGCATTTATAGTCATGCAAGGGCAACTTCTCAATCTTATGGTCGGGTAACTCTTTAAAATAAATTATTTGGCATACTGTATATCCACGCATTTTTATTTTTCATTTAGGAGAGATGTTTCGCAATGAACGAGTTAACGATTGCTGTTTATAAACCAGTTCAAGTTAAAGTGGCTTTCCTAGCTGAATTAACTAGTATGAAGGTAGCACGAATAATATGAAAAAAATGTATCACTAAATTTAAACCGTTAACAAAATCGCTAGTAAAATGCAAGTGGAAATTTACAAATGTGCGTCTTCGTGGGACTGGACTTAATAACAGCAAGTCATTATAGGGAGACAAACAGCCCCAACCATCAACAAAAGCATCGGAGGCCTCGACATTCACGTGAAGGTAATTTTGTTTAATGCATGTAATATTGGGAAAGAGACTGCATAATACATAACTGGTGGTGAATATGCAATCTCGCGTTATTGTTGTTATTGTCTGCCGCCACGGGGGTTATGCATTCACCTTCTGTTTGTCTCATTCTCTCCACCACATTAGTACCTTCACCCTGAGGACGTACGATTCGTTTTTTTTCTTTTTTTTTATGCTACTACCTCACTGTTTTATTCAGTTTCAGTGAGAGAAATTTCGAACTGGAGGAGTTAGGTTATAGCCTTCATTAACCTTTCAGATTGGTGACATCTTTGCATACTGATTGATTGATTGATTGATTGATGAATTTATTGCTTCATATCTACAATTTTATGGAATTTTGGAGAAACCTTTAATAGTGAAGTAGTTAATAAAAGTTATATCTCAGTTCTCCAGTTCAGTAAGTCTCTCCAGTGCTAATATCGTCTGGTAACAGGAAAAAGATTGTTACAGAGCCATCAAAATTAGCTGGCTAATTCCTGAACTATACCTTATACCAATTAATCTGGCCTGGCATGTATGGCAACACTGTTCCTGCCGAATCCTGATTGGCTGGAGGTGTTTGTTTGATTTCGTTGTTGCATAAACCGATACTCTTTTTATTATCAGATGTGATACTGAGTTTGTCGACAATACAATCGTGAAAAGCAATAAGAAATCCGTTACATACTGAACAACAATGAAATTTTCGTAGGAAGATAGAAATATGAGTCAACAAAGTACTGTATTACAATAGTCCAAGTCAAGGTCAGCATTCGAACAATTCCTTTAAATCTCCGACACTCCCTAATATAACAGAAAATTAGGGAAACCTGCTTAATCTAAGCGTTGGTATAACGCTAGTTAACACGTCCTTCCCTTTATTTCTTGCCACTGGACATACCGATAATCGTCTCTGCTCTTGATCTATCACTTCACAGTCCCTCGCAGATCATGTTACATTTCATATAACCTTCTCCGTGAACACCTGTTTTTAATGCTGGTTTTCATGTATAGGTCCTCTCTCTCTCTCTCTCTCTCTCTCTCTCTCTCTCTCTCTCTCTCTCTCTCTCTCTCTCTCTCTCTCTCTCTCTCGTCTGTGCCTCGACATCACACCATTCTTACCGCACAGCGTCACACACACCCTTTAGATGCTGTCACCCGGGAAGAGAGAGAGAGAGAGAGAGAGAGAGAGAGAATTTTCCTCACAGATTATTTGCCTCATCCTTACCAGCAAATAGACTCAGGAGCCTAGAGAGTTACAGAGTGGATAAGAATGAGATTTCTTGTTTACCCCATCAGGAGGTAATAACCCAGAAAACCCTAACACAGATTGCCTACTTAATAGAAAAAAAAAAAAAAAATGAGAAAAAAAGAAAAGGTTGATAGAAAGTGGCAGGATATAAGTACAGAACATATCTTTGTACGTGGCTTAGCCCCTTGAATCAAGCTACTTATTTGTTTAGTTTGTTTTTACTACCTTAGGATGCTGTTGTTAAAGTAGAAAATATTTGCAGTTGTGGGGTTAGAATCCTTCTGCACTGACCTCTTCACATCCTGATATTTCACCCTATGCTAAATGAGTTTATCCGAAGATAGCAAGAATATAACAAATATAATGTGTCATGGAACTGAACTGGTCAATCCCCTATCTATAGCCTGACGCCATAATCCCGTATGGGGCACTATCCCTCCGCCAACTCACTTGCTGGCACGTAGGGAACACGTATGGGTTAATTATGTGGTTACCACCCCAGCGTTGTAAAAGGTTTCCTGTCTTAAAGGAAACCATTAGGCTTGTCGCTCAATGTAAAGCCACCTGAAAAGAAAGAAGAGTAAATGAGAAGTGACAGGAAAGATGGGAGAAATAGGAAGAGAAGAGGGCAGACACAGAAAAAGAATGATAAAAGTGAAGGAAGAAGTAGGCAGCACTACATCAAGTGCGTGCTCTTGGATATTTTCTTCATGCTGACACCTATACAGTTCATTCAGCTGAGAGAAATTCAAGCCAGTCATAGGCTCCAATAACTTTCTCGAATCATCTCATCTCGTCCAATGGTGTTCACCTGGGAATTTGTTTAGGTCAATACTCGATTTTGTTCTGTTGATAGATATTCAAGCAGTCAACGACTGAGCTCCTTAAATCCTTTGACGATCATTTTGGTTTATTTTTGCTATCGCCCAGCAGTTATATTCAACATAGGACATCACACAAGTCTTATGCAAAATACCACCATCTGGAGATGCAAAGATAAACTAAAGAAGACATCAAAGGATTCAAGGCATTACCACAAAGCACCACTCCTTCATACAGACAAATCCGGTATAAGCGTGAACATAAAACTGACATCTCACCGCTTTTCTTGACTCCTTCAGTATGTTGATATATTTCAAGATAATTCTGGTTAGTTCTAGATGATTTTAGCCAAGTATGAAGAATTACTGGGCTGAAACATGATGTACATATTCTTCATTAGGGGGAAATCCCTTCCGGTAAACGGATTACTTAAGATTGGCAAATCCCTCACCTTCGAAAGATATCTGGAGTGAATTAAATCTGCTGGCATCTTCGGGTTTAACCAAAGAGAATGCAACCCTTCGTCAAAAAGCTAAGTATAGCTGATCATATGTCAAAGTGGCCAGACAGGCCGAATGGGTCTTGCCCTAGTCTGCAAAACCTTGGAACAAGGCACGCCAATTTCCGATCTTTAATCGATATAAGTGCATTTTCTTTATACAATGCATGTTCTGAGTAACAAAACATTGTTATGTCTATTACCTGACGTCGAGTCCACAAATTCATTAAGGAGCTCGTGACCAGCAGATACCTCCAAGCTTCTGTGTTACCGACTACATTTTCATCATATATCCAAAAAGCAACTAATCCCAGAGATAATTATGATGGTAATAACAAAAATGGCTACAAGGCCTCATCTGGCCATCAATTCATCCTGTCGTTCCATGGCATGCGAACAAATTTTCTTAGAACATTTAAATCCTGCAAGGAGTGTGTGTGTGTGTGTGTGTATGTGTGTGTGTGTGTGTGTGTGTGTGTGTGTGTGTGTGTGTGTGTGTGTGTGTGTGTGTGGTGTTTTACTTATTTTCCTGTGCAGGTAGATGATCTGGTGGGTGGAGGAGAGCTTTCTGATTTGTCATCTTAGTCTTAGGCCCTTCACACCAGGACGACGCATACATATACTGTACATTTGGGGCAGGCAGGGGTAGCGCACCATGGCACATATACTCGTATATAAGCTTGGAGTAACCAGGAACATCAACCCAGGACATGTATATGTACTGTGTATTTTAGGATTTTCCACCATTCATTGATTCTGGTTATCGCCCGCCTTTAAAAGGCGGAGCGATAATGTTTTTTGCCCGCCTCTGCGTGTCTATTGATGTGTGTGTGTGTGTGTGTGTGTGTGTGTGTGTGTGTGTGTTCCCATTATATCTCGTGAACGGCTTGAGCTATCAACATGAGACCTTCAAGGTATCAAGATACGGCCAAAATCTTTGCCGAGTTCGAAAATGGGCACTCGGGGTCAACATCAAGCGCACCAAAATTCCTGACAAAGATCAACTAGTTTTTATTACGCTCCTTTAGCACCATTGTATCTCATGAACGGTTTGAGCTATCAACATGAAACCTTCAGGGTATCAAGATATGGTCAAAATCTTGGCCGAGGTCGAAAATGGGCACTCATGGTCGAGGTCAAGTGCACCAAAATGGTTGCCAAAAGTCAAGTAATTCTTTCGCCTGCCTTTAACACCGTTATACCTCACGAACGGCTTGAGCTATCAGCATGAAACCTTCAGGGTTTAAAGATATGATGAAAATCTTGGACTTGGCCAACAGCATATTCTGGCGGGCGATTAGCATTCGGCTTCTGAATGCTTTTCTTTCATTGCTTTAAGTTTTTGTACGAGAACCTGACTTGATCTCCCTCCAAGTTGCAGAGTCTCCCCATGCACTCCCCAGTCACCTTGAAACCGTGAAAGGGAACACTGCTGACTTTGCTACTTTACAGTCTGCATAATCCAGTTATTGGGGAAAATACAAAATACGCAGGAAATGAGAAAACTATAAGTATTTATGAAATGTTCTGATAATTTTGTTAGTAGTCAGATATTTTCAAGGTAATTAGTGACCATTAAAAATACATGGGGTGAGATATATCATGACAGCATAAGTAATTTATAAAACTTTATTTCAATGTGTCAGTTGATATATTTCTATGTCAGTTGAACTAATAACATTTGCAAATATGCAGTGATGTTATCTTTGCTGCTTCCATTATTATTATATAATTATTCTGCACTCACAGCGGGTATATAACGGAAATAGTGCGATTTGCTTGTATTAGAAGTTTCAGGTAACTGAGCGGGAAGTACTAAATGTACTGCAAGTACAGGGCAATCACTTATACTAGATAACAAGGTACTGTATATTTTCATATAATAAATAGATTATCATTTCTTAAGGCAACAGGTGGTTTGTAAACACTTGAAAAATCCCCGCAGTAATGACAACCAAATGTCACATTATCCTAGGCCAGGCGTTAAGGCCCAAATTCAAGCCTCAGTTTTAAACCCGATCCCTGGTTTAAACCCTGGATCACCACAGTCCAGGCTCACCGATAATGACAACGAGGTTTTGAGCCGCTGTGGCTGGTTAAGTACTGCAGTGT
This sequence comes from Coenobita brevimanus, assembly GCF_032717465.1. Taxonomy (NCBI): domain Eukaryota; kingdom Metazoa; phylum Arthropoda; class Malacostraca; order Decapoda; family Coenobitidae; genus Coenobita; species Coenobita brevimanus. The sequence continues at coordinate 6,671,979 of NC_137023.1, read as the reverse complement.
TCATGAAGCCAGGGCTTTTTTTTTTTTTTTTTTTTTTTTTAATGCACTCTAGTTATAGCAATATTTGGTTATTTTTTTTTTTTTTTTTTTTTTTTTTTGCCATATAAATGCAGTAACTGGGCAGGGTGCGACATTTCGTTTTCTTTATATACCGGTGTTACCACCACATTCAAATTTCAGATAGAAACACATGTTGAATGTCTGTGATCGCCGTGTCCGAATGCGTGCTTCAGTCTGAGGTTTAAGTCTCTGATTACTCAGTCTCGGATTATCAGTGATATATATATATATATATATATATATATATATATAGAGTATATATATATATATATATATATATATATATATATATATATTTCATGTGTCCGACACTGGGCATAGGCTTTACAGCCTGCTATCAAGGCCCAGCAGTCCTCCTACATACCATACACCTCTACATGTCACCACTTGGGCGCTAACACCTACCGTCCATATTGCATACATGCTAGGGTTCTCTCGTACAGGACTGGTGTATTGGTATTAGCGGGGGTATTTTTACGACATGTCGGCGGGTCTTCTGGTAGATCGGTAAAGTCTGCCTTACATGAAATTCATATCCTTAAACTGTTCCCTGCCCCAGCGGAGATTTGAACCTGGGTCCGTCACGGATTATCTGTCATATAATCCAGAGATTTAAATATGGCTAAACCCCGGGCTATAATCCGGGATCAAATAATCCCCAATCCGTATTTTGAGCCAGGCTCAAACCTGAGGTATAACCCGTCGTCCTGAATTCGGACCTGAGTCTGTAAATAGTGAGTATGAAGCATATTATTCTAGGTGGCATAGGAGCTTCGTAGGACCTCCTTTTTACCAACTATAACATATAACACCATAATGTGTTGCTGTATATTATATTCATCATTTTATGTCGACGTAGTTATACTTTGTTGAGCAAATCGCAGGGGAAAAGATGCTGAGAATACGACCTCAAATTACTATATACTGATAATGAGGTGGGACCAACTAGAAAGAAACGTAAAGTGTGTGTGATCTCTTTAATTTTTCTGTAGATCTTTGATGCATTTTTGCACTTATTCGCCCATCTCCTGTTGATCTTCCTCGCTTCTTTCCCACTTCAACTTCGCGTCTGTACACTCTCTTTGTCAGCCTTGCACTTTCCATGAATTCCATATATGTTAAGTCCTTGAGTACTGTGGCGTCTTTTTTTTATATAATTATTGCTATCGCCATATGATTCTATTCAGCTATTGGAAACCCTCTTATCGTGGTGGGATTATAAGAGGTTAATACCCCTGACTTCGTGGTATCTTTGTCAAGCATAACTAAAAGCCTGGTGGTGGCAAGAATGTCACAGAAAAAAACAAAACAGAGTGAGGTGTTTAACCACTCCAGATCATTCTTATAGTTGGTTTGTTTTTATCTCAGTGATCCTTAGTCATAAAGAAGGAAAAGTCCCCTTGGTTACCAGGTAAATTGACCCTCTACTCAGGCTAAACTCGACATCCAGGTGAAGTGAAAGGGGATCCTTGTCAGGTTAAAACAAACGTGCTTTTCTAACCACACTCGTTACGTGTGCCGTCACTCTGCTATCCATGCACACTCGTTACGTGTAGCGTCACCCTGCTTTCCATGCACACTCGTTCCGTTGTCCACCTAAATCTCCATTTCACTCATTCGCTACTGTGGCCTTTTTCTTGTTTTTGGTAGTGTATTGTTGCTGCTACTAAACAATTTTTATTCAGCTTGGGAAAGGTTTGTCGTACTGGATAATTAATGTTTGGGAAATTTGTCCAAAACTTAAGATAAGCGCCTGAATATAGCAACTATATAATACGAAAGACGTCCTAGGGCAGATTGGATTAGCTGTACAGTATGTGCGTTCCTCAGATAACTCTTCTCTACAACTCCTGATTGTGTCCTCTGTCCTTCTAGAACTGTCCACGTCTCACTCCTGTAAATCAGACTTTACACCCACACAGTGTCATGCAGGGAGCTCTTTACCTCCATACTCACGTTCGTATCATGTCATAAGTTTTTTTTCTGTGTGTGTGTGTGTGTGTGTGTGTGTGTGTGTGTGTGTGTGTGTGTGTGTGTGTGTGTGTGTGTGTGAACCTGCCACTTTCCCACCCTACTGGACCTACATCCTCGCCTCCTCATCGATCATACCACCCTTGATCAAAACATTTCCGAGGCATTTGAGTTCCCTCCCACATACACCCCATTGCGGAACCATACAACTATACAAAGAGCATTAGCATCACTGTTTCTTTCTGATATTTGAACTCTCCCACATTTAATGTCATATTGTATCCATGCAGCCTAACAGAACGCCTGGTATTATTTTTGCCCCACATATTTGAACTCACTAACACACCCGATCACCGAATCATCAAGCCTTTCATAACACCTAATGACTACGATCCTCCAACACCTTCGGCAAACCATGTAGCCTTAAAGGATGTCGTGCACCGGTGCCTTATTGGAACTCACACCCACCCATTCTGTCACAGTATCGAATAACATTAGCGAACGCTTAGTGTTACGATCTGTTTCAGTGTCTTTAAACTCTATCATATAACCACACACCGTTGCAGAACGCCTTGGATCATCGTCTAATTTTAACTCCCTCACACACGATTATAGAATTATTTACTCATACAGAACGTCTAATGTCACAGCTGATTTTGAACTTTCCTACACATTCCATCACAGAATAATAGACCTGTATAACGCTGGTATCAGTAATTTGCTTGATTTCCCTCACATTCTCCAGTCACAGATTCGTTCAACTCAGTTACTATAGTGTCGCTTAATTCTGTTGCCTCAGGAAGAATTCATTAAACATGGAAAAGATTACTCATTCTGATGGGGAAAATTAAGGCTACTTCTGATCCTTCTAGTTAGAAGAGAACATCTCCTCGGCTAATTAGAACGACCTGTATTTAGCAAGCGATAAGAAAGAAAGTACCAGCGCCTCTGTCAGAAATCGCCACTTTTCTCCTCCACTCATTAACTTAAAAGATTTTTTTCCATCACAACACTTTAGAATTTACTCGTACTAACCAGTGTCAGCAATGTTTCATCTTCATTGCCAAGCGTCACAAATCATCTGTAATCCTTTTAGCACGAATATTATTATATTTATTTTTTTTATTTATTATTATTATTATTTTTATTATTATTATTATTATTATTATTATTATTATTATTATTATTATTATTATTTGCTCTGACCTGTGATATTTACCTTTTCCGTTTTCTTTTGAGCTGACGGGGCTACAAGTAGACTCCTTTCAGCCCTTTCACTGCGAGAGGTTTGCCAATTGGAATAAAATCGTTTGGTAGCAAGTATGAAATATAAAAAAAAGGATGACGTCGTAACGAACTCGGTTATTTCCACTCTTCTCTCCCCAGTACTGACGCTCTTCATGATATTTAACTCCTTGGCCTACCTAATTATTCCATTTGTAGGCTATACATAATGAACAGAAATATGAACTGCCCACTGAACCGTCCATCCACCCTTAACTAACTCCTCTCGCCCCATTACGTACACTGTCTGTCAATTTTAGCAGTTGAATATCCACTTCCTTATTGTGTTCCAAGCACTTTCCATAATTGCTACCTACCTTTTAACTTTTTGACTCTCTTAAGCATAATAAAGTCGGTTGGAAGAATCAAGAATAAAATGTGTAAATACGTTTCCTTTGTGACTGATTAACAATGCACTCTTCTGTAAATAATGTCGCCTATTTTGTAACATCTATAACCCACAATATTTCTTCCAAGCTAATCCTTTTCTATAATCTGCACCCTATGGACCACAAATTAGTCATGTAGTTTTCCTACCTCACCGAGAAAACTGATGGACAGCTCAGTCTTAATGAGGTTTTATGTTTGTAATCTAGCACTCTCCTGATCTTAAGAGTCCTAAAAGTTGTTGGTAACCGGTCTACCCTTAGTTCTCCTCCATATTTCACCATTTCATTAATCGTCACATTTGATACAACGGTTCACAACTTATTATTATTATTATTATTATTATTATTATTATTATCAGGTTTGCTGCCCCGCTCAGCCTTGTATCTAATTTCACTCACTCGCTCTCAATCTCCTCTTCGTTATTGTTATTCCAAAAAAACATGGTATCACTGTCCGCATTCAATATTTGGTGTATCTTCTCAGTGCAGTGAAATCTACATATAATATTTTCGTTACAAGATAATTTTAACTTAGGAGAGCCATGTGGCAGAGGAATATTTTTACTCAAACTCGATCCTTTCCATCGCTGAGTAATATCGTCCTGTAGTATCGAGAATTTAATAAAAAATGCGTCATCCACCTTAATAAATTAGAATACTTGTTTCCGTTCTGCAATTCTCCTCTTCCACCTATTCCCAAAACATGTCTTCTTTCTGTCCACTTTATTTTTACTTTCCTATCAAATTCCTCATCTGCTTAAGCAACCTCTTCCTCACTGCGTGCAAAATCTGTCTTCTTCTTCACATAATTATGTTTCTTCATTTCTCTGTTAACACTTTTTTATCCATCATGAACAATTATTACATATTTTTTATCATTTTCATTCACTTTCTTTCTCTCCAATATTTAACCAGCTGTACCTTTCGTTCCCTTCCTCCTACCCACATCTCTTCAGTCATTTTCATTAGCTCTGATGTAAACTTCCCATGATATGTACAGTATTGTTCACTCACCTCTGTTGTGTCCTCCCATGCTCACTCTAATCTCTCTCACCTTATTTCCTTTAAATTCACCGTCTTTATACTTCTCTGCTCTTATAAAAGAACCTGTTTGTGTTTCTCTCTCTCTCTCTCTCTCTTGTACCACCTTCTAAGTACCTGTATGACAGATATTTCTAATGTTTGGATAGTCGTATCCAGTTTGTCTTAAATCCAGTCGACACAGGTCTCCATTCTCGGGTAACACTTATGTAAAGTAACTTTGGCAACCTGGATGCTGTAGCCCACTGGCCTTATATCATAGGATAATGAATGATGAATCCGCTGAAGGCTCAAAGACCTGAGTTACGGAGATGAGTACTGCGAAAAAGCGCTTTATGGCGCTTGCCCCCCTTACCTTTATTATATGACTATTTACTTATTCTGTTATCAACACACATAACCAATGGTTAGTAACCAGTAAGCTTTCTCTATCACGAATCTCCAAATATTCAGCATACTTTTTTGACGATATTCCTATTGGTAGTTGGGAGCACCCAGCATCCACTCGCTCTGAGTAGTGCTCCATTCAGGTGACTCTAGAAGCCAACGTGATTCAAGGAACCTTGGAAGCCGTTCACTGCGTTTGGTAGTAGCCATATAACTCACACTCATTTCGGGCGTAGGCAAAAGAGGTGGGGCCTGGCAGGAGTTAACTATCCGCCAAACTCAATGTTGACTCGATGGTAAAAATACCTCACGCCATCCTTAGGTGGGAAAAGAGGCCTGGATAATGATGATGATGGTGTGACTGGAAGACTGTGAATGTTACAACACCTTCCCTTCCAAGACACATATCCACGAAAGCTTTCCTGTTGTCATTCACGTTTGACTTCCTCTCTCAAACACACCACCACACCTCCCATTTCCAGCTCTGGCATTCACGTCCCCTAGCGATATCAGTCTACCCTTTAAATGATTCCAGCAGAGTTTCTCCTTGACATTTCTCTCTCTAATTTGTTGGTGCATACGAAACACACAGACACACAAGTTACGTATAGGCATTCTGAACCTTAACCTAAATGTTCTTGCTCCCTCGCATGCATAGTCTTTCAATTTTTCTTCCCATGTTTTACAAATCTCATTGCGGGAAAACACACACACACACACACGCACACACACACAACGTAGATGCAATACGCAGAAAGTGTCTTGTATCTGCTTCGTATGTTTAATGAATCCTCTTCTCTCTCTAAGGTTCTTCCCATGCCGTTTCTCCTTTCACATCCAGAGTTACCCTATTCTCTTTCACATATAAACTTAAGAAAACACCTGATTTTGCAGGAAAAGGAAAAAAGAAGTAAGCTGTCCTCGTGCTGAACTGCTTAACATCCAAAGGTTCCTCCCCCTTCCCCTCCACCTCCTACCCTCGTCGTCTTTCCAGCCACCATTCCCATTTCCTAAGCTGAATAAAATCGCCTGGTGGTAATAAGCTTGACCCTTTCAGCCACGGGACATAAGTTTTTAGATACAGGGGCATCTCTATGAGCGGCCTGGACAGTCAGCCACACCCTTAGGATATTCACGCGCAAGGTACTTTAGCGAAGTTCCATACGGTGCTTCATTAAGCTCTCTATTGAGTGTCACACCCAACTTACTGCACTCTAGCGAATCCCAGTGGCGTTTCAATTGACTGAAAACCCGTTAGGTCCCGCATATAATATTTTTATAACTGATTCTTTACTGAAGAGATTTTTCATAAGCAGGATTAGATATTCTGTACCCTTCATTACAGCAGGTCCTCCGTAAGATCAATAATATCACATGCAATTATTAAGAATTTAAAAGAGGAACACCTCCTCTGGCAGGAGTTAAAAGAGGGATGGCGTTAACCTGGTGAGCGAGTAAATAGAATTTTATCTTAAAAGTTTCTCCCAACCTTCCCTCCTCCCACATTCCCCATCTTCCCTAACATCATTTCCGTCTCAGAAATTGACTAAACTCGAATGGTGACTGGAAGATCTAAGAAGCAGTCTCTCATCTTGCTGGGGGGGAGAATCTAAGAAGCAGTCTCTCATCTTGCTGGGGGGGAGAATCTAAGAAGCAGTCTCTCATCTTGCTGGGGGGCAGAATATAAGAAGCAGTATCTCATCTTGCTGGGGGCAGAATCTAAGAAGCAGTCTCTCATCTTGCTGGGGGGGAGAATCTAAGAAGCAGTCTCTCATCTTGCGGGGGGAGAATCTAAGAAGCAGTCTCTCATCTTGCTGGGGGGCAGAATCTAAGAAGCAGTCTCTCATCTTGCTGGGGGGGAGAATCTAAGAAGCAGTCTCTCATCTTGCTGGGGGGGAGAATCTAAGAAGCAGTCTCTCATCTTGCTGGGGGGGGAGAATCTAAGAAGCAGTCTCTCATCTTGCTGGGGGGGAGAATCTAAGAAGCAGTCTCTCATCTTGCTGGGGGGGGAGAATCTAAGAAGCAGTCTCTCATCTTGCTGGGGGGGTGGGGTTACTTCTTGAATCCGCCGACATAGTTACTTCATGTTATTTTCTTCTGTTGTTGGACGGTTTTATGCAGTTTAGCTCTCTAGGTGTGAGCGGATTAAAGTAGGTTGTCTCTGACACCATCTTAAAAAAAAAAAAATGCCTTTCCTAAGCTGAATATCAACCGGATAGTAATAGTGGAAAAAAGTAGGATTTTTCTATCGTGGTGCAGTTTCCTAAGCTGAATAAAATCCCTTGATGATATCAGCAGTAAAGCAAAGAAGCTGCGTTCGTGTTGCCATCTCTAGGGCTGAATAAAAATGCCTGGTGGTGGCGATTGACACTCAACCTGTTCCCATTTAGGTTGAATAAAATCGACTACGGGTTGCGGAAATGTAGGAATAGATTGCAGTTTCAATCTCATCTCTAAGCTACACTAAACTGGTCACCCAAACATCTTTTAGGCTTAATGAAATCGCCTGCTGTTAGTGAAAGTTAAGAAAATGAAGTTACCTGAAGAAAAAGACACCATTAGTTGATTCTGTAAACAGGTCCACTTATTGCCATCAGAGAGAGAGAGAGAGTGAGAGAGAGAGTCACAGCAATTGAAAAACAAATTTTCCTGCACAGTATTTTGCAAATGTGTAGTGCGTAAGTACATTACTTTCCTATCATTATATGTGTAACACAGTCATCGCCACTGTCATCATCATCATCATCATCACCATTATCATCCTGATGTTGTAATTTGAGTGACAGATCTAGGAAAGGGTGTAAGGAAAGTACCATAACTGTGTCCAACGAAATAAGCCACACTTCAATTCAATCTTTATTCAGATGGTTTTTGCTTCTACGAGCTTCATTATTACCTTTGTTTCCTAAGTAAAACAAGAGATCAGTTCAGGGGTGTCAGACACCCTCCTTCTTCTAGTCAACTCAACTCTGACCATGATGCTTCTTTCACTACATTTCTCTTTCACTTTCCAGTGTTTTCCTACCTCTCCTGCACAACTACTTCCCATCCCCCTCCTCCTTCTCTCTCATTTGGCGACACCCTTAGGCTTCCCATGTTATTTTCGCCACACTTTTGGCCTCCACGTTAAAGCTGCTCGCCCTTTTAGTGCCCTGCATTGCTGTTGATTTTGTCGGATTATGCCAGGCATTTTTTGCTTTACTGAGCACAATTTGGCTGTTGTGAGCAGCTTAGGACGCAAAATACGGGCCAGTATTCCATTTTGCTCTCTCTCTCTCTCTCTCTCTCTCTCTCTCTCTCTCTCTCTCTCTCTCAACCACAGATGAATATTCACCTCAGTCCTCTGTGCCATTGTCAAGCGTCTATGAATCCAGCGAAGAAAGACAGGCAAGAGAGGCGAACGGATTTTGTCTGTATTTGTAATCTAGTATTTCCATGTATTTTCTCACCTAGTATTTCCCTGTAGTATTCTAACCTACTATTTCCCTGTAATTTTCTGACATCTTCCTTATGACGCCGTATTTACTGTATATACTTTTTCCATTCTTGACGGATGCATTTAGATTAAGATACCATTGTTTAACTGAAGGAGTATTTAGAACTTTAATTAAACTTTTCATTACTTGGAGATTGGTCCTTAGTTGAAGAGAATAGTGTGGCAATAACAGAAAATAGAATGCATTAAGTGATTGAACAGTTATATTTCCTAACCCAGGCACTTCTAATTACATCCTATCTTTTCTTCCAGGCACAGCTTTACCCCCTACCCTCCTTACTCACTCCTCTCTTCGCCTCTCCTGATCTCCTTCCCTCTTCTCCTCATCCCCTCGTCTTTTCTCTTCGCCCTGACTTCCTCTCCTCTTGTCATCCCTTTCCCCTCTTTCCTCCTCACCCCGTCCTCTGCTCTTCTGCCCTTACCCGCTCCCCTCATCTCCTCTTCTTCCTTTGCCTTTCCCCTCCTCACTTTCCCTCCTTTTACTTCTCCCCTCCTCTTTCCTTTTCCTTTCATCCCCTCTCGTCCCCTCCCCTCTTCTACACTTGTTTGGTCACCGAGAGAATTGGGGAACCATAAAACCCTCGTGATGTGTGTGTGTGTGTGTGTGTGTGTGTGTGTGTGTGTGTGTGTGTGTGTGTGTGTAAGTTAACCCCGCCCCTCTTTCCCTCTCCCTCTTTCCCCTCCCCCTCTCTTCCCGGCCCCTCTCTCTCCTTTCCCCTTCTCTTCCCCTTCCCTTCTCTTCCTCTACCCTTTGTTCACTGCCCCGCTGCTTGCCTTTGAATTACCTCCCTACTTATTCCTCCAAGCATTTCCCCCATCCTTTCCCTGCCTCCTTTCTAACCTGTTCTAAAATCCTCTTCTTCTTTCTACCCCGTTCCCTTGTCCATCTCGCAAGTGGAATAACTTAAGTTCGCTTCGCGGTGCACTCAAACTAGTGGAGGAAGTTTGGTGCCCCTACTTCCCTGTTCACCCAGCAGTACTATTGGGACCTTAAATGTAAACTGAAGAATGCCAACATACCCAAGGGAATGCTGGATGGTCTACACACAGCTACTGTACAGAAAGGGATGCGGCCATTTTTTTAGGGAGGGGGGGAGGCTGAATTGTGTTTGTCATTATTCCTGAGGTACACCTGCTTGAAAAGTACAGTATAATGGTAATATCCAGATTGATATTTTTTTCCAGGCACGCCTTTGCCCCTTGCTCTCCTCACCCAGGTCTCTTTTCTCTTCTCGTGATCCTGTTCTCTCTTCTCGTTATCTCCTCTTCTCCTCTCTCCACCTCCTCCTACCCTGCTGTCCGTACCTTTCCTCCTCTTTTCTCCTCACTTCCTCTCCTTTCCTCACCCATTTCTCATGTGTCCTCTTCATATCATCCGCTCCTCCCCTCCCCTTACCAGCTCCCCCTCTCTCCCTTCATCTCCTCCCTTTGCTTCTCCTCTCGTTTTATCACCTCCTTTCACCTCCACTCCTCTCGTCTCCTCACCTACACATGTTTGGTCACTGAGCGAATTGGGGAACCATAAAACCCCCGGAATGTGTGTGTGTGTAGCCTATTACTTGCTCCTGTCTTCTCCCCCCACCCTCCCTTGCCCTACCCCTCTCTTCCCCTCCACCTCTTTTCCTCCCCCACTACTTGCCATTGAATGCCTCTCTACGTCTTCCATCAGGCATTCTCCTCGTTCTTTCTCGGCCTCCTTTCTCTCTCTCTCTCTCTCTCTCTCTCTATGTATATATATATATATATATATATATATATATATATATAGATATATATATATATATATATGTATGTATATATATATATATATATATATATATATATATATATATATATATATATATATATATATATATATATATGTGTGTGTGTGTGTGTGTGTCCCATTCGCTCGTCCAGTTCATCACAAGTAAGATAATTAGAGTTGGTTTCCCGGGCCATTCAAACTCCTGACAAAGTTTGCTTCCTCTGCGTCCCTGTTCACCCAGCAGTACTGTTGGGGCCTTACATGTAAACTGAAGATTGCCATCATACTCAGGGGAATGCAGGATGGTCTCCACACAGCTGCAGTCAGAGGCGCATCTAGGATTTTTTTTTTTTTTTGGGGGGTGAGGCCTGAAATGTTGTTGTGATTATTCCTGAGATACAGCTGCTTGGAAATTATTATGATAGTATGTAGATTAACAAAATATAATATCCATTGTTAAATAGTAAACGAAGCAACTCAGGATATAATCATTAATACCGAAATCAACATATGAAAATACAAATAAAATATGAATGACTACCGTCTTATTTACCTAATTCGGTTAGAAAGGTGGACGAGTCCCCCCCCCCCCTATTCGGCTGCGCCCATTGCTATAGTGCATTGATAAACTTCTTTCAAGTTACCAGGATATTAATAAACGTGTAAGAGTAGAGACTTCTAAATTTTGTTTTATTCTGGGGGTTGACCTTTGTCCCCATAAATTCCTTTAAACGGACTAAAGACAGTCAAGGGATAAATAAATAAATGAAACAAATGAAAGGGATGTCTGTGAGAATGCGCTAAAGAAACGGTTCTGGCAAGCGTGAAGTAAACTGGCTGACGGTATAAAGGAATGAAACCAAAGTGAAAAGTGTTAGGGGAAAAAAGAGAAAAATATCAACAAATGCAAAAATCGACTGTTGAATGGTATTGTGTAACTGTAAGGGAATATTGTGATCAGATACTGATTAATTCTGCTTTAGTAACCTTGTTTACGTCGATGAGCATTAATATTTAGCCTTCTGCTATTTCTTTTCCCTACTTTTTCCATGACACTTTGTCTTTTTCCAGCCTTTTTTTCCTCAAGCGTACTATCAAAGGATTTGTTGGGGGGTGGTGGGCTTGGAAACCCCCTTAGCTTTAACTCAGTGGGCATGAAATACAAATGATAGGAAATTGCTATGGATTCTCCAAGTTTAATGAAATGTTCTGGTAGTCACATAAATATAGAGAAGACATCATCGTACTGAAGGGGTTGAAACATCTCTCCCTAACATTATCTTTTAGGTGTTTTTCTCAGCTACCAAGATTTATTTTCAACTCAGCTTTTCTTTTCCGGCACACCTCTTTGTCTATGAAGCATTTTGAGCAGTATTAACGAGGACAGTAACCTTAAGTTGGGCACAGATTAATTGTTAATACATTTCTCTCCGCACAAACAGGTACCAAACATTTTAAAACAAAACCGATGTACAATAATGTGAAAAATACAAAATATAATAATTCAAAGCAATAATTACCTGATAAGGAGCCTTGTTTATTGGAGAAACTGACTGACTCATGTAAGGACAGAACACCATTTTTATTTCCTTTTAGCTGCGTCCGGATGGAACTTTTTTAGTGAAAGAGTTAAGGCTAAAGCTAACCCTTCTACTTTGAGAACTCTTCCCGAAACTGAATATATTTACCTGTAGCCAGCATGATAAGTAGCCTACTAATTGACGTAATCTGCCTTAACGGGATGATCCTTTCCTTACGATGGCATTAGTTTAGTTTGTTTGTTACCTCAGGTGAATTTTTTCGACTTAAGAAACAGCTCTTGTAATTAAAGTGGTTAATGACGGTAATATCTAACCTCCCAAGTCTGAAATCTCCCTAAAGCTGAATGAAATTGCCTTTAGATAGCAAGAAGTAGTAGGTAAAAACATCTCTGTCTGAATGCGTCCGGATCCTTTGTAAATGTTTGCCCTGTATGATCTTCCTTCGCCAAAGCATCCCTTTGTCCCTGTTCACCCAGTATAATAAAATGCAATTGAAAAGTAAAACCCAAACTACGGCTGTATTTTAAGGCAAAACTGACACTAGACCAAAGTTATTTATCTACATTAGGCCACGTAAAAAAAAAAAAAAAAAAAAAAAATGTTTAGCGTCCCCGCCCGACCGTGAGAATGACCTCGACCCTCATTTTGTTTAAAAAAAAAATAAATAAATAGATAAATAAAATGTTAAAAATACGGCAAAACATTTTCAAACAAAGGATTAAACAAGATGTTCATGTTATCGTCTCCTCATAGCTTCATACACGGTTTGTATGGCGTTTTATACATCCCTGCCATATCATACGGCTATGAATGTACGCCATGGATATCTTTCGCATATTTTGGTATACTGGAAAAAATTAGCCAAAAAAAAAAAAAACACGACCGCCCGACTGTGAAAAAATGAGTGGCCGGACGCTAAACAAGTTTTTATTATTATTATTATTATTATTATTATTATTATTGTTATTATATGGCCTTAGCCACCCTCGTTCAGTCGACAGTCATTAGGCCCGTGATTGTTACTGGCTTTCCAGATTGCGTAAAACGTCCTCGTTATAGGTTTATTTTGTCCATCATGCCTGGCTGATCGTTTTGTACGCCACTAATACAAACTATGTTGACGTTAAACAGATAGTTATACTCCAATATATTTTCCTGTGTACAAAATAGGTTTCTCTCTTCAGATAGTTATTAGTTATAAGTACTTGTTTAACGCTGACAAGAGAACGTTTGTCCATGATTGTACCTGGGTTGGGGAAAGGGGTAGGAAGAAGAATGATGGGGAAGGAGGCAGAGGACGCTTTTGGTGGAAACTGCTTGGAAACGAATGATGCGAGCAGAAGAAGGATTATGATTAACAACCGTATTCTCAGTGGCATTAGGAATTCGTACTGTCTCTTCTGTGGCGTTTCAGTTTTTGTCTTACACTTTCCTCTCTCTCTTTGACGTTTATAACGCCAATGAGAGAGGGGAAAATGTTAGACAAGAACTGAATCGCCAAGGAAGAGACAGTACGAAGATTCTAATGCCACTGAGAATAAGGCTGTTTATCCTAATCCTTCTTCTACCTTCATCACTGGTTTCCAAGCAGTTTCCACCAAGCAGTTCTCTACCTCCTTCTACCATCATTCTTCTCCTTACCCTTTTCCCCAACCCAGGTACAATCATAGGGACAAACTTTCGCTTGCTACTTTAGTATGTCTACATCACACTTGAGGCACGTCTTTTATTTTCATCATAACGCATTATATCAGGGACAGTCATCTATGGGGAGAGAAATATTCCAAAACCATCTCGACATGGAAAAGTTAGCCAGCAGAGGAAAGTGAGAAATAGAAGTTGTGAAATATATTTGTGAACTTGCTTCAATCTCGGTACATTCTCGTCTCCCTCTTGTTATTCATTCGTCTCCTCCTCACACCCGTAAGATCACAGTATCCACACTTATATTCCCAGTTTCATTCTTTCCTCTCGCATCTCCCTTGGCATTGTAACCTTCCTTCTCCCCTCTCCTTTCCTTTCTTTCCTTTCTTTTTTTTTTTCCCACCATGCTCCACTTACTCTCTTCTCTCCTTTCACAGTTTCAGTCCCTCCTAGCTGTATACCATAGCATCACTTCCATCCTCCTCTCCCCCCCCCCCTCCTCTTATATTTCCTTCTTTCATTTTTATTTTCACACACTCCTTCCTTCACCCCCTAAGCATTACGAGTATTTTCTCCCTCCTTTCCTTCCTCTCATTCCCCCTTTCTCGTCTTTCTATGCTCCACTTCCTTTCTCCTCTCCTTTTATCTCCAGGTTTTACTCTCTTTCCAGCTTCCCCTCGACATTCTGTCCTTCGCCTTCTCTTCTTGCACCGCTTCCTCCCTCCTCTGATCCCCATTTTCAATCTCTGCCTGCCTCTCTCCTTCACTATCTTTTCTTTCCTCCTCTTTTCTCTTCCCTTTTTTGCTCGTGCTCCAGTTCCTCCCTCGTCTCCCTCTCAGTTAAACTCTCAACTCTCATCTCAGCCTCAGTCTTACTTCCTTCCCCGCCTCCTCTCTTCTCATAGTTCCATCTCGTCTCTCTTCTCTGCTGTCTTATCTCTACTTCACCTTTCCCCTCAGTTTTGTTTTCTCCTCTCGTCACCGTTCTAACCTTCGTTTCTCTCTTATCTGTACTACTTCTTCCTCTCCTCTCCTCTTCCAGTCCCTCTTCCTCTCCTCTGCTATCTCCACTTCCTACTTCCCCCTCTCCAACATCCTTGTCAGCCAGGCATCTCAGTCGTGTGTTCGTGTTAAACTCGTTAACGAGATGCATGTGTTTGCCGACTGTGTGACAGGTGTGTGTGTATGTAGGGGGGGGGGGGGAAGTGAGGCAGGGTTGAGTACGCCTTATCATAGCTATGTCCATCAGTGTCATTACCTGGTTATGAATTAAGAGCTGTTTTCTCGATGGCAAAAGGAGTCTTCGTAGTAATTCTCCCATAGCAATTTTATTCTGCATATTACACCATAAATTTTTCTTGTATGCCGCATATATCATTTTAATATCGGCACAGTTGCTCATATAACTTGCCGAAGGATGCTGAGCTGCGATATGAAGCGCTTAGTACTGAAGGGGCGGTGATGCCAGTGTTGCGAAATTGATATAGTCAGTGCTGAATAAGGGAAGCCTTCCTCTAGTGAGCAGGTTCAACTGTAAAGGCAGAAGAGAATATCCGTTACAATTGAATTACTTACATTCGATTTATTTTATATTAAACTAAACCCAGTGAAGATAAATAGACATAAATTATTTAAAAGGTTCTTTAGACAAAGATTAAATATTTTTCTTCGGTATTATGTTCTAACTTAAAACAAGTACGTGTTCTGTTATTTACTTGTAAGTGAAACTGCATACTGTGTGAAAAAACAATGATCGGCAGTCTTTTTCAGAAAATTTGTGTGTATGTGTGTGTGAAGAATTATTCTAGGGAAACATTTTCACACATTCTGTGTTCTAAGTGAGCCATTATTAATAACAAGCTTAAACCATAAGAAGAAAAAAAGTAGACACCGTAGACTATGTTTTCTCAAAACTTATACTTTTTGTCTTCCCCTGTTCAATATTAAACGCCTAACAAGTAGAATAAATCGCTAAGGAAGAGGTATTAGGAAATCGGCCAAACCACGTATAATACGCAACAAAGTTTCACGACCAGTTCACGACACTAATCCGACCAAAGAAATATTTTCCGTGTGCTTGGATTGGTCCCACACCTACTTTGCTTGTCACCCTTCTCTATGCTGATGTCTTTTTTCATTTTTACCTTAACTCCAGAAGCTTTTATTTATTGTAAAGGGAACTCTCGCAGTGAAGGGGTTGCTGATGACTATGATCTATCCATTCGTTATAAAATCCCTGTTTTGCTGAATGAAATCGTCTGTAGCAGGAATAAAACAGAATACGTCATCGGATTCAGGATGTTAACTCCAACTGTGTATACGATTAGCATACAATATCTTGTTTACCTTCAGACCATTATATTCAGCTGTTTGACTAAACGGGTTAATGAAGTCCTTATCAAACACCACTAGTTCGAAATGTCTCTCAAAGTGAATAAAGCAGCGTGAATATAGCACGAATCAAAGACTGCCAACATTCCCAAGAGAAGGCAGGATGGATTGGATTCCAAAACTTGTTTGTATGGTCTGACTTTAAAAGGCCCACACACGAAATCCGAGGGAATTGGCCCAAGGAATCATTGTGTCAAGTTTGATGAGAATTGATGAACAAATAAAGGAATAATCCCAGGGTGAAAATTGTTTAGAAGAATGAAAGTAGAAAAAAACTGACAATGTACAGTAGATATCCACCCTGTGACGAAGAGAAATGTTAAAATATAATAGGACTTTATTGTACTGAAAGAATGTCATCATACAAGATGATCATGATATTGATGATGATATGATAATGATGACGATGATGCTGTTGATTGATGATGACGTTGGTGATGATGATGATATGAAAATTATTTTGCTGGTGAGGATGATGATGATGATGATGATGATGCTGTTGTTTCAGTTGTTGTTGTAAGCCATAGGAAACAACGGCCAACCCCATATTACCCCGTAAGATTGTAAGTACTCCTGAGGCTAGGCTACCGTACCAGAATAATTCCTGAGGGCAAGTGACAGACCTGCTTCTCTTGTGGCATTACTTGATCCACAGTCCCTTAAGCGGGTATCACACGGGGACCCGTGAACAATTTGTGCAGCACAAAACGGACGTCCAAACTGAGCTTGGACGTCCATACCCTATCACACGGTGGACGTCGAGGGCCACCTTCTTCTTCTTTATCGAGTTCACCCCACGCGACTGGGAGGTCACTTCCAACTCCCTAGCAGACGACGTGTTTATCAGCAACAACAATGAACATGAACCAGATTGTGACTTTTGCAATGGGTGCTGCAGTCCTAACCCTGCAGGATGAGGAAGAAGCCTCTGCAAGAAGACAAAGGAGGGGGAGAAGGAGGGCACTGTGGATGAGAGAATGGCTCCCACGGAGTGAAGAAAGCAGCCAGTATAGAGATATGCACCGTAGTGTTTTCTTCCCGAGAATGCCTTTCGAACGTGCGCGGGCCTCTCTTGGAAACAATCAATCCACATTCCATCATATTTACCACATTTTGGTATATATGAAAAGTTTCTATGACAAACAGAAATGTTAAAAGTTCAAAGTTTACTGACGGTTTTTAATTAATCATAATATATCACCTCAACTGACTACAGAGTTCAAGATAGCAGAGGACACACACTATTTGTAAACTCCATAGAGAAGAAGGAGACCACCAAGTCGTGGACGTCCACGGTCACCGTGGACATCCACGAATGGGTCAGGCGGCCTTCCTCCCGTGGACGTCCAAGACCCTCCCGCGGGGGCAAGTTTGGACGTCCACGGCCAGTTTGGACGTCCACGAGTCTCCCGTGTGATAGCCCCTTTACCTTATAACTTCCTGTCAACGGTGAAATCTTTTTATGCTTATTCTTGCTATCAGTTTTGGAATGACTCTTCTATATGGATAGGTTATATTTGCCATACAATACTTGTTTCAGTCCTATGTTGTGTATTTTCTCATTACAACCTAAGCGATTTTGTTTAGCTAAAGGTTAGAAATCAGGCTACTTATGGGTTTATGGATATTGTTCCTAATTTCATCATTGCATAGTCTCTCTCTCTCTCTCTCTCTCTCTCTCTCTCTCTCTCTCTCTATCTATCTATATATATATATATATATATATATATATATATATATATATATATATATATATTATTTGTGTATATATAGGCATACAACGCTCCGAAACACTTGCCATGATTAAGTGATTCTAGATAGGGGAGTCTGGGGGACACTTAACCTGGCCGAAAACCCCTGTTATATGGTTACCACCCAACTTAGTAAATGGTTTCCTGGGTACACGAAACCATTTGGCTTGTCACTCAGGGTAGAGACCATAAGGCATCCCAACAGTGAGCGAGTGGATGATGGGCGTCCCCATCCAGCACTAACGTATCAGATAGAGCCAGGATTCCAGGAGCTTGAATGGTGAACGAATGGAAACGTGGCCTATTGGACTGGGCAAATTTGGGCTGTCTGGACATTGCTACTCCTCACCCTGCCCTAGGGTGGGAAAGGAGGTCCGGATGATGATGATGATATACATACATACATATACTGTATATATATATATATATATATATATATATATATATATATATATATATATATATATGTGTGTGTGTGTGTGTGTGTGTATGTATATATATATATATATGGAGCCTCTGTAGTACAGTGGTAGAGTGTACGTTTCGGACGCCGGTGAGCGCGGGTTCGCCTCCCGTCAGAGTTGTAAAAACTTTGGGAAGCGTTCAACAAGCCACTTGTTACTTTGGCGGACACAAGGGTTGCTGTGGTTGAACCAGTGTCGCATACTAGTATGCTTGCACCCAATCGGTTTAAGGCGGGCCGATTGCACTGGTTCACAGACTTCACACACATCCAAAGCCACTACAATCACACTCACAAGCACTTCTCACCCTACATACAGTCTCTACCAGACAGCCTAAGCCACTGGGTAGAGATACATTGGCTGTATCGTCCCTGCTTCGGTAGGGATAGGCCGGTCCTGCAGTGGACCTCAACGGCTGATGATGATGATGATGATATATATATATATATATATATATATATATATATCATCATCAGCCGTTGAGGTCCACTGCAGGACCGGCCTATCCCTATATATATATATATATATATATATATATATATATATATATATATATATATGTGTGTGTGTGTGTGTGTGTGTGTGTGTGTGTGTGTGTGTGTGTGTGTTCCTGCTATTATTCTGGTGACTCTTGTGATCTGGCATTCTTGCACCATTTCGGTGGGCACTCAGCAGCTGCCCAGAACATTTTCACCCTTTCTCTGTTAAGCTTTCTAAAATGCAAGATGTAACCTATATTTCGATCTTTCATGCGTACAGCCCGTCAGCTCAGGAACTGTTGTATGTAGTTCACACACTCCATGGCCTAGACTTTTCAGTAATATGTGTTTAGGCATCACAGAAACAATGTAACGAATTCCGATTTCTTTGTTTTTTCTTTTCTTTTTCTTTTTTGTGGTTTATTAGAAAGTTTTTGCTTCTTTCAATTTTGGGTAATGTTGTGTTTGCAATATTTCAACGTCTGGACCACTATAATGTGGCTGGCATTTGAACTTGTTACTTAGTTATACACTCTCGCCTAATGATTCCTAATTGCCTTTTGACTTTCGATCATATAAAGTAAAATTACAGTCCATTTGATTATTACTGATTACTTTAGAAAGACTTCCTTACATTTCGAAATTCATTGTATTTCAGGGATTCCGAACTGATGCGAGAGTCTGACACACTAGATTATTATAGATTACTCTTGCTAGATTTCATCAGGTTTTGCCATCCTCTCCGTTGATGTTATTCCGAACTACTGAAACGACATTCTAGCACAGTTAGGTTACCTTAGGGATATTTCATTAGGTTTTAACATCCTTTAAGCTGTTCTTATTCCGAACAAATGAAGTGAGAATCCAACACATTTGATTATTCCAGGTTACCATTGTTAAGTCTCGCTTGGTTTAGCATCTTTTATTCTGTTGTTATTCCAAACAAAGGAAGCATGATCGTAGTCTGTTTATTTATTAAAATTAACCTGTTGGATCAGGTGTTAGTACAGTTTCTGGTGTGTGTCAAGAAATTAATTTCCAAGATTCTACAGTTATGTGCAATAATGCCGTTTCATTATTTTGCTCAACAAAAATGTATCTCCCACATTATACTCTGTAAAGTCTGTAGGCATCCAAAGATTGCATCACTGGGCATTCAGTGTCATTGTTCACTCAACTCTTCATGGCAGTGAAATGAAATAATGCATATAACTAAACATACGTTAGGTGCATAAGCCGGATGTTTGAAATAGAAGTGTAAGGAGATAGCTCTGCATCAGATGAGCAAGAAAAGATGAGGCAGTTAAGAGGGAGAGTACGTTGTCATGTGATGCACGCGTGATGGCTAAATAAGTAAGCTAAGCCTTTGAGATGAGGGAATGAATTAGGATTATGCCTGGAATTCTTTCGTTGTAGATGGGTAACGTTTTGGCCTTTGTGAGTAGTCTGAGACGTAGAACTAGATTACAGAGTCCACCTTGTTCTGTAGTGTAACTTTTTTTAACTTTCCCAGATTAACCATACGTAGGGCGTTAGAAAGGTCAATGCACCGTACAAGTCAGTCAAACCACACATTGCCACACCGCAGACTATCCTGCTGTACTTTACCAGAACTGAACCTACCATGTTTTACATGGCCACACCTTATATTGCCTCACTACATATCTTACACTGCCACACTTCACTTTGCCGCGCACCACATTATCATAGCACACACTAATACACATCACACTACATTACTTTTATACTACCACTTCTTACAGTACCGTACTTTACACTCACAGCACTCACTACCACATCACACAGTACAATACCACACGCTTCCACACCTCACAGAGTCTGACTTCACACCGTCACACCTCAAAATTTAATCAACACTGCCACACCTCGTACTGCACCACCACACAAAGACACACTTCAAACTACTATACCACACAAAGCTACATAGCAGACAAGGCTGCTCCTCACGTTGCCACACCATATGGAGCCACATCTCACACGGTCATATCTTACACTTCATCACACTGACACAAACTGCACCTGCCGCACCAGGTAATTTACCTCTAAAATGAATTAAGTGGTAATTTTCCTTTATAATCCAGAAGGATGTACAAGCTGTGGCCTGTGAGAGAGCCGACATTTATGTGAATACTTTGTGAACGAATTATGAGACTGGTGTGGAGGTCAGACTGTTACTGAGGTGGGTGAGTCAGGTGTACGGTTGGTATGAGGCAGGTGTGTGTGGCAGGTGTGTGAGGGGGGTGTTGGGGTCATGTGTGGAAGTTGGCTAGGACTGGTGCAATAAGTGAGTCAGAGGCACGAGATTAAAGCTGATTGCCAAGTATTATGTTACCTGTACTGCGCACTATTGTTAAACATACACACACACACACACACACACACACACACACACACACACACACACACACACACACTCACTCACGCACGCACGCACGCACGCACGCGCTCGAGCGCGCGTTTTGATTACTTTCAAACAGTTCCTTTTATCAAACTATATTACAGTGTTATTCTCGATGCGCATTCCGAAATACCATAGTAAAGTTACATATACATACTTCCTAACAACTCGTGCATTTATGTCATCTAGTGCGTATATTAGATAGATAGATAGATAGATAGACAGATAGATGGATGGATAGAGAGAGAGATGGATAGGTAGGTAGATAGACATTCATATACATAATATATATATATATATATATATATATATATATATATATATATATATATATATATATTATAGATAGATAGATTGATTGATTGATTGATAGATAGATAGATTGATTGATTGATTGATTGATAGAGAGATAGACAGATATATTCTATTGCTTTCCCTATAGCCCTTCTTCATATAGCTTTAATATGTATTTCCTTTTCTTAGGACGAAGTCGTTGTACATACTGCGACCAGTGTTGTCTTTTTATCCAGTGTGACATCAAGGTTTCTTTGTCCTTCTTTCTTACTGACAATATTTTAAGTACTGACATTTAGTTGCTCGTCGACCAAAAATCCTACACTTCTTCTTTCCCTTCTTGCCTGAGTCTGTAGCATAATATATCCCGCATGACCATGAATACACCTGCTTTTTTGACTTTCCAAGACCTATAATGTCCCATTTCGCATCACACATGGAAACAAGACGCGGTGTTGGGGTGGGAGGGAGAGGAGGCACAGGTAATGATGTAATCTCATCTGAGGACATGACCAACTGTGCTGTGCCTTAGGGATAGACTTGACCACTGCTGATCTCATTATTGGTATACCTTAAACGTATCTTCACTTTTTTTTCCAACTGAAATATAAACATAAATTACAAGGCATTAATTTTTTTTTTAATTTTTTAAGAAGTACGCCACAGATTTTCGTTGGTACAGAAGATAAAAAGAGTATAAAGGTTAAAATATTGAATATTTTATTGCTTGTTTGCAGATAGAATGCGTCATCATCATATATGCTAAGTACTGGCAGCTAGATATCCCGAGAAATGTGTTTGACTGACAAATACATCGATTTGCAAATGTATGAATGATTAGAACTTATTTGCAAGAAGAAATAAGTATCACATGCAGTGTTATGGAGATACACGGTCATTTATTTACCACTAACACCAGATGAATAATTATGTTCACCAAACATAAATGCTAGTCTAAGGATTCTGACATCTTGAACTCAGCTTCTCTCACTGACTCCCTTCAGCCCCTCTCTCATCACCGCAGTGTTGCAGTTCCTTCTCACTTCTGTCACTATTACTCTGGTCGTTGGTCTTTTGAACTCTCTGACTGCATCTCTCCCAGTACTGCAGAAACAACACCCGTTTTCCCTTACACTCTCACCACCGTTTTGTCCAGCTCTAATGTAAGACGTGACCAGTAATCTCAGCAGTTCATATACACAACTGGTCAGCTCTAGAACTGTCTCCCTTATTCCGTCTTTCCCGTGTCCCTGACCTCCACTCTGGTATTTGCAGTGTGCCCAGGCATCTCGAAATGAACGGATCATGAATTTGGCCTTCTGTCTTTAAGCATCTATGGATGGGGCAAATATTGTATGATTTACTTATGTTTATTTATTTATTTGTTTATTTATTTATTTATTTACCTATATGTTTTTCCGAAAGTAAGAACTAAAAGAGAAAGAGAATAAACAGGTATTTTCCCTTGTGTTTCGTTTTCCTACAAAAACAGCTTCTATGTAGGACTGGAATACAAAAAGACGAACCAGAATACAGGTGGAACTGCGAGGGAAATGGAAGCCGGATAGAGAGAAAATGAGCGAAATCCGAGGCGGGGGAGAGTGAATCAACCACTTGTATCCTCCCCGGGGATTTGTTGCCTGGGTCTGAGCAGGCGGGCAGGCAGGCAGGTAAAAGAGGGAGCAAGGAGAGAAAGAAAAAAGAAAGTGAAACAGAAGTGAAAGAGAGCCAGGGAAGGAAAAATAAATTGAGCGAGGAAGAGAGACTGAAAAGGGGAATTGGACGAGAAAGGGTAAGAAAATTAAAGAAAAGGAAATGTGAGAGAAAGAAATCAGGATCACTAAAGAAAAAAAAGAAAAGGAAATGTGAGGAAAAGAAAGCCAGAGAACTGGGAGAGGATGACAATAGTATGTTGGAGCGAGAGGATAAGAGAGACAGAGGAGAGGATATAGGACAGAAACATAGCAAGAGAATTAAAAAAAATATATGAAGACGGGGGAAAAAAAAAAACAGCTATAGATATTTTAGAGAGAGAGAAAAAAAGAAGAATGGGAGAATATCATGGAAGGAAGAGAGAAAAAAAAATAAAATAGAAATAAGATGGAAGGCATGAGAAAGGAAATAGGAAGGAGAGACCTGGAAATTGGATGAGGGAGAGAGAGAGAGAGAGAGAGATGTAAGGATCAAAACAATCATGACGGGTGATTCTCTGCTCGAGGCGCGTCCTTTTCAGTGGGTGGTATAACACTTTAGGAGGAGCCAAAGGTTACAGCAGTATGTTGAGTGATTGTTTTTGTGTGTGTGTGTGTGTGTGTGTGTGTGTGTGTGTGTTGAATATTTTCATCCATCCATCCACATCTACATTATCTCTCTCTCTCTCTCTCTCTCTTGTGTTGAATATTTTCATCCATCCATCCACATCTACATTATCTCTCTCTCTCTCTCTCTCTCTCTCTCTCTCTCTCTCTCTCTCTCTCTCTCTCTCAGTGTGGTTTCTCTTTATTTTCTCAGACAAAAATTAAAACAATAGACAAAGAATAGTTTTATATTGTTCTCTCCTCTTCCACCAGTCGATATTTCTCAACTCTGGAAAGCCATCTCTTCTTGAAATGAGTTAATGCAGGATGTATCTAGCCCCAAGAGTTAAACACTCGTCTCGTAAACTGAATTAATTTGTCCGGGGAAAGCATGAGGGGAATAAAATACGCTGCCTCCTTTAAAAATGAGTATGACAGGCAAAAATTAACTCCACCATACCAACTACTTAATTTTTCTTTTTTACAATACTTCCGAGCAATTTTTGGTTTTCAGTAAAGAGGTTGGGTAGACTTAATTATCGCCTTGTCTACCAAAGATCCTTCCAGAGTTAAATTAGATTTCCGGTCGAAGCGAAAATAGTAACAAAAAAAAGACAATCAAATTGACAGGCTTAACAGATCATGGTTTAAAGAAACAGTTCAATTTTTAACAATGTGGTTTCTTATAATTCTCACAGACTTACGAAAAAGTAAGAGAAAAAACAAGAGTTTTTAATTTTACCATCTTCTTTCAGGGGATATTATTTATCCTTAGAAAAACATCTCGTACTGAATTTTGTTAATGAAAACCACAGAATACATGAAGCTGAAAACGCTTCCCGTGAAATGGAAAACGAAAAAAAAAGTCTGATCTAGTGGAAAAAGTATGTTTTTTCCAGTGCCTTCCACACTTATTTTTGCTTCTGCCTAACTCTCTAACTAGGGTAACATTTTTATTATTGTATTCTTGGTGTTTCCTGATTTTTTCTTAACTTTTTCTAGGAAAGATATCCAGTATGAGGTTAACATGGGCTATATGTAGGTTATCCCGCCTAGTTAGTGTAATCTACAGGAAGGCAGGACAGGGGTTAACGTGGGCTGTATATAGCTTATCCCGTGTAATTAGTGTAATGTAGCGGAAGACAGAGTAGGGGTTATATTCAGTGTTGTTTTGTTTCCTTCCTGCAGACTGGCCCCTCAGGTGGAGTGAGCAGGGAGGCTACAACGCCCAGCCTTCTGACGACGGCCTGGCTGACGAGAACTGCACTGAACTACAACGCTCCTTCAGGTTAGAGAGAGGGAGAGGGAGTGAGTGAGAGTATTGTGTGTGTGTGTGTGTGTGTGTGTGTGTGTGTGTGTGTTTAACAAATGAGTGTTTCTTGTTTTTAGCTTTGTTTTCCTGACTATATTTACAATGTCTGCTTAACAGACTTTGTCACATATATATCAGCATGTTTGTTGTCACTTTTAGAAAGTGTATGTATGTATGTATGTATGTGTGTGTGTGTGTGTGTGTGTGTGTGTGTGTATTTTGTGTGTGTGTGTGTGTGTGTGTGTGTGTGTGTGTGTGTGTGTGTGTGTGTGTGCTCATGCATGCATGCTGCCAAGTGTATGTTTGTGTGTGTCTGTATTCCGGAATGATATTAAGTGCCTAGCCCACATATTTCTGTCTTCCATTCACTTCCCCAGTTAATCAGCTCCTAAAGTTCCATTATCATAACAATCAATTAAGTATGAAGGGAGGTATCGCTTTAATATTACTATGTACGATCAACCGAAAAAGTATCGCACCCTTGGGAATCGTTTGTTGTGAAAATGAGCTAGTGTTGCAGACTCACATGCCAAAAAAAATACGACCCAGTATGTGACAGACAACGCGACTGTGATCCTAATAAATACTAAGGACAATACTTGCACGTATAACAACAGGGTGTCCCATGTATCACAATGCCTCGTCCGTATTCCAGAATTATACGTGCGTCAAGAGGACCGATATTTTTTTGGTTGACTATCTATTCGAGGGGGGGGGGGATTCAGAATATCTGTTGTCTGTTAGCTGTCATTAAATTTGTCTGAACGCTCGAGTGAATAACAATAAATTTTCATAGGCAGACACCTATGGCCAATAAGAATGTCAGTCCAGAACTAGAGAAGACTCAACCCACCCTCCCTACAACCACTACTTCCTGTGCCACCGCATCCCTACCAAAATATTGTACGATGTCTTCAAGAAACTTCAGTCGGATCAGCAACAAATGTTAGTGACCAAGTTTCTAATTGCCTCAAACTTATGTAAAATTGTTGACAGTTGGAAGTAGAATGTTTCCAGTATCGGTGTTGTATCTGAATATTTATAACGATATCCAGAAGGAAAAATGAAACACGGCCTTCCCCATTAAAGAAATTTTGTGCTTCCTCCTTTGACTTGTGGATAGAAGTATATTAAATGAATCATGGCCATCTAAGTGCTCTCTCTCTCTCTCTCTCTCTCTCGTAGTTTGGTAAGCATTTTAAACCTAACTTCATAATAAACAATCAACAGCATATCAACACTCTGTTATATCTCATTACTTCACCAGTAGTATGATTTTTCGTGATGAATCGCCTCCGTCTCGTTCACGACTCCTTTACCTCATTTCTTTTTTCGTCTTTTTTTTTTTTTTCCTCCCCAGTCCTGATCCACACTCTCAGCCGCCACCACTCCCCGGCCGCCCCACCTTTACATCATTCCTGGCGACCTCACTAGTTCAAAGTACCGTAAAACTTTCCTGCCTAAGTATACTTAGTAAAGAATTGTGGTCACCTTACCGTAATGAGCACCTCGTTGAACAATGGAGAGCCTGGAAAGACTCTGGCTTCAAAAGACCCCTTACTAATGCCTTCATGTATCAGGCTTTTGATGTTACTCTGGTCGTTACCCGATTCTGTGGGTTTTGAAAACTACGGATACCCTTTTTACGACAACTGTAAATTTTTACCAGCTCTGCTATACACAGCTTTCGGTGTGTATTATGCATCTGTCGTATATATTATGTATCATGTAAATACTGTAATGCCTTTCTCAAGACTTCAAGTAACTTTTTGTACGTGCTGGAAACCTTGGCGTTACAAGAGGAGAGTAAATAACAAAGAGGTACTGGATCGGACTTTGACATATTTAATATAAACAAGTAAATCGCTCTCATCATCCCAACCTCCTTTTTCCACGTAGAGAACGGGTCAAGTTATGGCGCTTGGTGGTTTAGTGGGTAATTAAGGCGCTCCAATCGGATTGAGCCTGTGTAGGTTTGTATCCAAGGGATGGTTGGGAATTATTGCTCATGTAATGCTACTCAGGGATGAGTGAGGCTGGTCACACTCATCTTAAATGTTAGGACCAACTTGCCTAGCCCCGGGCTCCTGTGCTTCTCATGGGGCAACACAGGATTAGATGATGGATGAACGGATAGAACGGGTTAAGCACAGGAAGCAAAGGAAAAAAATTCATGCTTTTTTTTTTTTAATGGGAGGAAGAAGGAACCAAAGGCCAGGAGCCCGCAATAACTGATCCTTCCAAGAGAAAAACAAAATACAAGAGAGAACCAAATTCAAGATCCGATCATTTCGAGATGTCTGGACACACTGCGTTTGAAAGAATGGAACTTTGTTTTATTTAAGGCAGCTGTCAACTACTCTGTGTATCAAGAACTTTCCTTGGGAAGTAAGTTATCATCACGGAACACTGATGGTAAATACAGTAAATCGGGGGATATGGATAACGTTTTGAAAGGGAGACATGTGGATAAGAACATCAGTAATATATTTTGAAAAACAATCGTGTATTAAGAACTACTGCTGAATTCAGAAGTCTTTGGTACAGCAAGTGGAACGCTGAGGAGGATATGGCAATAGTTGTGAGTTTCGGTAAGTTATGGTACATCTAGTGCAATGGTATGATACTACCTTTTAAGAGTGGTCACTCTACGGGGTTGCTTAATAAATCCATCACTGTCTATAAAGAGACAGTTCTAAGAGTGTTTACCAGGAACTTATGAACACAGCTGTACAGTATTTAAAGAGCAGATGGAGAGACTGCAACTTTCAGGGAGAAGGCTGTGGCATCGGTCGAAATGGGCAGTACTCCCAAGGTGGATGGAAAACAGGTGACGGAGAGCAAGGGCTCCTGTATCAACAATCAGGACCCAGATTCCTGTTTATCATTCAATCGTTGGACTTTTCGGCATAGACTGGTAGTGAGAATGGTTCACCATTCAGCCATAATTTTTTCAGCTGTTTACACTTAATCACACGAATATTAAACATTACATAATAGTCTCAAATACAAGTACATTAGGGTAACAGACAATGCCTTTGAATCCCCAGGGAAGGAAACCAGAGACGTTCGCAGCATCGGCCCGTTTCCAGATAATGACTACCTGAGATGTCCTGGACTGACCCCTTCTATCCTTGCTTTATCTTAATTTCCTCACCGTCAGCGTTCATTCCTTTAGTGTTCTCTCTAACTGAACTCCTTTGTTTTCTCCTTATTCGTTTTCATACGGAAACTTGCATCCTTTGGATTACAGACATAACAGCGCCCAAATTAAGCTTATTCATGCGGAGAGAATGGAGAGCGAGAGACTGAAGAGGAGAGTGTATGTGAGTACGGCGGAGGGGGGGGGGAGAGGGAGGGGGAGGCCAAGGATGAGATGGAGGGATGGAGTGGAGAGGTATATGAGAGAGAGGGCTGTGAGCTGGGAGCAGGGCAGCGAAATGGCGGGGGACAGGGCGACATGGTGGTGATTTGTTTGTGGCCACCCTGTACGGGATTAAGGCGTCTGGCAATAAATAAATAGATGGACAAGTGAATGTACACGGTATTGCCAGGTAATTATCTCAAGTGATATACCAATTTCACAGATGTTTATCACTACCCTAATTGTAATTATTATTATTGTATTTTACCACTGTCACTACTATCCATACCATCACCACTGCTAGCACTGCCATCATTATAACTCTAATCTCTACCACGACTGAGCCTGTTCTAAGTCAAAGCATCAATTATAATTTCACATAAGCTCACATGTACATTCAAGAGCCTAGTTTACTTTATGTGGCGTCTTGGTGGCAATCGTCCCAGTAACTGAGTCGCAGTTGGTGTGGACACTTACCAACCATTCATTTGATGTAGCACTATCTTAGGTGACTCTGCGCTGAATGACAAGACAGACTGTACCCTGTAATCCAGGAAGCAATTCAGTAACGTTGGGTGGTAAACATATAGTCTACAGTCTAACGCCTGGTGGTCTAGTGAGTTAAGGCGGTACAACAGGATGTGGCCCGTAAGAGTATAAAAAATACGGAGAGTGGTTTTAGTATACTGCTCAGGCCGTATGATGTCATTCAGGGGAAACGGCGACTAGATGCAGCAGTACTGGTGGCAATAAGCCAATTGTTTCAGGAGATCGGTCCAAGCATGCCCAGCAAGGCAGTGAGAAACATAAAGGAAATAGTTTATATGCACCGGGGAGCCAGTTTCGTTCATGTTTTAATTCTGGTGGCAATTACCCCAGTAGTTTGGACGTATCTGGTGTTACACTCATCCAAAGTTTGCTCATATTCTGTAATGAAGGCAAAATAACATAAAATAAAAAGAAGGGGGGATGAAATTCACGCTAGCTTGTGTGTGTGTGTGTGTGTGTGAGAGAGAGAGAGAGAGAGAGAGAGAGAGAGAGAGAGAGTGTGTACGTGTCAGTTTAACTCATCACAACAATCCGATATGTTTTATTGATGGGCATGACGTATGTAGAGATGAATATGCATTTTAGCGTCGGGCTAGGATGGGCGGGTGTCTGTTACAGAAGCCGTGTTTTATGGATCCTGAAAGGTAACTGATCCATAGAGCCGAGGAACGAAACTCCGTCACTGGAGAGAGCGGCTCAGTCGCCAAAAAATTAAAGCTCCACGTATGATGGCTTTTTGAGTGTGGGGTGAGAGAATGAGCGTGGGAATTGTTTTGGACTGGCAGTATTTGGTAGTGAGAGTCTGTATATATCACTGGGGGGACCGAGGCAGTATGGGTGCATGAGAGAGCACATGAAAATATAAACTGCTTCACCCTCTTAAATATCTGCTCCTGAGGCGGACTGACCCCAGTTTAGGGGAACTGGTAGGCACATGCTCTACCGATTCGACCAGGGAGACCCATACTGATGTGTAGGGAACGTACTGGGTCGGAACAACGCCACATTCACTTCTAGCTAATTGATTTTGTTTAGTCAATCGTAAGTCATGGGAGCCTTAGAGTGTTAAAACGGTCACCATTAACCCTTCATGCTTAAAAGAGCTTTCGTATTCTACTCTACCTCGCGTCAGACGATTTAATTCAGTTGAAAGTGAGTCATAAGAGCTTGGAAGAGACAAATGTCCGTAAAAACCTAAGGTACAATAAGGACAGTAAATAAACCAAAGTATATACACAAGTCTGTCGTATCCCCTGCGATAAGGAAAAGTCATTTTTTGTTGCCGCTGCTGTCAAACGATTTTCTTGTGTTAACTGGAGATTCATCAAACTGACAAGGTTACATGTAGTCACTGTTAACACTTTCACCATCTGGGTCGTCTACAAAGCTGAATACACTTGACTGATGAGAAAGTTATTAAGTTGTGGGACTAAGGCAGTTAATGCATCAAAAATAGTATTTACATAAATAAGAAAAATAAACTAATTAATTATTTAATCAACTGACAAATATATAAGGGCTGCCATTGTACGATGATGGTACAGTAGGTGGAGAGACCACCATCCAGTCAATCGATGCAGTTCTACCTTCAGGGGACTCTTAGCTAAGTGACAATTCAATGGTTTCTTGTAGCCCAGCAAACTTGTTTTACGTTGGGTGTTAACCATGTAGCCAAATGGATGCCTGGAAGTCAAGTTGGCTACGGCGCTCCAGTTGAATGTGACATATCCACGTTAATATTCAAGGAATTATTGGACTTTACTGCTCACATAATGCCACTCAGGGATTGGCGACCGCTCACTGTTTACTTAAAAATCTGGACGAGAAGCCTAGCCCCAGGCCCTAAGATCCTGGTGGGTCATTGAAGATTTGGTGAAGAGACTATCGTGATGTCTTTATTTTATTCTAGCTGTTGGCTATGAAAGTAGCTTTGTTCAGGTATTTACAGTATCATACTTCTATAGGGAAGGGGCAAGAAACTATACTTCACTACAAAAGGCCAACCCAAAAACAAAAACTATATATAATCTCCTGGCCATAGGAAGAACAAAGTTAATTGTACGTTATCGTGATGTAGCGTGAGGTGCTTAGTAAATAATTTAACATTTAATATGACAATGTGAATTAGAGTTTGTGTGTGTGTGTGTGTGTGTGTGTGTGTGTGTGTGTGTGTGTGTGTGAGAGAGAGAGAGAGAGAGAGAGAGAGAAAGTAAATATATATATATATATATAGATAGCTAGATAGATAGGTAGATAGATAGATTTACGCGACTATGGTTTTTCGTAAGAGGAGTGGTCGTTACTAAGTAGGAGCGAAAGCTCCTAGTAGGTCTTTTGTCGATGTCACTTCTCATAGGATGAGGCGTCAGGCAACAGAGATAAAAGGACGCGCGCGCACACACTCACGCACACACACACACACACACACACACACACACACACACACACACACACACACACACACACACACACACATAAAATCGCAAATTCGTGGAACATAACAGGACAATAACAACAACAGTAACCAAGTTTGAAACAATTTGCCAGAGACGTTTGTTCTTTCTGCCTCCAGATGGTTATATTCAGCTCAAGACAGACTTCTGTACAGTATGGAGTTAATGAAGGTTATAGCCAGCTTTTTCACGTCGATGATTCTCCTTTATGGTGAATACAGATGCCTGGAGATATTTTCCCTTGACAAAAGGGTGAAGATGAGAGACACAAAATTAATTAATTAATCCATTTATTCATACTGATATAAAAAATATTAAAGTAGACATCCTCTAGTCTGCCTGTTTTTACTTGACCAAAACTTAAGATCTCTCCATCTTGAATGCTGAGCTGTAGAATAATTCAACACTACAGTAGGATACTAGTCACAAAGATGGCCTATGGGAAGTGTGTCGAGTCATAGTGCCGTATTATTCTACTACTCGGTTGAGCAAAATATGCTTCTAAGCACAAAAATATCGCCAGACTGTGGTAAATGAGCCATAGTAGGTCTCTTAAGGCTACGACAAAAGGGGTCTTTTTCACAGCATCATAGTAGACTCTCTGCCACCTCTTCTTTACATGTCTGTTTGTAGACATGAGAAGTTGAACTTCTGTTCTATGGCATTTATATATAAAAAAGACTGGTAACATATTCGAGAATATGGTGGCGACCATCATCCACTCACTTGATGTAGTGCTGCCTACTCCTTCCTTAGCTTTTATCATTCTTTTTCTGTGCCTGCCCTCCTCTCTTCCTATTTCTCCCATCTTTCCTGTCACTTCTTATTGATTTTCTTTCCTTTGCAGGTGGCTTTACATTGAGTGACAAGCCAAATGGTTTCCTGTAAACCAAGAAACCATTTACAACGCTTGGTGGTAACCATATAACCAAACCATACGTGTTCCCTACGTGTCAGCAAGTGGGTTGGTGGAGGGTTAGTGCTCCTCCCCGTAAAACAAATAACTCAAAGTCAAATGGCCACCCCTTACGGGATTATGGCGTCTGGCAATAGATAGATAGATGGATAGATGATCAAAATAATTCTGTTATTCTGTTCCAGCCAACTGCTAATGATTAGCCAATATATTTCTGAGGATCTGAGGGTGAGTCATTTGAACCTGATATATATATATATATATATATATATATATATATATATATATATATATATATATATATATATACACACACACTGCGATGTCAGGATATAAAGGTTTTTGTGTACCCATATTTTTGTCTTTATTTACCTGTTTATATGTCTACCTGTATCTATCGTTCAAATTGACTATCTGTATCTGTTAGTCTACTTATTTGTCTACTTCTAACAAACAGTCTGTCTATCTAACCATCTATCTTCCAGCACCTGTATTCATCTGCCAGTCAGTCTGTCTACCTTTCTACCTGTCTGTCTGTCTGCATTGCCTTATCTAAGAGTTCATCCAGGCTGGCCGTGACCGAAATGCCTCCAAGCACCTCTCATCACCACCCATGTCCACTCCTTCCTGACAGTTTAACATACCTGGTAGCCACTTTAATAATAAACGAATAAATGAAATAAATAAGTAAATAGATAGATAAAAAGTAAAATAATCTGTCACAGTGTACATGCTTATGGTGACTGATTCAGACCTCTTCCCTACAAATTCTTCTTTTAATAATGTCGTTTGAAGGTGTCAGAATAAAACTTGAGCCACGGTAAAAAAGGGGTTATATAATCTTATTTTTGGATATAAAACAGGGCACTTATAGGAGATATATAGAGGTACACGAGATAGGGACAACACTTTATTCCTTGTCAGTTTTGGTTGTGAAACTGAGAATGAGTTCTTATTTTTTCACTTTGTTTCACTGGCTAAATCAGGCTCTTCCTACAACATGGAAATTGAGAGTGGGGAGGGAATGATGGGAGAGAGAGAGAGAGAGAGAGACAGAGAGACAGAGACAGACAGACAGACAGAATGCTGATGATAGACGGAATGGGGTCAACATATTTGCCTGGAAAATATTAAGAAATGTGCCAGGAAAAAAAAAGAGAAAACAGTGGGTGTAAGGAGAATGGCAGTAATAACATACATACATAAACAGAACTGCACAAGCCATAGGGGCCGTATGATTCGGCTCAAGAGTGCTCTTTGAATAATACAAGCAAAACCAGAGAAATCAGAAGCCGCTCTCACCACCATCTTCTCACCCTACCGCCTAACATTCTCTCTCTCTCTCTCTCTCTCTCTCTCTCTCTCTGTCAAGGCGCAACAAGAAAAACATGGAGAAGGGAGGAACCTTTGGAAAATATATCTTTATGATCATCTTCGTGTTTCAATCTAATAATATGAATTTTGCGGAACAAATCCAGACTTAAGACTGTGATCTACTGTATGCTATCTGATGAGTTACCTGAATGGCATAGTGACCTCTAATTAGTATATTTCCTAATCGATACTTAGTACTGAAACGTAAGGGATATGCATACCGATACTTTTGCTGTAAGTATTGTTATTCTATCCCCCTTGCTTTCAAAACCTTTTAACATGAATTTCATTTACACAAACTTAGTAAATTATCTTTCTGGCCACTCCGACCGTACTACTGATTTGGGTGCATTTTCGGCATTATCCAGGGACGAAACACTTATCCATCTGTTTGTTAATTCTGCTATATTGCCAATGTATTATTACGTTGTGTACTGAAGGCGCCTATCATCAGCTCGCTTGAAATAGTGCAACTTACATGTACAGGTGACTACGCTGAGTAACAAGCAAAATTGTTTCCTGTAATCCAGGAAACATTTTACACGTCGGGTGTACTAATATATATATATATATATATATATATATATATATATATATAATTTTTTTTTTTCACTAAAAGATCATCTGATACTCTAGTGGAGCTGCTCCAGCCGGACACTGCCTGTAAAGGTGTGCATCTCGGGAATGGCTGGAATTTATTACTCACAATGCCATCCAGAGTCGGGCAGGCTTTCCACTCTCGCCTTACGTTTCGGGACTCAATATCCTGTCCCCACGCCTCTGTGATCCTGATGAGAGAATAAAGAAAGAGAGAAAGAAAGACAGACAGAAGGATAGGATAAAAAAGAAACTGCATAATATACTGAAAGATTTTTACATTCAAGAAATGAATTATTAGCACTCGCATTAACTTATTCACACAATCGCTAAGTTATAATGGATCTGATCGAGCAGTGGAAATATACAAATAATCCTCTATATGATTAATTCTTTTCCCAGACTAAAACCCATATAAAACATACTCTATTTGCTGTTTTCATTGTCTGCGGGATGAGCAACAGATCATTTCATATTTTGAAACGTTGCATCACGCCCCGTGTAAACTGGAGGCTCCAGAAACATTTAACTCCTTGTGGCAGAGCGAGTAGAGGTTCTGGGGTTGACCAGTGGACATATATGACTGGAACTGGACGAAAACGACTGATAGGAAGGAGTCAGACTGATATCAGTAGATGCAATTGTCTGATGTGACGTGAATGAATTTGATTTGACATAATTTGGCCAGATTATATGCACAGGGCCTGAATGATGCTGAAGTGACTAACATATACCATTAGACTATATACCACCGGACTAAACTGTTACCATTTAGGAAAGGTAGGATAATAATTGACCATTGCTGCTGGTGATCTGATATTAATGTTTCCTCTTGGTTGTGCGTGTTGACATTTTTGCTTGCATTGCGCAGATGCAATTAACCACCTACCAGCATTAATGACATTAGCCACATTGTGGTCCACCGACAGTATGCTTATCTGCTTGTGGACCAGTCCTGTCATTTTTGGAAATTGCTAAGTTTTCAGTCTCTGTGTGATCCATAAATTAAGATATGGCATTGTAAATGACTGCTTTAACTATATTGATATTCAGAGCAAGCAAAACAGGTTTCATCACTGATCTATGAGGGATACCACTTGTGTTAAATATCCGACCAAATTCTACTCAACAAATCAGTGCTCAGTGACTCCTGTCTTCCAGCCAGGACATATCTCCCTATGTACTGTACTTTGCAATCAGTTCCATTCTTTGAACCTTAATCACGAGTTTTTTTGGTGTGAAATTTCTTGAAACCTATGCGTTGGTAACATGGATTTGATGAAAATGACTGAATATGTTAAGGTGAACCTGCCTCCATGTTTAATGTCCTGTACTGCATTAATATTATTAAGAAAGTATACTACTTTGTTTTGTAAGTCGTTTCTAGTACTGTAATTTGTTTACTAATGAGGTTAATCTGTCCATCCTGTCCTACGCTGCCCCACGAGAAGCGCAGGAGCCCGGGGCCAGGCAAGCCGGTCCCGACATTCAAGATGAGAGCGACCAGCCTCACTCATCCCTGAGTGGCATTACGTGAGCAATAAAGCCCAACCATCCCTTGGATATAAACCTTCACCGGCTCAAGCCGATTGGAGCACCGTAATTACCCACTAAACCACCAGGCGCCAAAATTTGGTTATATGGTTACCACCCAGGGTAGTAAATGGTTTCCTGGTGTACAGGAAACCATTAGGCTTGTCACTCAGTGTAGAGTCACCCACAGGCAGAAGGAAGAGGAAAGAATGAAGGAAAGAAAGGCAGAAGAGGGAGTTTCAAGGCACCCGTAAGCAGAAGGACGAGGAAAGAATGAAGGAGAGAAAAACAGAAGAGGAGGAAGGAAAGAAGGATGGAGGATAGGAAAGGGCAGACATCCGAGAGCAGCACTTCATCGAGTGAGTGGATAGTGAGCCCCCCCACCTATCACAAATGAGGTTAATCTAATGGGTAAAATTATGTCTGGTTATTACGATCATGGTGTCAACATTGTGATTCGGTTGCCTTATCTCCAGTCATCAGGGTCTGTTATTAGTGTCCACCTTTAGCAAGGCAGAGCGATAATGTTTTTGCCCTCGTCTGTGTGTGTGTGTGTGTGTGTGTGTGTGTGTGTGTGTGTGTGTGTGTGTGTATGTGTGTGTGTGTGTGTGTGTGTGTGTGTGTGTGTGTGTGTGTGTGTGTATCTGTTACCATTATATCTCATGAACTGCTTGAGCTATCGACATGAATCCTTCAGGATATCAAGATACGGCCAAAGTCTTGGACGAGTTCGAAAATGGGTACTCGGGATCAAAGTCAGCATCACCAAAATGGCTGCCAAAGGTCAACTATTATTTATAGCCCATCTTTAGTATCATTATACAGTATGTCATGAAAGGCTTGAGCATTGAACATGAAACCTTCAGGGTATCAAGATAGGGCCAAATCTTGGACGAGTTCGAAAATGGGCACCCGGAGTCAAGGTCAAGGTCACCAAAACAATTGCCAAAGGTCAACTAGTTTCTGAAATATGTATTTTGTGTGTGTGTGTGTGTGTGTGTGTGTGTGTGTGTGTGTGTGTGTGTGTGTGTGTGTGTGAAATGCGGTGACTGAACTCCGTAGAGTTTCGCGAATTTTCCTCATGTACAGTAGGTGGTAACTTGGCTAAAGGCGATTAGCATTCGGCTCCCGAATGCTTTTCTTTCATTGGCTATAGAGATTTGGCAAAGAGATGGCTTTCGGCTACTGCTGTGTAATCTTAAACCTATCTTTAAAGCACTGAATGCAAAATATTTGAACCTGGAGTCTTGATATTAATTTTCTTAAATATATCGAGCACTTGCCCTAAAGTTCTTATCAGTTTGTATATACACGGGTGCATTAACTTCTTATAATGTCTGACAAAAATTACTCTTTTTTAGAAAACAAGTTTTGCCCATTCCACCTGATATAAAGTCACGCTCTTTTCTTTAACTCATACATTATATTACACATTTCAGCTACATCTAATTATTCGTGTGAATTGATTCGAATTGGTGGTTTTACTCACTTAATTTTTCTGAGGCATTTTATTGAAATATTGCTCATCTTATGAAATATTTCCACTTTGTTCTGTTCATTACAGTTGCAGTGAACTTGATCCTATGGGTACTAAACAACGCTGGTTAGAACATGTTTTAGTAATTAGCAGCGGTAGTC
This sequence comes from Coenobita brevimanus, assembly GCF_032717465.1. NCBI lineage: Eukaryota > Metazoa > Arthropoda > Malacostraca > Decapoda > Coenobitidae > Coenobita > Coenobita brevimanus. Next base: position 6,634,588 of record NC_137023.1, on the reverse strand, counting down.
TGAAAATATTCGTATTACTGAGAGAGAGAGAGAGAGAGAGAGAGAGAGAGAGAGAGGCGCATCACTTGACTCGGGTGGCATGAGCGATGGTATCCCGTCATTACTGTAAGGACGCTTGCACAGAGCGGAAAGATCACTCACTCCATCCCAAAGACAAAGAGAGAGAGAGAGAGAGAGAGAGAGAGAGAGAGAGAGAGAGAGAACAAGGTGTATGTGAGGTAGACGGTCAAGGAGGTAAGATAATGTCAATGGTTGAGAGGGGTCAGTGCACTCTGTGGCCACGCCGTTCAGACAGGGGAGGTAGGTAGGAGGTAGGAGAGGCAGGGATGAGGCAGAAGAGGAAGGAGGGAGACATGAAAGGCAAGAGAGACAGATGGGAGACAGGAATGGCAGGCGGGAAGCAAAGAGTAGGCAGTGGTAAGCAGGAGGTGATTCAGAGGAAGGCATGAGTAAGTATGGGTGAGACAAAGAGTTGGCAAGGACTGAGAAAGAAAAGGCAACAACTGAGCCAGTAGCGACAGGAGCAGCATGGGATAGGAAGACGGTTAGCAGGTGTAAGCAGGGGTTGAGGCCGAGAGAGTAGGCAGGGGTTAGCAAGGGGTAAGGCAGAGGGAAGCAGGGGTAAGCTGGGGTGGGATACGGTATGCAGTTGGTGATAATATCGAAACAAACGGGTATGGCTGGGAAATCAGGAGAGAATCAAGTAGATGCGGGAAGGGAGACAGAGGCAGGAACGAGGTAGACAGATAGGGGATGAGACACCGGTAAGCATATAGGTTGCTCAGGCAGAGGGTTGATGAACAAGAAAGGCAGGGGGTAGACAGAGGACAGAAAGGAGATTCAAGGGGTGAGAGAAGGATAGAAGCGGCAGGCTAGGGGTTGGTAGATCGTAAGGCAGAGAGGAGGCAGGGATAGATAGAAGTTAGGTTGGTTGGACAGCTAGTGATCGGACTCAGGGGATAAATAGGTAGGTTCATGAGACGGAAGTTAAGAGTGGAAGGGATGAGACAGAAGGGTGGTAGGAGGAAGTTGGTGAGGATGAAGAGGAAGGGGAGACAGTTGGTGAGGAAGATGGGTGGTGAGAATGGAAGGGGATGGGGAAGGTAGGAAGGACAGGCACGGAGGAGGCAGGGGTACTGGGAATTGGAAGGTGATGAAGCAGAGGGTAGACTGAACTGAGATAGAGGGTGGGACACTGGGGAGGCAGGAGAGAAAGAGGACGAGGCAGAATAAAGGCTGTATGTGAAGCGGAGAGGCAGGGGGTAGATAGATTTGTTGAGGCAGGGCGGGAGGCAG
>NC_137023.1:6500792-6628292 GCF_032717465.1 Coenobita brevimanus | reverse complement strand
GTTAGAGGGTGAAAGGGACGTCACACACACACACACACACACACACACACACACACACACACACACAGATAGAGAGAGAGAGAAAGTGACTGTGTGTGTGTGTGTGTGTGTGTGTGTGTGTGTGTGTGTGTGTGTGTGTGTGTCAGAGTGAGAGAGAATGTGTGACTGTGTGTGTGTGTGTGTGTGTGTGTGTGTGTGTGTGTGTGTGTGTGTGCGCGCGCGCGGGCGCCTCTGTCAGAGAGAGAGAGAGAGGTATCCAAGTCTGTATAAACAAATAAATACATAAACTCACCCAGCTTTTCCTACCTCTGTGTCCAGCCTTTTCTAAGCTGACATATGACACATACGAAAAGAAATTTGTACCAGTATCGAATAAACTCCTCCAGCTCTTACAAACCCACAGGCATGACCATTTTCACAATAATATAAACACCTCAGTACCAACACCGTTAATCAAACACCAGCATTTTCATGTCTCTACGAGCACACTTGCACACATATCTTTATCTTAATGCAGGCACATCAATACCAACACCCCAAGTGTCTATAACGACGTAGCTCTTACTGTCTCAAAGTCTCCTGACATGCACAAACACCAGATTATAATCCAACGCCCCAAATCCTTACAAACACACGGACACAAACATCAATTTGTTCAAGCACACAAACACCACCAACTCCACACAAGCATCAATAGCATCAAGTGTACAAACACACAAGTACAAACACTTCTGAGGCTATGCAAGCACACAAAAACACAATGACAAAAAATCACCCACGTTTTAGTACAGTGATAAGCAACCGTCACCAGGTTAATTGCTCAAGCACAACATAGTCACGCGAAAGTCACAACATCTAAACCATCACTCCTAAATCATCACAAGATGTACACAATCATACAAGCACTAGGACAAAATCTATGCATGAATCCCAAAACAACAGAAACGGTACACAATCATGCTGTAACAAACACAAACCAAGCTGTACACAACCACCTTAGCAGCAACAGAAAATCTATACAGCCACTCCCAAACATTCACAGCATAAACATAATCGTCCTAAAGCAATACCTGTACAAGGGCACAAATACCCTCTCCTCCAAGCCTAACACAACTCCAAAAACTGAAAACCCAGACAAAAACCCGTACAGACAGCAACCCACGCCCCAACACGCAGGCACTCCCAGGCACTTAGAGGTTCTGCAAAAGTTGAACGCATGCAAACTGGCTAAATCAGAGGGAAGGCGGGAGAAAGAGTGGATGACGAGGCGCGTAACAGATGGAGGGAAGGGAGGAGGGGTGGCAAGGAGGTAGGGAGGAATGCAGGGAAGGAAGAGTGCTGGGAGAGAGGCAGACAGGTAGGGAGAGAGGTAGGAGGAGAGGCGGTTGAAGAGGTGGATAAGGAGGTAGGTAGAAAAAGAGAGAGGTATATGTATACAGGGTGATAGGCAGGGGAAAGTTAAGTAGGGAGACAGCCCGGCAGGGGAAGAGGTGCAGTAATTGGGGAGGTGGGCAGGCAATGGAAGAGGTAGGGAAGGAGGGAGGAAGTAAGGCTAGAAGAGGCAGATATGAAGAGTGGTAGGCAGGGAAAGAGGTAGGTAGCTAAGAAAATAGGTAGGAAAGGAGGCTATAGGGTAGGTAGGGGGCAGTCAAGTAGGCATGGGGGAGATAGAGAGGGAGGCAGGAAGATTAGCCGGTAAGTAAGTAGGCAGGTAAGGAGACTGATATGGAGACAATAAGGCAGGCAGGTAGGTAAGGGAAATGTAGAAAAGGGAGGCAGGTAGTTCAGCAGGGGAAGGGATATGGATAGTAGTAGGCACACAGGTAAGTAGCAAGAGGAAGAGGTCCAGCAGTTTACAGTCCAAGTTTGGTTCAGACACATGTCCTCTAAGGAGGTGTTTTGGCTACGTCGGTTCACCTTCTGCAGCTTCGTTCACAAAATGTGGGTAGCACGATGTGAACAGTTTTGGAAATACACTTAGGTTTATTAGTGTGTGTGTGTGTGTGTGTGTGTGTGAGAGAGAGAGAGAGAGAGAGAGAGAGAATGAAGGTCTCTGAGGAGGTATTTGGCCACTTTAGTGCTTCTGTGATGACCAACACATCACGGGTGTTGGCAAAAGAACCACACCCCCGACAGGGCTCGAGTGAAGACGTTTGTCAGCAATACTTTCATGTACTGTATGTATGTACCAAATCCCGAACCCTGACAAACGTCATTGAGGAATTTTTTTACATTCAAGCCCTGGAAACCCAGCAGGTAAAACTCCGAGTTTGGTTCAGACTGATGTCTTCTCAGCGTGTGCTTTGTCCTCCTTTGTGCCCCTGGTACTTTTTTAGTTAGGTGAAATGCGGGTGGCAGGCTGCATAGATTTCTGCGAGGACAAAAAGAGAGAGAGAGAGAGAGAGAGAGAGAGAGAGAGAGACCAAATTTATGACCTTCTGAGAAATGGGTCAGTTTTGAGCTCGTATGTGGCGGCAAAACCACAACGCCCCATAGAAGGCAAGTTGCTTACACAAGTGCAACAAACGAAGCAATTTGTCTAATTCCAAGAGCTGTGAGCTGAAGATAAGCAAGGAGGCTCTTCCCACCCACCAATCCCTCCAGCAAAAGTTGGCAGGGAAAAATCCAAAAGACCACCTCAGAACAATAAAATTTAAAATCTCAGAAATGTCATAGGAGAGTAAAAATGAAAACAACATTCTGTGCTCTGCTAAACTGGAAAGGATAAGTAACATTAGTTACATAACAGTGTAACTACGTTGCTATAGAAACTGGAAAGTTTATTTTTGTAGCGAGCAGCGTGTTAAGTGGGGATTTAAAGCTAAATACTTATCAAGACATCTTTTTCAGCATAACTGCCAGATCTTAATGTACCCTTCGACCCAAGGCAATATATTCCATACGTTTACAACCTATTAGAGGAAAGAAAACAAGTAACTGACAGACAGACAGAGACAGAGACAGACAGGCAGACGGACAGAGAGAGAGAGAGAGAGAGAGAGAGAGAGAGAGAGAGAGAGAGCAGTGTTTTGTTCTTATGAGAGAGAGAGAGAGAGAGAGAAAGCAGTTCTTTGTTGTCATGAGAGAGAGAGAGAGAGAGAGAGAGAGAGAGGTGATTGGGGAGGGCAGCCAAATGATAGAGGGCATGGCGACTTGAGGCAATTTGTTTGTGGCCATAAACTATGTTAAAAAAGAAAAAGTTCTTTGTCATGAAAGAGAGAGAGAGAGAGAGAGATAGGGAGAGAGAGAGAGAGAGAGAGAGAGAGATGCTAAAAGGATCTGTTGCACTTCTTAACTGCCTTATCCATAATGGTCAAGGTATTTTCCTATTTAATAACCTTCAGCAGCTTGTACAGCACCTTAAGTTTATCCCTGACTACTTAGGGAATATTCAAACATACCTGACCATTTTTTATAAGCGAGGTTTCTGCTTATTCTGGTTATATTTTTTCCTAAAGATGTCCCCAGTGTGGCGCTATGCTTCTGTGGACTGAGTGGCGCTTAGGCAGTTTTAATTGGGCTTACAATTAAATAATTGTTCCTACCATTATCCTAAGAGCCATATGAGTATGGTCTACACATTGCAAGGTTATCCTCTCGTACCTGAAAGCATGTATTTACTATTCTTGCCCTCTTACCAGTGTTAAAAAGTTTTGGTTTACTCGCCCTTGTTTGTTTTAATGCTGTCCACAACCCGGAAGTTTCTTAAAAAATTATTAATGCCAGTTTTTTCCTGAATAATGCGCCCTTTATGCTTCTGCGCGGAAGTGGAATAATGCTTTTCCACTTATGTCTTATGTCTTTCATCTAGCCAAAATAACTTCACCCGTTCTAAGTTCAGTGAACTTTCCTATACACTCTTCTAACTGTTTTTGGCACCTTGCAGAAAATCATTCCTGTAACCACTGCTTCGTATCAAGCAGTTAAGCCCTTTCTCAAATGTCTTTCTCAGTAACCACCCTGTAATATGCCGGCGATGCATCTCTGCCTTTTATCAGATTGTTTCTTCGTGCCTGACATTAAATGGGATACTTCCTCCATGGGATCCTTCCAGTTTCTCTCTGTCTCTCTCTCTCTCTCTCTCTCTCTCTCTCTAAATATATATATATATATTTATATATATATATATATTTAAATAATATATATATATATAAAATAAATATATATAAATATAAATGCTCCCTTGCGATCACCTCTCTGCATTATTTTTTTTTTTGTCAGTGTCTGTCAGTTTCTATTTTTCCTTGTTTCTGGAATTTTGCTCTCGTTTACAGTATTCTGTATTTGAAAAGATGATTTTCTTCAGTTCTCCGCCATTCAGTTTTTTTAATCTCATATGTATTAAGTCTCTCTTCTACAGAGGTCTCATTCATGCCATAACCTTCTTTTTGGCTGCCAATATGAATTCTGTCACGAATCTGCACTGGCTAATTTGTACCATTAATTCTAATTTCCTTCTCAACCTCCTTTCATGATTTCAGGAAACCCTATGTTCTTGTAATAGGCTCCTCAGAGACCTTGAACAGATTAATGGATAATTTTTTATTCCCGGAGCCACCTTTATATAGTTTCTCTTTCTTTCTGTGTCTGAGTTGCCTTCTGATAGCTGTATAACTCCGGTTGTAGACACTGGTGCCCCTGGCCACCCTTGAAAAAGACCTCACCACTCTAGATGCCAACCCCATATTTTTGGGTGAATACCTCCAGATCCCCATGAAAAGCTTTCCTTGGGTCACCCTGTAAGTGGGTTTATCCAACCCTGGGCCCACCAGGGTTTAAAAATCCTATCTACTGTATGTTGTGTTGCCGACGGCTTGTGTTCTAAGCCTTCAGTAGTGGTGTTCCTCAGGGTTGTCTCTTTTCATCACCTGTCTTTATAATATTCTTTACTGACATCCCAAGCTCATAAAGTAATGACTCTAATCTACATTTATCCACCAGCCTTGCACACCACCCATCACCGCAGTCGCTGGAACAACAGCAGAAAAAAAAGCTTTAGCGCACCTTATTTCTGAGTTGCCCACTAACTTGGGTTGGAGAAAAAGATTTAATACTTTTTACTCGACATAATCTTCCTCGTGACAATACCTGAACCTTTCCATGTACTGAATTCCGTCCTTCATCTTGCCTCATCGTTGGTCTATCTTTATCTCGCAATCTGTCTTATGATAAGTCCTTTATCCCACGTACCAAATATACTTTCGAAGGATCTGGTATGCTGAACATCCCTGTGTTGTACTTTTCTCACTTTTCCCTACTCAGCTGGCGAACTTTGCACAGGAGCCTTCGTCACCCTTGTGTGGAGAGGCTTACACCATGCAGTGCTCTTGGAGTAAAAAGACTTTTCTTCAAATCACACCTGCTGACTTAATTCAGCCTTCTTTATTTTTGGCTAGTGTTGCATCTCTCTCTCTCTCTCTCTCTCTCTCTCTCTCTCTCTCTCTCTCTCTGCTGTTCACTGGCCTTCGTAACTCTTCTTACATCCCCTCTGCATTTCGGTGAACCAGCAGCACACGTCTAGTGGAAGTTTTCTCCTGTGTTTTTTTCTTTCTTGCCGCCTGTGAACTCCACTTTTTTAAATATTATATAGCCATGCATTCTGAAGTGAAGAAATCTTTACTTTTGCATTTCTTTATTATTTCCCCTCAAGCGTCGTTGAAATGGACATTTTATACTGGCTCTCAGTCTTGGTAATTCTTTACTTTCAGAAAAAAAAAAACGTGCAAGAAAGAACCTTTATCCTTGACACACACACACACACACACACACACACACACATACACACACACATACAGAGAGAGAGAGAGAGAGAGAGAGAGAGAGAACAAAGAAGGTAGTAAGATAAAAACAAGGAAGAGAGTAGGTCAGCCAGAACATAAGGCTATAAGAGTGCATAAATTTGAGTGTCAGCGGGCCAGCTTTTAGTACCAGCTCCTTTCATCTCTACTGCCCTTGGCGAGAGCTTGTGCCTCCCAACAGAAAGGGCTTCGTAGGCTACTTGAGGAAAAGAGCCTGGATTTTTTTTTTTTTTTTTTTTTTTTTTTTTAGAGAGAGAGAATGCAGGTGGCTGCTTGCAAAAAATAGCTCATATTGAGCAGGTGTGTGTGTGTGTGTGTGTGTGTGTGTGTGAGAGAGAGAGAGAGAGAGAGAGAGAGAGAGAGAGAGAGAGAGAGTTCAGCGTTCTTTCACTGCCCTTGTGACGGGATCCACAAAGATTGATAGTTTTTTTGGATGGAAGACCAGCAGACCTGGGAAGAATTCTGCACTTCCCTTTCGGGTGTTCATCTTACACAAACACATGCCAGTTGCGACGGGGAACTGATTGCAACTATGTACACACAATATAGGGATGTCTTTACAGTTTCCCATCTTTACGTTTTGAAGGAATTAACAAACCGTGTGAAAATGTTCTCCACTTATTTCTCATATATGTATATGCCTTATCGTTGTATTAGCGCCTTATAAAGCGCGAGGTAAATGCAAAGTGACAAACTATCATATATAATTGTTTTATCTTTGGAAGAAAACGCGAACAGCATCAACGCTCAGTGTGAAATCACCGATCACCTGCGTAAAGATTTTGTAACCGTGCGTACAGTAACTTGCAATATGCGGGTTCCTGGTTAGCCTAGACACAACTACCACCACATTTACCCGCCTTTAAATATTACGCAGGATATATCAGAGCGTCGTGTGTTTTTTGTTGTCCTAGCTGTTGTTGCTCTTGTCCGTCATGTTCATAATCATCATGTTGTAGTTGTTATCATTGTTATCATCTTCTGTATACTTCTGTTATTATTACTACTACTATCACTACTACCACTGCAACTACTACCACTACTACTACTACAACTACTGCCGCCGCCGCCGCCGCGTCGCCGCTGCTGCTGCTGCTAATATTATTCACTTTGCTCTTCGTCTCCATTGTCCTCTCCTTTTTATTCTCCTTCTCCCTCAAATGGAGCTAAGATGACGTGAATATAGCATCTGTGAAAGAATGTGAATGGACGTATCCCAATGAATTCGGTGATGTCATTTTTATTCATTCGTGTTGATACTTGACAATTTTATTCGGCAAACGACTGTAATCGGGTACTGAAAGGATTATATAAGCTTGCATATAAACCTTCAATTTCGAAAAATATACGTACAGTTTAATAAATTCGTGTTTTGACGGAAAGAGTAAAGTGAAAGTAGGTCATCTGAGTGAAGTAGGTGAGGTGGCCTGGGAGAGTGTGAAGTGGCCTGAATAAGCTTGAAGTGGCCTGCATGGACCTGAAGTGGCCTCAGTCGACATACTAAGTGTTTTCGCGAGAATTTGAATGGAGGTCACTTTACTTGAACTTGACCTTATCTTGATTTCAGGTTGAAATATTATCACCAAAACGAACGCAGAAAGTCAAGGTGAAGCAAGTGAAAGTCAAGACTTTTAATCTAAGTTTAGATACCTCCAGAAGTTTACCTTCCATTGACTTCACCCTGACTTAATTTTAGTTTTTACCAGCCGCGATAGAGAAGCTGGTATTGTTTTCAATTTGTCAGTCAGTCTGTGCAGGTTATCTGTTAGCACGATAATTTGGCAACCGCTCAAGATATCATCACAAAATTCTACAGGTGTGTAATAGGGGTGATACTCTCCTACGAGTTAGAAATTGGTGAAAGTAGGTCAAGGTCTGTGTGTCTGTTAGCACGATAACTTCCAAACCGCTAAAGATATCATCACAAAATTTTACAGGTGAGTAGTAGGAATGAAAATCTCCTACGAGTTCGAAATTGGTGAAAAAAGGTCAAGGTCATATTCCAAGCCGAGCTAGATATGTATCAGCTCGCGGTTGGTGTGATTCCCCCCTTAGGGGGGGCTCTAGTATTTTGTGAACTTACTCTTAAGAATATCATAAAATCCTGTGCCCAGTTATTAGGTTCAGCTTATTTCGTCTCCTGTGACTTTTAATTAACACATCACTCTACATTAGTCTTCTTCGTGTTAACAAAATCACCCCGAAATTCAAATGCAGTTCAGGAGAAAATTAAGATAAATTACTGATGTATTTTTTTTTTTAAGCACAGCAGTAACTGGATGAAAATGAACGCGAATTAGGTGAATGAACTAGAAATCAAGTGAATGACCCTGAATTGATGTAACTGAATAAATGCGTGAAATAAGTGGATCTTTGGCGTCGTAAAATAAATCTATAATAACTTAGTGGCTTAGGCTGTTGGTGAAGACCCTGACTGGATCTATGGGTCTGTTCTACAAGTGTCACATATATCTTATGCATCGCCATCCATGTCCTACTTCTCATTCTTAGCCCATTCAACATGTAGATCTGTTTTAGTTCATTGTTTCTACTACCAGCTATTAATGTTTATTATAGGACATCGCCAAGGTGAGAGGATTCACGATGGCTATATACAACCCTTCATTTCGAAATATGTCTTTTATGCGGTTGAAAAATAATCTGTCTGTACGACGGATTAAATAAAGACGCCAGAGCAAAGAAAGGGTTAATGAATGAAGTGATTAGGATTGAAGAAAGAGACAAGGAAACACACGAACAAAAGCTGCCATCAGTACCCAATGGACCAGGCACCACATTTCCTTACCGGAGGCCATACAAGCACTGAGCGCTACGCCTTCTCTTCCGAGGATGGTCGCATCAGTATACTAACCTCAGCCTGGCCTAACATAACCAAACACAATAACTTAATTTATGTTAACTTAGATCTTACTAAAGAATAAAATCTTAGATCGCTTGAACACAATATTCTAAAGCTGTTTTCTTGTCTTCTCCATGGTATCGGCATTTTCTTGATATCCTCACGGTATGTTGTTTTTTTTACTCTCCCATGAGCACCAGAGGATACAGGATTATTTTCTATACTTCTCATGTACTGTAGATCAGTTAATGGGTGTTTTCTTAACTTCTCTATGGTGTTTTTGTGGCTTCCCTAACGAATATAATAGCATCATTCGTATTTATTTTACTTCCATGAGGTTTATTCAAGGCTTCACATCAACACCGAGTGAGCATCGGTATTTTCATGGCTTCCCCATAAGCACGAGATAATCATTGCTTTATTTTGTTTTTATTTGATTGCATTTTCATGACTTCCTCATTAACTTTTGATAAGGCTGGGCATTTCCCTAGGTATCCTCATAGTATTATCTTCACCAATCCTTGGACAGCAGGTTATTCTCGTTTCCCAATGACATTTACTTGTCTTACTCACAACACGTGCTGATGACGGGGGTCCAGTGTGTTAGATGTGCGTCCTGCCTCACACCATAATGCCCTGCGTGACCTCACCAGCTGCACATTGATCATTGTCAGCACTCCTCGTTACTCCAATTAAGGCCTCTCACAGAACTGCTTTCTGCAGGTAATTATTTTCCCTTATTTTTCTTATATCCTCAAATATTCCACCCTTCTTTTTTTAATGCGGAGGTATTGTACAGTGACACAGCATTGGTTGGAGGTAGTCCAGCCCTATAACACGCCTAGATTCGAGTATTAGGAGGTGGCCGGAGCTCTCTCTCTCTCTCTCTCTCTCTCTCTCGGGCGTAGAACGTTGTTTGGGTCGTAGGGTAATGTCCCACGGCTAAAATGATTTGTATTCCTGCAGTCTAGCATTGGGTTCTGTCATGCAAATGGGACTCCAGAACCCCAAAGGGATAATATGAAAGTGATTATTCCCGTCTCTGTTCTTAATATACCAATAGCAGTATTCTCATTCCCTTGGCAACGATTCAATGGCATTTGCTCTTGTATAAAGACCGCTCATCTGTCTACCTCTTATATCACCGTTCAGCAGTCTCTCTCTCTCTCTCTCTCTCTCTCTCTCTCTCTCTCTCTCTCTCTCTCTCTCTCTCTCTTTCATTCCGTTTTAGTCTTAGCGTTTTCTGGGAGTTTCATGGCCTTTTCCTTTACCAAGTCACCTGTCAGTTACCCTGTCGTAGGCGAGGAATAATTACCTATGGAAATATTTTTATTGATACTCTTTCTGATACACAGATTTGTCTATTTTTTTCTATAATTTATTATTATTATTGTTATTATTATTATTGTTATTATTATTGTTATTATTATTATTATTTTCTTTTATCCCTTACGAAAAAGTAAATTGCTCGTATTCACTCGGTTTCAAAGCTACGGCCATGATACTTGGCCGTGTGAGTTCCCCAGCTGGCGGCTTCATATGGCCCGGTATCATCCAGTTTCCAGTATTAGTTTTTCATTTACAGCCAAAAACCAATAAAAATAGTCTGTTCGCGAATTCTCAGAAACCGTTAATGGTACAGACAAGAAATTTTTGTGGGATGTAGCCAAGGTCGGAGATCAGGTCTGAAATGACTATACCGTACTAGGCCTTTTGGGCCAGTAGTTTCTGAGATTGCCCAGAGGTCAATGGAAAGTATTTTGGGGTCATTATGTGCACAGTTAAAAAAAAAAAAAGAAGATAGAATTGAGCTACAGTCTTGGTACATTTATGGAACTTCATATGCTATGCTTGGCTACCAAGTATGAATGACCTTGACCCAAACCTCGAGGTCACAGCCAAGGTAAATATTCAAAATTTGCTTGTTTTTATGTACTGAGGCCACATGCAGAAGACAGATGACATTGTCATGTGGTGAGGTAGTGAAATTCTGTCTATCTCTATCTATTGCCAGACGCCTCAATCCCGTTTGGGATGGCCACAAACAAATCGCCTCCAAGTCGCCCTGTCCCCCGCCATTTCACTCCCCTGCTCCAAACTCACACCCCCATCTCTCATATACCTCTCCACCCCATCCCTCCATCTCATCCTCGGCCTCCCCCTCCCTCTTCCCCCCTCCACCTCACTCACATACACTCTCTTCGTCAGTCTTTCACCCTCCATCCTCTCCACATAGCCAAACCACCTCAGTATGTTCCTCATAACGCTTCCTATCACATCCACATCCACACCACAACGCTCCTTTATATCCTCATTCGTCAGCCTGTCTCTCCATGTGACTCCACAGGCTCCTCTTAAATAACTCATTTCTACTGCTCTCACTCTTGACTTGTGTCCATCCAACAACGTCCAAGCTTCACTTCCATACGTTAGAGTTGGTATCACAATACTGTCATGTAGTAACTTTTTCACTTCCATGCTCACTTCCCTGTTTCTTATCACTGCTTTCAAAGAACCAGCAACCTTTCTTCCCTGCTGTACCCTTTCAAGCACTTCACCCTCCAAACCTCCATCCTTACTCATCACACTACCCAAGCACTTAAACGTACTCACATTTTCCAATTCCTCACCATCCAACCTCGCTGTACATTCACTGACTTCACCTCTCTCAAAGTCCATCACTTTACTCTTCCCTACATTTACCTTTAGATTCCGTTTCTTACACATTCTCCCAAACTCATCCACCAAGCCTTGCAGCTCCCCTTCGTCTTCACTCAACAACACAGTATCTTCTGCAAACAACAGTACAGGGAGTTTCCAAACACTATCCTCTCTCACCAGGGCCACTCCAACATCCACTACCCTACCTTGTACCTCTTTTATTACCCCATCCATGTACAGATTGAACAACCATGGAGATATGACACATCCTTGTTTCAACCCAACTTTCAAAGAGAAAAATTCACTTAGTTCACCATCCACACGCACTGCAGCCTTCGCACCATCGTACATACTCTTCACAGCATTCAACAACTTCCCATTTACTCCATATATTCTTAACACTTTCCACAATCCTTGTCTATCCACCCTGTCATATGCTTTCTTCAAATCCATGAAAGCCGCATACAACTTCTTTCCCTTCTCTAGAAACTTTTCCACTAAAGATCTAAGAATGAATATCTGATCTACACAACCTCTTCCCTTCCTAAAGCCTCCCTGTTCTTCTCCAACTAATTTCTCTGTTCTTTCTCTAACTTTGTCAATAAGTATCCTATCATACACTTTTCCTATTATACTAAGTTAGTGAAATTGCTATCGGTATTTTCGTTTTTAGGTACTACTACTACTACTACTACTACTACCATTATTATTATTATTATTATTATTATTACCATCATCATCATCATTATTATTATAATAATTTTAGCGCTTGTGTTTTGTGAAGTTCTTACTCTTCCTGTTACTTCTGGTATAATGAGAAAGTTGTTAACATTCATCAAGTTTTTGGCGACTAGAAAAGAAGCCTTTGATGGCATCCACACTACACAAGATGCAGTAAAGAACCAAAAGTTGCTCCAGATTACAGAAACATTCATTACATCCATGTACTGTGCTGAGCGTTGTTTTACTCTGAACATCTATATATAATTTTATTTATCTTAAGAGAGACTGTAGAACTGGAGAAATTAGATATAGCCTTTGTGTGTGTGTGTGTGTGTGAGAGAGAGATACTGGCATTGGCTTGAGCTACATTTCTTATTGTGATACCTGGAATACAATTCAGCTTTTCCCAGAGAGAACAAAAACGGTAAACCGGTGACCCATTTTCTTGTGCTGGCTTTTTGTAGGATGTGAGTATATATCATCACCTTAACTCTTTCAGCCAGGGAAGGTCTTTTTTTTTTATCATATTCTTCTTTACAACTTAGGAGAGATTTTACGAAACGGAGGGATTAGATACAACCTTCAGAGGCCTTTTCAGCGATAGATTACGTTCTTGAAGTGAAGGCGTTAAGCTATTGATCAGTCCTTACTTCTAGTTGTGGAATGACATTTCTTACTCGTCTTTACACATGAATTTCATCATCATCATCATCATCATCATCATCATCCGGACCTCCTTTCCCACCCTAGGGCAGGGTGAGGAGTAGCAATGTCCAGACAGCCCAAATTTTGCCCAGTTCAATGGGCCACGCTTCCCTTCACTCATCATTCAAGCCCCCGGAATCCTGGCTCTGTCGGATTCGCCAAAAACATTCACCACGTTCAGTAGCTTCACATAAACGTATCCGTTAGAGTCAGTCCGGACGCTGCCACGTTAGAAAGGGGTGCCAAATCCCTGATCATGCACTTCTCCTCACAACATTCATCCAGTCAGCTGGATCTCTTGTCAGTTCCCTAGCCTCACCAACTTCCAAACCTCTCTTCCTCACACACTCATCCACCATATCTCTCCACCTTCTCCTGGGCCTACCTCGCCTCCTCCTTCCTTCAAATTCGTTCAGATATACTTTTTTCACCACTCAATGGTTATCCACTCTTTCCACATGACCATACCATCTCCGTACACTCCCTTTGATTCTGGTGTCCACCGACTTTTTCTCTCCGAATCTTTCACGAATAACATTATTTCGTATCCTATCCACCTTCTGTATTCCACATACATTCCTCAGCAGTCCTATCTCCATTGCTGTTACTCTTGACTTTTCATTTTCATGCCACACCATAGTCTCACATCCATATTATGTTAAAGTTGGCACTAACACTCCTTCAGGTAAGCCTCGTGAAGCTGCAACTCAAGCCTCTGTTTCTTATCAAGGCCTTCATTCCACCAGATACTTTCCTTCCTCGTGTCACTCTACTTTCCGCTTCTTTTGCACATTTTCCTCTCTTTTCTTTCACTGTACCCAGGTACTTGAACTCTCTCACCAGTTGGTGAGATGAATCTGATATAGTTTTATTTTTCACTCGCTGCTTAAAATTTACGTTATCAATTGTATGCAGTTTTCTTTGATGTTACATTATTAGTATGCTTTCGTTGGGCTCGAAAACTTGCTGATATATTTGTAAATCATTCATACTGACCTTAGATATAACAGGAATTATTAATCATCAGTTGTATAATAGACATAAGGTTGCTCTCACAGTCCTTTTGTTGCACAGCATTGACAATACTCCTCAGCATGGTAAGCTTCTGTGGAGAGGCGTGGAATTTATTGAGGGCTCCCTGGTAATGGTTCTGATTATGCTCATAATAATTGTTCGTGTATTTACTGACGAAGATGGCTGTGGAGCTGGAAACACATCAGTGAAGGATTTTATTATCTAACATTTTGACACTCGCGTGATCGGAACAATTCTAGTATACTATTCCGATTTGTTCTAGACCACTTTATTTCTGCTAAAAGCGAGCATAGGAGTCCAAGATCATTAAAGGCTCATGTGCTGTCAATTCCTAAAGCGACTCTGCAAGCGAACACAAAGAGTGATGTTTCGTTATGCAGCATATTAACAAACCACAGAGGCTGTGGGAGTGGATCAAAGGTCCCATCAGTATTGTACCCAGCCATATAATTGTTCCGAGAGCCTCCCTCCTGGATAATCAGCTCTGCAGTAAATACTTCCTGAATCCGATTTGGCAGAAATTTCTTATTTCCCTCAACGCTAAAAGGGACATCAAAGAGAAAAGTAAAATTGATAGATCCTCTTTTCTATTAGACATTTAGTTCCATTGTAACAATCAACGGAGCTGACATTTTAACCATTTCACTCTGATTCACATTTTTTTCTTTTCATTTTTTATTTGCGCTAAGAGATGGTGTTACGTTTAAAGGAGTCTTATTATGAACTGCAGGAACTAGCGGCATCCGTCATTACACTATTCTGTGCAAGAGATCTTCACCAAGTTTACTGAACGTATCTGGTCAGCAGGAATAAATTGTAAAAGGACGTCATTGTACTGAAGGGGTGAAATCATAGTATGGGCTTCCAACCTGCCTTACATTCTCGAACGATTGGGGTAAACAACATGGTTTCCTCTAGACTAGACCATATAAACTTCTTTGTATAGCATAGAATACTCTTCTTGTCATATAACACATGTAAAAGGAAAGCGAGTTGACGAGCATGGGACATATAGCTGCCATTCAGAGGTACATATCGTTAAAGATGAGGGAAGGACCCTAGTCTGAATTAGGCATTAGTTTAATCCTTCAGTCTAACTTTGTGCTCTATATTCTTGTGATTTCGAAGGGAGTAGATTCATTGCGATACAGATATCTAAAACTGCCTTCAGCAACCCCTTCACTAGTAGGCAGCTGTGTTTAACTAAAATTTATCAGCAGTGCACGTCATCGGACTGAAGGGATTAAGAGCATTCCAATACACAGTGAAATGGACTGACTCTACACCATCCTGTGGCTGTATACTGACCCTTGTTAGGGAAGGGGAAAAGTGTGGTAAAAAAAATAAATAAATAAATAGTTACCTCCACCTGCAACAGGATGAGTAGAGGCTCTGTGGGGGAGGCCATTTCGTTGGTTGAAGTGACAAGGAATTTTGAATGCTTAGCAACCAAGGTCGCAAAGGCTCTTATGTGCGGCCACATGAAGGAAGTTCACTGGTTACCGCATTTGATTAAGAGCTTCCTCACAGTTCACCTGATTCTTACCTTGAGAAACGACATCCGAGGTGTTTTATATGGGGAAGCACTCTGTGTCTTGTGTGATGTCCGTCTTCTCTGATGTTATCTGCATGACAGAGCGAACGGTGTACTTGCATTAGAGGCCTAAAATTTGCTCCAGTCCTCACCTCATTCATATGTTCAGTGCATTCATACACTGGTCCACACTGCCAATATTATTAACCTATTACGAAAAAAAAAAAAAAAAATCCTACGTTTCACTTCCTTTGTATACGCTTACTGGTGTGTGGTTAAAGGCGCTAGTCTGGTTGAAGGTCGTACAGCTTTCATTCATCTGTTCACATACCAAATAAGCGGCTGGAGGTTTGTCACTCAGGCAGTGCCGAAAGGGACGTGAAACAGCCACTTTCTTTTAACCCCTTCAGTATAATAATGTATTTTTTGTGAATTCTTTGTGGTGCCTAAGTACTTTATTCAGCGTAGGGGAGGCGTATTGGGAAGAAGTATTGTGGGGAAGAGTTTAACGAATGCTACACCGAAACCTTGCTGATAGAATAATTGATCTAAGTCTGCAGAAGTATGGATAAAAAAATACTCCGTCATCGAACTAAAAGAATTTCATGTTCTAAACCAAGATTGTCTTCGGGCCGCTATAGCTTACATTGGTAGTACTGGATTGGAGGTGCCCGTTATCACCCGCTTGTTATATACTTTGCAACAGTGTTCTGCTTCAAATACCTAAGTGTGTTTTGAGTAGAGGGTCTTCCTTAACGGATTTTAGTACTCCTCGTCAGACTTGCCATGGTTTGATGTTGATTTAACCACCACATGACTTCATGTACAGTCGCCCCAAGAAGTAATGGCAGAGTTTCAGATTGCTTCGGTCACTCTGCACTGCCGTACGTTCAATGAAAATATGAATATAAGGTAAACATTCAATGCCTTCATCAGATCATATCAAATAAATTAAATACTATATTGCGCTAAGAATGATGTAAAATGAATAACTGGAGGCAGTGATATTAGAAGTTAACAGTTACCTTTCCCGATTTGAATGAATGTGAAATGTATTACTCCGCGCGCGGTGGGCAGTAGGCCTATAACTCCGTGTTCCTGATTTAAATGTTTCCCAGGATTTCAAACACAGATGCTCTAGTTTTGATGACCAGTTAAGGAAAATTATAGTGACTGAAATACACTGCCTTATTTTCAAATGCTATGGTGATGATCCAGCAACAATAAGGATGCCATTACAATGAAATTATTCTTCGTAATGATGCCCTACCTGCGGTAGCAGCAAGACCATACTGCCGTTTATTCCGTCTTCCTCTCTCCAATAATAATTATAATTAGTAACTTTATTTCCAGTTGATGCAAAATAATTATTAGCTGCAAGGAGGTATGACAAATTCTGCCCTTTTCTCTTACACTAAACAATAAACAGGACCAAAACATGAGTTCATAAACTCTTGCAATGCAAAACCACGCACTCTTTACTCCATCTTTTATTCTTAATATCTGTCTTTTTAAATAAACTGTAATGTCCTGCTGAACAGAAAATGCTGATTTGGTAGTTTTGAACTCAGTTATTTGTTGATGAACCCCTGCATTTCACTACTCTTGCTAATCGATTAGGCACTGAGGATATCAGACTAAGACAGAAGTCAGCATTCTCCAAGGAGCCCCGACTCGAGGCAAACATCGAGGTTCTTTTTTCATACTTCTTTCACCGACAGCCCTCTGGCTTATATTAAGTAATCCAGAGATTTTTCTTAATGGAAAACTGGCCAAAGGCAGTGTAATAACTGCATGTCTGAGTAATTGTTATCTCTTTTCGTGCGTGTTGATCGAAACATTTAAAATAGCTTACTGGCTTACGCCTTCTTCCCGCTTTCTGTCGTCGTCCATGGAGACATTGGAAACGGAAATAAACGACTATAAATTATTCCCTGGTATTGTAACAGAAATTATTTTATAAGTAATAATTACTAATTTTTATTGTTCATTGAAGCTCCCTTTTGTTCAGTCTTACGCTACTAAAAAATTATTGCGTGTTACCATATTAGACTTGAACTCCGCAAATTATTCCTGACTGTCCCTGAGCGATAGTTGTGAAATTTCAATTAGTTCCGTTTAGGATCTCCTATTATCGTAACTAACGAACTGCTTCCTACCAATTTGAAATATACAGGTACTTTGGCATTGCTTTATTGTTTTTTGTATCAGTTTTACGTATTAGATTTCACCTCGTAGAGATATAAGCAAGAGTATGTGCACCATCGCTGACCGAAAACTTCTGGATACTCCGCCGTCACTTCTTAGGCCGACTGTATAGTTGCGAGCAATGATAGCCTTCCAGTTCCTGACCATACTACCGAGACAGAGAGCAATAGCATCCGAAACCACGTGATGCCATCTTTGGAGCCAAATTTACTTTTCAGAGTATTACGTAAGAGCTTCATGAATGTTCGACTAAAATTAATCATACTATTGACAGCTATACAGATCAGGTCAGGGTGCCAAGGAGGTCCTGTCTATATCATTCTTGCTGCAGCCAAACTATTTTTAAGTCTAACATAGGACTTTACAGTTAAAGGGATTAATGATTATATTTAAACCCCCCAGGTACTCCCTTTAGGTACGTAAAATCGGGTGGATTACAAAAAATGCATTATTAATTACATCCTCGGCTCAAGGAATTAATTGCAAGGAAATCGGTTGGAATCTTTCATTAACACACTCAAGATTCTACGACTCATCCTCAGTAGAATAGAGTCGACCACCGTCTGGTGGAAAATATATTACATATATCCCAATAATGAGTTAACCAGTATTAACGCTCTAAGGCTGAAATCCACACCGTCAAGTAACAAAAACTTACTCTGCCGTTAGCCTACTTGAAATCCAATATACCCTAATCTTGTGTGTGTGTGTGTGTGTGTGTGTGTGTGTGTGTGTGTGTGTGTGTGTGTGTAGTAAAGCCAACACTGGAAAATGAATGTTGATGAAACTTGGCAGGATGTTTGGAAAAGGGTCCAAGATAGAGTCCAGTTTCAGTTTGATGTCGATTGACATTTTCTGAAGGGGTATTGTGGACCGTAATACTTGTCTCCAATGGTGCTAACGCTACAAACGTGGAAGAGGCGGCTGAGTATTTCCGAGACATTTATACATCTTTGGAGAGAGAGAGAGAGAGAGAGAGAGAGAGAGAGAGTGAGAGGTGCTGTATATTATTTCATTAATGCTAAGAAAAGATTATTTTATTCAGCAGAAACTGGTAGTAGTTGTGGTCGTTGCAGCTGTGATGATGAAGGTTGTGGTGGCAGCTGTGATGGTGATGGTAGTGGTTGTAGTAGTAGCTATTATTGTGATGATAGTGGTGTTGGCAGCTGTGATGATGATGATGATGAAGGTATTGACTCTGGTGGTGGTGGTGGTGGTGGTGGTGGTGGCTGTTTTGAAGATGATGATGGTAGGTGTGGTGGTGGCGGTGTTGGTAAGTGTTCAGAAACGGCTTTCATTTGGGCAAGTGCTTTGCATACTTGTTCCAAAGTGAAGAGTGCACCAGAAACTCTTGTAATTTGGAGAAGTGGTGAGGGGCTTGATAGGGCCGCGAGGCTCATTTGAAATGCTAGTATTGTCCCGATCATGAAAGGGCTAACTCAGAACCCCAGATTAGTAAAGGAATCGTTAACAACAGGAATGATTTTTTTTTTTTTTTTTTTTTTTTTGATTTTGAGTCGGTAAACCAATTCCTGAGTCCCGATCTTGTGTCAAAAACAGGTTTATCTACCTAATATATTCAGGCCCTTGTTATTCTCTCTCTCAGCTGAATAAAAAAGGGTCTACCATTTGTGGTTGTTGTTGTTCCTGCTGCAGTTATGGTTGATTTTGTTGCACCAGTTCTTATTCTTGTTGCTTCTGTTATTTTTGTTGTTATTATTGTTGTTGTTGTTATTATCGAAGTTGCTGCCAGTAATGATGATGGTTGTTATTATTGCAGTTGTTTTTAAAAATTATTACACCCACGTACGAAAGCACGAAGAGGTTGTGTTCCGATCAGTTTGTTGTCTGATATGCTATCTGTCATTCTGTGTGTCTTTCTGTTTGTCTGTGAGTAGGATTATGTGAAAAATATTAATTGGTATTCCACCAAATTCAGAATAGTGATTAAGGCCATTAAAGAAACACGTGATTAATTTATGGCCGAAAAAGTTCATGGGTCACAGGTCCAGGGCAATGCAAACTCAAGCAATTTAATCCGATTATTTAGCACTTGGTGAAATGGTTGAGGAAAAGGCGAGTTAAGTGGTCTCATTTTGAGAACAATCGGTCAGAGGTAAAGGCCATTGGACAAGGTCATATGTTTGGCCCTTCAACTCAAGTAGTTTGGTACGGTTTGAATAAATATTTGTTAGTAAGGTTATGGATTAGCCAAAGATGAAATAATTCTTTTTCTGACTAGTTAGTCAAAAGGGAAGCTCAAAAAGAATCACCTTTGCTCTGATTTGGGCCAAACTTGATGGATGGGTTGAGGGTGAGGTAAGGATGAAGCAGTTCGATTTTAGAACACTCAAAGGTCAAGGACACACGGCAGGGTCATAGGCTTGGCGTTAAACCGATTATAGGATGCGGGTGTTGAAACTTGCTGAGTGTCCCATCTTGTAGTCGTTGGTGGCGTTAGTGACGTTGTAGGAGTAACTCTTACTGATGTTGATGCTGTTGGTACTTTGGATGTTGTTGGTGTTGTTGGAAGTATTGCTAGAGTCTCTGTTGTTAATGGTATTGCCTGCTGTTATCACTATTGCGGGTTTTCTTTATGGTGTATTTCTTTTGCGATTAGTGTTACTGCAATTAATATACTTACTTCCTTGTGATGTTTTGATTCTTCCTACTTTTATTGTTTTTTGTTATTTTTGTTGTTGTTGAGGCTAGTGTTGCTGTTTATGGTTCCGAACTACAACAACAATTCGAGTGTGTTGAAAGGTTTGAAATATACCGTAACTCGGAAGTAATACAGATCATTACACAGGAGCTTTGA
Source organism: Coenobita brevimanus (assembly GCF_032717465.1). Lineage (NCBI taxonomy): Eukaryota > Metazoa > Arthropoda > Malacostraca > Decapoda > Coenobitidae > Coenobita > Coenobita brevimanus. Next base: position 6,607,950 of record NC_137023.1, on the reverse strand, counting down.
GAGAGAGAGAGAGAGAGAGAGAGAGAGACAGACAGACAGACAGACAGACAGAGACAGAAACAGAGAATGTTTACATTATAAGCGCAGAGAGTGGGGTAACGGGAGAGTGGCTGGGGAGGCGGTGGCTCAATCGGTAGAGAGGTGGCCTGCAGTCCCAACGGACCCAGGTTCGAATCCCGGCTGGGGCAGGGAACAGTTTAAGGATTTGAATTTCATTAAATCAGGCTTTACTGATCTACCAGAAGACCCGCCGACATGTCGTAAAAATACCCCCGCTAATACCAATACACCAATCCTGTATGAGACAGCCCTAGCATGTATTCAATATGGACGGTGGGTGTTAGCGCCGAAGTGGTGGCATGTAGAGGTGTATGGTATGTAGGAGGACTGCTGGGCCTTGATAGCAGGCTGTGAAGCCTATGCCCAGAGTCGGACACATAAAAAAAAAAAAAAAAGGTAAGGCTGACAAAGAGGATATAAAGGAGCGTTGTGGTGTGGATGTGGATGTGATAGGAAGCGTTAGGAGGAACACACTGAGATGGTTGGCCCATGTGGAGAGGATGGAGTGTGAGAGACTGACGAGGAGAGTGTATGTGAGTGAGGTGGAGGAGGGGAGAGGGAGGGGGAGGCCGAGGATGAAATGGAGGGATGGAGTGGAAAGGTATATGAGAGAGGGGGGTGTGAGTTGGGAGCAGGCCAGTGAAATGGCGGGTGACAGGGCGAAGTGGAGGCGATTTGTTTGTGGCCACTCCGTACGGGATTGAGGCGTCTGGCAATAAAGACAGAGAGAGTAAGGTTTCGGGAGGGAGAGAGGGAGGGAGTGAGAGAGAGGGAAGGTGAGTGAAAGGAAGGGAGGGAGAATGGAAGAGAGGAGAAAGCGGAAGTCAAGAAGTTAGAAAAGATAGGGTGTGGGGAAGAGGAGAGAGAGAGGGAGGGAGGGAGGCAGGGGGACGGTAAGGGAAAAAGGTTGAAAGAACATCTAAAGAAGCGAAAGAAGTCAAAAAAAAAAAAAAGAAAAAAAAAAGAAAAGCAGGGGTCAGGTAAATGTCAGGCTGAAATCAAAGGCAGAGCTGCCGTGCCATGAAGACTATCTGTAATCTATATATCTGTTTGTCTGCTCTCTCTCTCTCTCTCTCTCTCTCTCATGGCAACGTTTTCCGTGCACTTTCCAGGAGAAGGATTTGGTTTAATGCCTGTCGACTGTGCAAGGTTCATTAAATGCAGATAAACTATATTTGCCAAGTATAATCCACCTCCTGAGTACGAGCCAACCTTATTTTATATCCAGGTAAACATACTGTATGGTCTACTGAGTGTCGAGGGAAAAGCGGGAGAAATGAATCGACCCATCTAAACTGGCCTAAGACTCGGATTTTAGTTCTTCCATTTGTACGGTGAATTCGCTAACCAGTGCTCCAATGGCCTCCTATGTGGAGCTTTCTTGCTTTACTATCCGGTTCATATAATTAGTTATAGGAGTCATAGTCTTCTTTGTTACACACAGCATCGAAAGAGTCACTGGGTCTTGCGGCTTGCTTTCCTTTGCACTCCTTTCCTTTGAACTCACTTGTACTAAGTTTGCTCTAAAGCTGAATCATTGCACCTCCCTGTACAGAATGGCAGTGATACTTCCGTCTCGGCTGAGTCAAAGCCTACTGAAATCTTAAGAAACCAGTAAGTGGGCAAATATTGAAGACTGTTGGAAAGATTTAAATCTCGCCTGATTGGTTCGGAACCCCAGACGTGTATAGAGATATCAGAACCTAATGAGATGTTAAAGAAACCAGTGATATTGAAACAGGTTGGAAGGGCTGTTATTCTGCTTCATTAGTTCGGAATCCACGACAGCTGAAAGGATTAGTAACTGCAAATGAAATGTCTAGGTCAAAAGTTCACTCATTGTTTCACTTGTCTACTGCATACTCAAAGTCATGTCCGTCACTTCTGTCTCTGACGAATCATACAAAAGAAAATCATTTATGGACAGAGAATCATACAAAACCTACCACAGTCTAGAAAAATCAGCCAGCAGCGGAAAGTAAACAATTTAGGGGTGAAATAATGGGCCACCTTTGGTTCCTGGCTATAATACTGATCATCAGTACCCAGAGATTAATCAATCCATCAATCAATCATTCAATCATTTCCTGTGGCACCCCACGGGATGCATAGGGCCTCGATGAACTCTCTCCACCAATATTTGTCTCTTGCCATCTCCTTCAGGTCCCACCAACACTCCTCTCCTGCTTCTCTTTTCATCATCCTCAATCAGGTTTCCCTTGGCCTACCTCTACCTCTTCTTCCCCTAGCAGTCCACTCTGGCACGTCCTGTATTAAACTGCTTTTTTTCTATAAATGTGCCCCAGCCAATTCCAACGAGACAGTCTCACATATTCATCAACTGGTTCCACTCTCGTAATATCCCTTAATCTTTCATTTGTAACTCTGTCTTGCCACTTTACCCCAAGAATCCTTCTCAGGATTTTATTCTCAAATCCTAATACTTTCTGATCTGTTGCAGTTGTACTGTACCATGACTCATGCCCATAAATCAAAATTGGTCTAACCATGGACTTGTAAATTTTTACTTTAGTATGTACCGAAAGCATATTATTATTCCAAACAGATTTCAACATTCCAACAGCTCGCCAAGCCTGTCTAATCCTCTCCTCACTTTCATTGTTTAATAATCCATTAGATGATACAATCGTTCCCAGATATTTAAGATTTTCTACCTTCTTCACCACATTATTTCCAATTATACGATCCATTTGGTTCTCCACGTTCATATTAATAATTTCAGTCTTTCCACAATTTATTACCAGTCCCACATTTTCTCCTTCCTCCACCAGACAATCAAGCACCCTCTGCATCTCGTAAATACTTCCGCAAATCAGTACAATATCATCAGCATAGTCCAAATCCATCAGCTTCTTATTTTCTTTCCAGTTAATTCCTGCACCTGTTCTCCTTACAACCTTTCTCATAAAGGAAATTAAATTTGAACGATGTCGGTTTGTATATGTCTGCTAATTATCGGTCTCTAAAACGTCAGATTTATGCCAAATAATTTGTCTGTAATGAGTGACACAATAAAATATATGATAATACATGAACACTGACAAACAGGTCGCTGAATGTTGTTTAGATATCTTCCAGCTTGTGTGACAGGTTGTATTCATTTAACCCCGTCGTCCCGAGAACTTTTTAAATATTTTTGCTTCCTTCAGACAATTATTATGAGTTTAGGATCAGTTTTGCCAACGGCAAGGGTTATATACGGCTTTCAATAACCATATTACGATATGAATAACTCTAGTATTGCAACCATTTCCCTCCAGTCAGTTAAATTCAGCTAAAAATCAAACATACGATCTTGAAAGAATTAATACTTTCACCATGTACCCGCTCATGCTTGTGATAATATTCTAATATACTGCTGTAGGTACCCCTAGGCGGTTGTATTCGCAGAAAGAGTAATGGGAGCCGGGGAGTTAACCCATTCAACAAAATATATTTTGCCTAAGATGAATAACACCGTTTGAAAAAAAGGAATAAAGTGAACGGTTATTGGACTGACATTTAATGATCTCGATGGTATTTTCATAATTGTTTATTAATATATCACATAACTAGCAGGTTTCCTTACGTTGCCTGTGTAAAAAATTATGACCGTGCATACCGGCAAGCCTGGGGCCTTGGAGGCCCACACCCCTGGTGAGAGATGACCTCGGGATGCCATTTTACCCACTGGACCCATTCTTCCCTTAGGCTTATTTCCCAAGGGATACATTCAACATGAACGTATTTCTATTATGGACCCATTCATTGCATGGACCTAATTACCATGGATTTGTTTTCCCACTTCACATGGCCCACCCAACCTCTCACCCTGCCCACCCACAAACCCACACCCACTCATCTACTCACTCACTTCCCTATGCTACCCCACTCGCCTCTACCCATTTAACACTGCCCCTCCAACCACTCTGCCTACCCTACCCATCCATCCACCACCCTACACACACCCCCAACCACCCAACTCTGCCATGTAGAACTGATATTGTGATTGTTGTAATATTCAGATGGTTGTAGGAGGAAGCTGAAAACTCTATGGTAGTTTGGCCATTAAGCTCCACCATGTTGACATGATTAGTTTTCCTTTTGGTCATTAGGAGCGCACTTTAGCAACTTTAAACCACACCGTTAATTTCTTCGTAAAAAGGTAACCCTCTTAGACACTTAAGAAACCCACTACATAGTTCTCCCTTAATTTACATAACGGACAAACATATAAACGAACAGGCACACTTTTAGAAGTATGTATTAGACTTTTCCTGCTCAATCGGCTTGTATTGGGTTAAGATTCAGACGAACTCATTTTTTTAAAACACCTCAAAGAAGCTTATTCTATACGAAGTCCTTATTCATCCTTGTGTGTGTGTGTGTGTGTGTGTGTGTGTGTGGAGGAAAAAATGAAAATGAGACTTTCCACACAAAACAACATCGCTCAAGAGGTTTAGCATAAAAGATTTCCTTCGCCTCATCAACTCACCACCTTTCTGGGACGCCTTCTGTATCCATCGTTGAAAGCAATGTACCGTATTTTCGCTGGATGAAGATGTTTTGCAGCATTTCCTCCTAACCGTTGACAGTCTATTGCGTATCGCACTTTTATGCTATTTCACTTCTCATTTTTATCTGTTCACCTTCAGCATAAATAAATACAGAAAAACAGAGAGAGAGAGAGAGAGAGAGATTGTTATGTAGCAAGTGTGATCCGTTTGGTAACTCTATTGGAGCCAGCCAGGATGGAAAATGGGATATGACGGTAGGGGAAGCGACATTTACGTATTTGACAACCAGGTCACTGTGATGACGCTGTTATAATATATTCCTGCTGTCTACAGACGATTTTTGGTAATGGGGTATTTTTAGGAAAGAAAATACTTGAGAGGTGGCAGAGTGGACCGTGAAACAGTGTGATGTCTTAAGTCAGTGATTCCCAACCGGGGTTCCTCGGAACCCTGGGGTTCCGCCTACCATCACCAGGGGTTCCGCAAGAAACCCGTAAAATATTGATGTGCTATTACAAAATGACTGTGATCTTAATTCATAATTCATAATTCCTACTCAACAACACGTTACAAACACTTTCAAGACACCAACATACTCGTACGTGTCAGGTAGTACCATGTATATAGTCATGAGAGCAAATAATATGCGTACAACTAAGAAAAAAAAAAAAGATAGCGTCATTGCTGGTGCGGGATACACCCTTCATTCCTACTCCGCAAGTTTGGCGACACGGGGGTTGGGTAGGAGGGAGACTCAACCCGTACGAGTACTATACGTGTCACGAGCCCCAGTCCAGCCGTTCACACATCTTCCTTCAGTCAGTTTTGAGCAGCGCAACCGAGTGAAACGTTGTGTTAATTAAGCTCACCACTTAAGATTAGTTTGACACGGATTTTAAAGACTGAAGCATGTTGAAATATTTGAAAAGAAAGCATGTCAGTGGAGAGGAGGACAGTGACGAAGAATCACAAATACCACAGCCAAGTACGAGTAAAGGAAAAGTGAGTCATGTTAAAAAAAAGTCGCCTTTACAATGACAGTTATCTGGCCATTGGCTTTACATGGACTGGAGAAGAAAACTGTCCACTTCCTTTGTGCATTGTTTGTGGGAAAAAGCTCGCTAACACAGCTATGGCCCCAGCCAAGTTAAAGCGACACTTCACTACTAATCACAGCCACTTGTCAAATAAAACTGTGGATTATTTTCGAAGGCTCTTGGATTCACAGCAGAAACAAAGAAAAGTTTTTGAAAAGAAGGTAACCATCAGTGATAAGGCACAAGAAGCAAGCTATTTAGTGGCTGAGCTAGTTGCCAAGAAAATGAAAAGTCACACTATTGCAGAAAGCCTAATAATGCCTGCTTGCAAAATAATTGTGAAAACAGTGCTAGGTGAAGAAGCTGAAAGTGAAATAAGCAAGGTTCCTGTTTCTGATACTACAATCAGTAGGCGTGTGGATGACCTGTCCAACAATATTTCTGGTATTTTGTCTGAAATACTGCAAAATAACAACTTTGCTCTCCAAGTAGATGAGACAACTGATATAACTGGTAAAGCTCAGCTGCTGGCATTTGTGCAATTTGAAAATGAAGGTGAAATAATGGAAAATTATTTTTGCTGTAAAGAACTGCCAGAAACTACCAAAGGCCACGACATTTTCAACATCTTGTCTTCTTACCTGAAATCTTGTGGTTTGTCATGGAACCGATGCGTTGGGATCTGCACTGATGGTGCTCCCTCAATGGTTGGCTCAGTACAAGGCTTTGTATCACGCGTGAAAGAAAAAAACCCTGAAGTCATAACAACTCACTGCTTTCTCCACCGAGAAGTTCTGGTTTCAAAAACTATTGGGGATGATTTAAAACAAGTCCTTGATACAACTGTGAACATGGTCAACTTCATAAAGCAGCGCCCTCTGAAGTCTCGCATGTTTGCAAGGTTGTGTGAAAACATGCAAAAAGATCACGTGACACTTCTCCTGCACACAGTCTCGATGGCTTTCAAGAGGTAAAGTTTTGACAAGGGTATTCGAGCTAAGACAGGAACTGCTGCTTTTCTTCAAAGAGAATAATAAAGCCAGTTTCTGTGAATGTCTTGAATCTACAAACTGGCAAATGAAACTAGCATATTTAGCAGATATTTATCAGCATTTAAATAACTTGAACACCAGCATGCAGGGTGTGAAGGAAAACATTCTGACTTCCACAGACAAGCTTCTTGCATTTAAGAATAAACTCGCTGTTTGGAAAAAGCACCTTTCAAGAGGGAACAACGAAATGTTTCCACTCCTGCTTCAAGTCCAAACTCAGACTGAAAATGAAAATGTCATTCCATTAATTACAAGTCATTTGGAATCACTGTCAGAAACGCTTCATAAATACTTCCCCTCCTTGTCATCAGATACGTATGACTGGGTGAGAAACCCCTTCACTGAGTTCTCACCAAGTACAGAAAACCTACTTGGTCTGCAAGAAGAGGAAGAACTGAGTGAACTACAATGCGATCGAACTTTGAAAATGAAATTTAATGAAGTATCACTTGACAAGTTTTGGATTTCAGCAAAGCAGGAGTACCCTGTCATCTCAGGGAAAGCATTGGATGTTTTACTCCAGTTTTCAACTTCTTACCTCTGTGAACAAGCTTTCTCATGCCTGACCGTCATTAAAAGCAAATCAAGAAATCGTCTTCTGTCTGTCGAGGAAGAACTGCGCGTGTGTCTATCAAAAATTCGGCCAAGAATTTCACAGATAAGCAAAGAGAAACAAGCCCAAGTGTCACACTGAAGGTAAGTAAGTTTTAACATTATTGACGTATTAGTGTGAACTCTCTTGTGATGTAATTGCAGATTTCACATGATGTTGCTCAAGAATTTTTCTTAAAAAAAAAAAACTTTTTATATATATACCTCGCCTGTTTTACCCTTCATGCAGGGTGTGGCGTAGACCATTTCTGGTCTTTCATAGGAAGCACACAATACACACACACGGGATGGCATGGCTGTTGGCCTTCCGCTCCCGTAACACCACATACACATACAGGAGGGTAGGATTCCTAGCCTCCAGCTTCTGCCGGATTATGAGGTCACAACTTCTCGATTTACGTCCCGTACCTATTCTCTGTTAGGTGAACAGGGGTTACTGCGCTTAAGAAGACACCCGTATATTAGTATACCATATATAGGGGTTCTGTGGAATAGGAAAAATTATTACAGGGGTTCCTCCAAGGTGTAAAGATTGGGAATCACTGTCTTAAGTAATGAGAGATCGTTTCCAGGCAAAAATTTAAAAAAAATAGCAGGTATTCATCATTGACGATGGGTGTTAAGTATCTAATTGGCGACATAAATTAGGACTAGCGGTCGTTAATCACCTGGATGATTTTGGTACTGTAGAGCAAGCATTAGTTTGAGGTAGGACGTCATCGTGGTGAAGCTGATGAACACTGTCACTGAATTTGTCTTTGATGAAGCGTACTGAAAAATTGTTGAATCTTATGTTGGTGCACACGATGCACACGTCCATCAGTGATTGCACAACGAGGATACACTACCAACACGATAAACGAACCGCACACCGCAATACAGTATAACGATGAAACAAAAGAACTTTGGTCTGTTTTAACCTGATTAGATACAGTTAGCGTCCCCTTTGTCACACTGTGCAACTCTAGAATAACAAGTGCAAAAAATTTAAATGGAACCAGTTTAATTTTTCTTTCCTCATTCTCGGGATATTTTAAATTTTGTGTGTTCAGTATTACAGCTGTCGACCACAACTTTCCAGATTCATCAGAATGTTTGCACTTTTCAGCCTGCTTCAGAACGCTCGTTCTATGGCCAAAAACAGTCCCGCTTGGTTACTTAACCCAAGATATTGCATTTATGTTAGTTCATTGATCACGTGGAACTTTAGTGGTTTTATACACACACACACACACACACACACACACACACACACACACACACACACACAAATTAAGTCTTAAACCCTGGATCACCGGACCAGTATGTTATGCTAAACTTCATCAGAGTGACTGAGAAGTACCGAATATTAGCACCCGTAATGCACTTCTTTAGTGGCGTACTCACGAGTACAAGACATCAATTCAGTACCACATGTTGGCCAGCTTTACTCCAGATCCACCTCTTCAGACCAGGGACGTCTTATTCTTTCTATTCTTGCTCTTTCCTGACAAGTATATTCAGCCAAAGAATAACTTTTAGAACAGGAATATTAAGATAAAACTTTTACAGTTCCTTCAGTATTAAAGGCCTTTCATAAATTAAACAAAATCGTCTGGTAGCAGCAACAGTGAAATACTCGTAACAATGGACATCACCTGTTCTAGTGGTGAATACTGTACGTTGCATTAAATGTTCCCTAAGTTGTTCAGAACGAGCTATATAGATTACCTCGCAGGATGATGCAGACAGGATGTAATGAAAAATTGATTTATAAAAATTTACTCCTGGCCGATGACAAGATGTGTATTGTTCTAACCAATCTCAGGCTGTTTTATTTAGCTTAGAAGAAGCCTCCCCTCACCGCGTACTAGGGAGTTTAAAGAGTCATACCTGTCTCACGTGTTTGAAAAGCTCGTCCAGATTTTATCCCCTCATTCCGATGACCTACTTTATTCTTAGCGCAATAGTTAATAATGACTATGTCTGGCCTCTCCAGCTCGAGGTGAATAGAATCGTCAGTCAGTACTAAGAACTGAAAGAAAATGTGTGGTGGGATTGAAGGAGTAAATAAAATCGTCAGGTGATGGCAGGAATAAAATATCGTAGAAGTCACTGCAGTGGAGATTCGCGTTTATACGGGGCTGTAGTATGCATTTGGAGCAGCCTGGTAGTGTAATGGTTTAGGACGTCAATCAAGGACAGTCATGTGTTATGCGTAAGTTCGAATTTCCGTGAGTTTGAGGTTTTTTCCATCATATAATGCCACTGCCAGAGGTGTAGGTCGGTCGCTCACTCTTGAATATTCTGGACTATTTCAGACTAGTTTCGGGCTGTTTCTCCTTCAGGAGGGTTAAAATACATTTTATTTTACCGTTAACATATTCACCACTATGACGTCCGATGTTAGTTTACGTGGAACAAAGACTGTTCATGCTGAATCGGTTACTGAAGGCCATTTCTCACATAACATCTTCGAGAATTTCTCTCTTAGGCAGAATAGAAGCGCCTGGAGATAGCAAGAATAAAATATGAAAGCCGTCCAGTGTACTCGAATTTGTAGGCAGTACTTTTTATGGGAGGGAGGTAGTATGACACTTCATGATTCTTGTGCATATATGTATTAGATGGAACGTTGCAGTTCAAGTCTCACTAGATCACCTACTCTCCTGTGAGCCTTTGTTTCTGCTCCATCTTTACCTCACCCGTGGCTGGAGAGAAGGTGTGCACAGGGTTACACACGAAACTATGACCTGTGTCCAGTGTTAACCCCCTCACCGTGGTTGGTGCACTTTAGTAGTTTATTCAGGCTAATGCCGGAATACTTTGCAAAACCAACGGAAGTCCTTACAGACGACGGTCTGTAGCAGTATCTCCAAAAATCTCTTCTTTGCTATAGGTATATAGAGGGAGCTTATTCAGGCTAACACCAGACTATTTTGTTCTGTCTGAAGAAATCCTAAAGTTAGAGAGTTAGGGTGTAGGGTGTAGTTCGTGACGTCTAGAATTCCTATGAACTACCAACGACAGATCCTTCACGAAGTCTCCTACGCCAAAGAGAATACGGTCCTTTGTCGGCTTACCGTTTAGGAGCACTTGTAAGGAGTAGACTGTAGCACCAGTCGAGCAGGGCAGTACTCCCAAGATGGATGGAAAGCTGAAGACAGGGAGAGCTGGAGCTCCCGTTTCATCAGCCCTCGGGACTAAACTTTTTCAGTGTCTCAGTAATACAGAGAGTAGGCCAGCATGCTCGCCAATACAAGTTTCTCTAACTATCAACACCAAACTACATGTACAGTACACACCACATTTCCTTTTCAAATTTTTAGAGAAAATGGCGTCAAATAACGTAGCTTCGGAGTCCCCGGGGGGGAGGGGGACTATAAATGCCCCCACCTTCTGCCCCTCTGCCGGTGACGACTCAAGATGCCTGGGACCACTGTCTGACTCTCTTCTTCTTCATTTCTGCAACATTCGTGGCCTTTCCTCAAACTTTCGCTCTGTTAAGCACCACTTCTCCTTCTCTAAACCTCACCTTCTTTTTCTAACTGAGACTCGGTTGTCTGAGGCAACTGACGGCAAACCCTTTTCTGTATCCAGTTGCATTCATTTAACCCCGTCGTCCCGAGCACTTTTTTTTTTAAATTTCTTCCTTCAGACAATTATTTTGAGATTAGGATCAGTTTTGCGAACGGAAAGGGTTATATACGGCTTTCGTTAACCATCTCATGATCTGAACGACACTAATATTATTTCCATTTTCCTTCAATCAGTTAAAATCAGCTAAAAATGATGCATACGATCTTGAAAGAATTAATACTTTTACCATGTACCCTCTCATGCTTGTGATAATTCTAATATACTGCTGTAACTACCTCTATGAGTTATCTGAGAGGAGCCTGTGGAGTCACACGGAGAGACAGACTGACAAATGAACATGTGAAGGAGCCTTGTGGTGTGGATATGAGTGTGATAGGAAGCGTTAGGAGAAACACACTGAGGTGGTTTGGCCATGTGGAGTGGATGGAGAGTGAGAGACTGACGAGGAGAGTGTATGTGAGTGAGGTGGAGGGGGAGAAAGGGAGAGGGAGGCCAAGGATGAGAAGGAGGGATGGCGTGGAGAGGTAAATGAGAGAGGGAGGCGGGGGGGGGGGGGGGTGAGCTGGGAGCAGGGCAGTGAAATGGCGGGGGACAGGGCGACATGCAGGCGATTTGTTTGTGGCCATCCCTTATGGGATTAAGGCGTCTGGCAATAGACAGATAGATAGATAGCTACCTCTAATCAGTTATATTCACTGAGAGCAAGTCATGGGAGCCGGAAAGTTAACCCATTCAACAAAATATATATTTCCTAAGTTGAATATCGGCTTTAAAAAAAAATAAATAAAAAAAAATAAAAAAGAATAAAGTGAACTGTTATTGGAATGACCGTCAATGATCCCCATGTTACTCTCATAATATTTTCTTAATGTCACATAATTAGCAGGTTCCTGGACGTTGCCTGCATACCGGCAAGCCTGGGGCCTTGGGGGCCCACACCCCTGGTGGGAAAGACCTCGGGATCCCATTTTACCCACTGAACCCATTTTCCCCTTCAATGGGCGTATTTTCTAAGGAATATTTTCCACATGGGCCTATTCCTATCATGGACCTATTCATTTCACGAACCTGATTACTATGGACTTTTTCCAACTTCCCAAGGCCCACCCACCCATTCATCTTGCCCACCCACAAACCCACACTCACAAACCTACTCACCCACCCATGCTGCCCCAACCTGCTTTACCCATCCAACTCTGCCCCTGCAACCACTCTGCCCACTCTACCCATCCATCCACCACCCTACACCCCCCGCCACCCAACACTGCCCACCCTACCCTTCCATCCACCACCCTACACCTCCCGCCACCCAACTCTGCCCAACCTACCCATCCATCCACCACCCTACACCTCCTGCCACCCAACTCTGCCATTTAGAACTGATATTGTAATTATTAAGGTGTAGGTAGAGTCAGCAGCTGAGTGATCCTATGCACTGTTACAGCGTTCGACCAAGTCAGCGTTCAGAGTTTTTGGCTCGATGAACTGCTGCTTTGGGTGTCTGCCCTTTCCTCTCTTCCTTCCTTCCTCGTCTGCCTTTCTTTCCTTCATTCTTTCCTCTTCGTTCTGCCTACGGGTGATTTTACACTCCATCTTCTGTCTTTCTTTCCTTCTTTCTATCCTCTTCCTTCTGCCTATGGGTGACTCTGCTCTGAGTTACAAAGAGTGACAAGCCACATGATTTCCTGTACATCAGGAAACCATTTACTACGCTGGATGGTTACCATATAACCAAATTATGGCGCCGGTGGAGTAATGGGTAATTAAGGCCCTCCAATCGGACTGAGCCTGTGTAGGTTTATATCCAAGGTATGGTTGGGGTTTATTGCTCACGTAATGCCACTCAGGGATGAGTGAGGCTGGTCTCTCACATCTTGAACGTCAGGACAAACTTGTCTTGCCTCGGGCTCCTACTCTTCTCATTGGGCACGTAGGATTGGGTGATGGATGGATGGAATATTCAGACGGTTGTAGGAGGAAGCTGAAAACTTTATGGTAGTTTGGCCACTAAGCTCCACCATGTTGACCTTATCAGTTCTATTTTTGGTCATCAGGGGTGCACTTAATCAACGTTAAACCACACCGTTAATTTCTTCGTGAAAAGCAAACTCTCTTAGACACCTATGGAACCCTCTAGATAGTTCTTCCTTAATTTCTACAGCGGCAGATAGATACACAGACAGACGCACACTTTTAACCCGCCCCGTCCCGACCACTTTTTGACCACTGGTACCCCCCAATCCCGACCATTTTTCGACCCTTTTTTTTTTTTTTGCTAAAACTTTCGCTTTTGGTCAGAAACAATGGTCAGTGGCAAAGAAATTGTTCCCCGGGGTCCATAATTACCCTAACCAGGTATGCCTTGGTCCCACCTGGCCCCCGTGTTCTCCGTAGGCGGTCTGAGCCTCTAACGTTTTCTGTGGTATTATAAGTCTGGGAAACCAATGAAAGTAAGTAGATATGTATTTATTACGAACATAAAAACATGTGATAAAAGAGTATATTGGATTTTATACAAAAATAGAGCAGAAATAAGTATTGTACCATTGTGCGAAACGAGCAAAATCGGGCAGACTGGTCACGATGAATCGTTAACATTCGAAAATCATGATACATATCATTTTTTTTACTTACATAATACTTCTACAATAACATTATACCATTTTACATTTTATTGAACTGTTTTTACGTATTCACAGGCCTTTCGATAACATTTAGCGTAATGTTAGCGCTTATTTACGTAGTGAGTGAACTCGCTGTGACTGTTGTTTCAACTCGTATTGTGTTTTTTCTACTTATATAATACTTTCCTAATAACATTATACACTTTTCAACTTTATAGAACTGTTCTGAGATAATTTCAGACCTTACGTAAATATTTAGCGTAATAATAGCGCATAATAACACACACGGTGAAGTCGCTATGACTATTTCAACTTACAACCTATTTTTGTACTTATATAATAATTCTCCACTAACATTGCACATGTTTACACATGTTTACACTTGATATAATTGATATCACATAATTTCAGACCTTACGATTCAACTGAGCGTCATATTAGTGCGTACTTACACAGTGAGTGTTATCGCGATATCATTTGTTTCATCTTACACTAGTATTCAACTTATAAATTCCCTTACTACTAACATTACAACAAATTCCACTTTATATAATTCCTATCACATACTTACTGACCAGAATGTTCTACTGAGCGTAATATTTTCGCAGATTTACACAGTGGGTGTACTCGTGACATCAATTATTACAACTTACACTATTTTTCAACTTATACGTTTTATTCATGCTAACATTACACCCGTTTCCACTTTATATTCTTGCTATCACATATTTACTGACCAGAGTGTTATACTGAGCGTCATATTTTCGCAGATTTATACAGTGGGTGTAGTTTTCATATCACTTCGTTCAACTTACACTATTTCTCAACTTATACATTACTTTCCTGCAAACATTACACCCGTTTCAAGTTTATATAAGACTTGGCACATACTGACTGGCCTTACCATTATACTGAGCGTCATATCGCCATCCCACACAGTTTCAGTAGTGTAGGAAGTTATGGTACTCTCTGAAACATGGATGAAGGCACAACGCAACATTGGTGGTGGTGGGGGAGGTGGAGAGCGGCGCCTTTCATCACTCGCACTTCTCTTCCCTCTCCCTTTTCCTTTACCATTTCCCTTCCCTTTCCTTCCTTTCCCCACATCCTGGGGCTGTGTGGAGGAAGTTTGGGAATATTGTATGGCGAAAGACGTGCTGGGGAGTGGCTCCATCTCCTCTCCCTTAGACCTACGTGCACCACGTGCTCGTGCTGCCTCCCTCACACCACTTCCCTTTCACCCCGCACTCCCACCACACCACTTTCGCCTTCCCCAGACAAAACACTAGGCCATACTTTATTTGCCTTCTCGCCCCACCTTCTGATCCTCGGGGTGAGATTTTTTCCTTCCCCAACCGCGAGGCAACATCACGTCCTAAGCCGCCGTCATCGTCATCGTCCTCATCCTCGTCCTCATCAGAATCTCTCTCTAGGGGATGGAGAGAGGTCCATGCAGGTGTTTTGGGTGCAGGCTGGCCTTCCCTTGCCTTACGATACGTGACATACCGCTTTTTCCGGGGCGAAGGGACCTCCTCATCACTGCTTGTTATTTCCTCCTCAGGCTGCACATAATCTCGATCCACCACATCATCATCGAGTGGAGAATCACTATCTCCAGTGAAGGCATCCAGGGCGGATTGTATTTCGTCGTCTAAGAGACCTTTACGCGCCATGTCTGACCTGGGTCACTGCTAACAGGTGAGTGACCGAGACAAGGGCGAGTGCAGGTCACGCGGGGTCTGGGACACTGCCCGCCTGGGGGCAGGTAGGGGAGGCTTGGGTACGTGGGCGAATCGAAAATCTCGCGCGAATTTTGAAAATTGTGGAAATTATGAACCTTGCAATTACAGGATGTTGAAGTACGTCAACGGGATTGGCAGTGACATAACGTGAGGACGTGAAAGTACGTCGACGGGACGTAAAGATTAGACTTTTCATGCTGAGTCGGCTTGTACTGGGTTAAGATTCAGATGAACTCATTTTTTTTAAACACCTCAAAGATGCTTATTATATGCAGAGTCCCGATTCATCCGCGCACGCGCGCTAGTGTGTGTGTGTATGTGTGTGTGTGTGTGTGTGTGTGTGTGGAGGAAGAACTGGAGATGAGACTTTCTGCACAACAACAGGGCTCAAGAGGTTTAGCACCAAAGATTTCCTTCTCCTCATCAACTCACCACCCTTCTGGGACGCCTTCTGTATCGCTCGTTGAACACAGTTACTGTATTTTCGCTGGCTGAAGAGGTTTTGCAGCATTTCTTCCTAACCGGTTGACAGTGTATTACGTATTACATTTTTATGTTATTTCACTTCTCATTTATCTGTTCACCTTCAATACAGCCGCTTGATTCCACTTGATAAATTTATTTCGCTTTAGGGAAATAACAAATAATGGAGTTAATGGAGATCGTTTCTTAGTCCCTCACAGCGAGAGGTTTTGCTGAAGTTGAATGAAATCGCTTGGAAATAAAAATACAATGAAAGGTATGTTATTGGATTGAGAGTGTTAAATAATCAAAGTTTATGGTAACATAATACGCGAGGATATTCTCAATGTGCAGAAATATACTTTTAAGGAAGATGTTCTAGAAATCCTTCTAATCTGACAAGAATACAAACCACTGTGTTGCGATAATCGTCTCATCTATCCTTGTTACACTGATCACAAATTTTATGATATTTTTATTGTTCTAAGCTGACATGCAGCTTTTGACTATGCACACACATCTGATTTTGTTTATCTCAGCTTTGTACTGCAACAAATAACTGATAATTTGAGTTCCATCACTGATACAACTTATTTTTGGACGTTGTTCCTGTTTATGTCTCCCCTCTCTTCTACGACTCTTCAGATCAATGTTTTTTTTTTTTTTTCTACCTGGGACGATGTTGTTGTGGAAGAAAAAATAACATTTATAGCGACAGGATTAAAATTAGTCTGCATTAACATCACTGTAACTTGATTTCTCTATCTTACCTGAAGAATATCATCAGTAATTACTATGAATGCAAGTGAATATACATCATAGGACAGAAGTCTTTACGGATGTGTGACTCGAGTATCGAAGCATCTCGAACTGATTCGATTTCATTGTTATTTCACATGAAATGGCAGGGTTGCAGAATAAATACAGAAAAACAGAGAGAGAGAGATTGTTTTGTAGCAAGTCTGATCCGATAGGTAACTCTACTGGAGTCAGTCGAGAGAAAATCGGATATGGCGGTATACTCTCAGAAATTATGGGTAAAAAGAGGATAAAACAAGGGTAATCTTAGTGTCCATTCTGTGCTACCCTTCAAAGGTAAACTAGAATGTAGTTTACCCTTTAATTACCCTTTCAGAAAGGTAAAACATTGCACAAAATTACCCTCTTATAGTGAAATTTTATTGTTAGTTTACCCCATAATGGGTAAATTTATGGTTTACTTTACCCCCACCTCCCATATAACCCACCCCTACCCCGCGTATTCCCCATAAAATACATGCCATTTGATCAGGGTAATAACAGTACAATATAATTCATAAAAAATGTATTATCACTCTTCAAACATGGAATAAGTCAAAATAATTGGAATGAAATTTAGTCACTACATACATATTTAATTTGGTAAACCATAAACACACTGTAAATATTTCAAATTCTATAATAATGCCACATGACTTATGATAACAAAGTAGTAATCCTCATAATATACAAATACTATCCACAAAACTGTCATGATTCATATATAAAGATAAATATCTTAATTTCTACAATAATTCCACATGACTTATATGATATAATTCCACATGACTTATATGATATAATTTGTAATAATATTAGTAACAATACTCATATGAATAATGCTATCCACAAAACTGTTGTAATTCGTATCTGAAGATAAATAACTTAAATTCCATAATACCAAATAACTTAAATTCCATAATACCATATGACATGATACCAAAGAATAGCATTAGTAATTTGTAATTTTATTAGTAATAATGCTCATATTTGTTCATTTTTTCACTTTGAAAGACCTCATACATGCAAGCATGTGTCGGCCCTATTCACCTGATGGTGGTTCTCCAGGCTCGTCGGTCATGTTCAGCATCTCTGCTCAGTCCCTTAACTCTAGGTCATTTTGCAGTCATCATAATAATACTATCCACAAAACTTAAAATTAATTGTAAATACCATAATAAATATTTTTGCAGTATATGTTCAATAATCCAGCATCCATGGGGCCCAGATGCCGAAAAATCTAAATAGTCAAATAATCAAAATAACCACCAACTTAACCCTGTAATACCTTATATTTGTGAACACTTTTATCACTACTTAGATTATCACTAATGTGTTTGGAAAGAGTACTGTATACTTATCTATAATTTTACCAACAGTCTCCCTCACAAAGGAGAAAAAGTAGAAGAACCTATCTATCTATCTATTGCCAGACGCCTCAAACCCGTTTGGGGTGGCCACAAACAAATCGCCTTCAAGTCGCCCTGTCCCCTGCTATTTCACTGCCCTGCTCCCAACTCACACCAGTTTTGAGAACCAAATTCTCAAAACTGCCAAAATTTCAGTTTTACCAAAAATAGGTTGCTGGATAATTGGACTTTTACTGCATAAGAAAAATAACCTATATACGAAATTAAATGTGTCAAATATACATCCATACCCATTGCTAGGAGAACAGATTAGGTAAAGAGCTAGTACATACAAATAAACTCGAATTCAGCAAACTTCTTATCCACTACAATAATCTCACTTACACATGGTCATTCAGTAAGGGTCTAAAAAAGCTACGTACAGTATACATATATATCATCATCATCATCCAATCCCATTTGTCCATCCCCGAGTGTAGGATCCCGAGGCTAAGCATCAATACAGTGTTGAAGGTTAAAAAAAAAAATAAAAAAAAATATAAAAAAATCAGCCCCTGGTAGTGTCAATGTGGCTGAAAACTACTGGCCACCTCTGAGATCAAACCCTGACTGGAGGGCCACAGAACAATCAGATATCATGAACAAAATGATGTGGGCCTACCTAACAATACATGCTAAATTTTTTTGGCCAAGTGCATACAGTCCCTGGAACCTTATTATTATTATGCCTAAACACAAATCGTTCAATAAAGAGCAACGTTTTCCGAAGCTCAGATGGATATTCCAACGCAAACACCCAGTATGACTGGAATAATGCTACTATAACACTAGTTATATTTTTAGTTTTTCTTGATAGGATTGGGTTCCCATCAATGTGCAGCTGATACCCATCTGCACCAGCCACAAGTACAGGAGCAGGTGACTTAATACTCTGAAAACATGGATACTGTAAGAAACAATTTCTTATATGTAGAAGACTTGAGGTCATAGTCTTCATGACAAATGTTTTGTAAACAGTACTAGTATATTGGAAAAGAAGAGTGTGTGTTTGTGTGTGAATTTTGCAGCTTGTCTTTTTGGGCAAATAGTCTAACATCAAGACTGTTGTGTTTATGGATGTTTTATTTCTAAATGAACTGATACACTTATAATAGTTCATATGGCAAAATTATAAGCAAGGACACAAGTCAAGAGTGAGAGCAGTGGAAATGAGTTATTTAAGAGGAGCCTGTGGAGTCACACGGAGAGAGAGGCTGACAAATGAGGATATAAAGGAGCATTGTGGTGTGGATGTGGATGTGATACGAAGCGTTAGGAGGAACACACTGAGGTGGTTTGGCCATGTGGAGAGGATGGAGGGTGAAAGACTGACGAAGAGAGTGTATGTGAGTGAGGTGGAGGGGGGAAGAGGGAGGGGGAGGCCGAGGATGAGATGGAGGGATGGGGTGGAGAGGTATATGAGAGAGGGGGGTGTGAGTTGGGAGCAGGGCAGTGAAATGGCGGGGGACAGGGCGACTTGCAGGCGATTTGTTTGTGGCCACCCCAAACAGGATTGAGGCGTCTGGCAATAGATAGATAGATAGATAGATATTTAACAACTTATAATTAATGTTACCTGAACCCTATGGACAAAAAGCAGTTCTTCATCATCTTTGAAGAGGGAAGGAAGGATCAGCATTGTAAATACCAAGCCAGCTTCTGAAATGTAATAGTAATGACTAAAATGAACATAAACTGCAATAAATTTGCAAGAAACGAATATTCAAGTGTGGGTTAGAGGGGGGAAAAAAAAAAAAAAAAAAAATCACTATGCTGACAAGATAATTACAAGAAGGTATAGCAAGTGTTTTTGTTTCTTACTTTTGGTGGAGTTCATTGGTTTAAATTATTTCATGGCTTAATTTTACCCTGTGGCACAGCCAGAAAGTAAGTTGGGTGGGTTTCCTACCAAGAAACTATAAAATAAGAAGACAAATTATTAACAAACCTCTTTTTTTGTCTTCACTGAGAGTACTCTCTGTGTCCTCAAGATATGTGGAATAATACAACTTGAACTTCTTGCACCTGTTTTTTGTGATGTTCATCAAATCTATGAGTGAAGAGCTTAGTTTGTTCCATGTAGATTCATCAGGACTTATGATGCCATGCTGCTTAGCTTCATCTGCTAGCTGAAATAAAGTACTGTTAAAGTTAAACACTGTAATAACTATAATTTCATAACTGCTTATACTATGCATACATTCATACTATACATAGCAGTTGAAAGAATTCCCAACTGCAATAGATACATAGAAATCCCTGGCTCCAAAACCTTTAGTCTGTTATTGTTTAAAGAATAAATATGGACGTATAGCCTCTGTTTATAGAAAAGAAGCGTGACGTAAATATGTTGCAGCAATGAAATGTTTCTAGCTCTAATTAAGAAAGATTGCAAAAAGAGTTGCAATTTTTAACCCAAGATAAAGAACTGTGGACATTAATAATAATGTGCTTCAGCAATGGCCATAGATTTCCCATGAGGACACACTGTTTTAGAGATTATGATGAAAACTTAGGATAAGTATATAACTAATATTGTACAGTACTTACAAAGCTTTTGTTCCTTAGAGCAGGAAAAACTGCAAGAACATCTGCTACTGATACAGAAGAATTGTAAACCATCTTCTGCCTGTATGCAAAGGTTCTATCCATTTTCCTGCATATGAGGTTGTTATCTTGGTCAGTTTTTCTTGCCTCAGCTTGAAGAATGTCCAAGTGATTGCAAATTCTTGCCTCATCCTCTTCTGGTTGTTTGGGACCAATCTGAAAAAGGGAGTTTTTATTATACTACTGTAACATGATGCGATAAGTACTGTCCATGTATTTCTTTGCATCTATAGAAGAAGGACAAAATTACATGCATTATATGGATTCCATTCTCATATGACACTATCTACAAGGCTGCAAATGCAATTATATAATTATTATTATTGCGAGTCATAATTTAAAAATTAGTGCATGACACATGAAGATATTACAGGTTCTGTACTTGGCATGACTGATTCAGAATAAATTTGTTTGTATTACCTGAGGCTTAATGCGCTTTCAAAGACTTTGACTATTATCTTCTCTAGCTTCTTTTCTTTTGCCTGATCTTGCTCAGCCAGGGCCTCCAAATTTATTCTTAAGATACTGGATAGCGTCAGACTGAAGTGGATCCCTAACAGTCTTCATCTTGTTTCTTAAAGAACCTCTCCAGCAATCCTGCAAATGGTAACAAGACATCAGATTTTAGAATGGTTTAGCCACAGTATTTCATATGTGGTTATTCAATTAATCCTGGATGTATACCATAAAAGAGAGAAATCAGTCTGTGTGTGTGTGTGTGTGTGTGTGTGTGTGTGTGTGTGTATTGTAAGTCATAACTCTGTAGAAACCTTCTGTTTGACACCACTTTGACATCAATAAGTAGGTAAAAAAAAAAACACACACAAAAACATGCAAAAAGTTTTGCTCTTTATGTATGAGAGACGCCTGAATTAACTCCATTTCACCTTGAGGAGAGACAGAATGTCTAAAGGAGTGCATGAGAGAGAGGTGAAATGCAGAGGGAGAGGCTGTTGAGAGACAATGATGTTGGATGAGATGGATGATATGAGCATAGAAACAATTCATATTTTGTTGTCATTCACTCATATTCTGGACTGGTTTTTATATATTATAATAATAAACCTTTAAATTCCATGTGCCTTTTAAAAAAGCTATGAACCAAGTTGCCATGACTTAAAACCTATAATATGTCTGTATTTCTTGCATATTTCAGCAGGGCTCCATATATGCTCGCCTGATATTAGTTTGTACAATTTTTTATGTTATAATATGTAGCACTATACAACATTTAAAGAGTATATACAGTATTAACTTACAATATGACCAATATACGGGTATTCCTTGAAGAGAGCAGCTAGGATATTTGAGTAACCTCTCTTAGATGGTGTCCTAAAATTTGATATTTTTTACTACATGACAACTGTATATTAAATATATGGAATAATTTTAAATTATTATAGTTTTCTACAGGAAACAATACTGGAACACTGGAATAATGAACTACGGTATTATGGTACCATACATCCTAACTTTCTCTAATTATATGGCTGTATGATATTAAGGCTTGAAGAGGAAAGCACCAAAACTACTGAAAGGCAAGGAGAAATAGCTTATATGATGAGAGCCACTAAGATCTTAAGTTTTGATGTCAATTTACTTATGACATGTGATAAATTCGAGAGGCACAAAGTGGTGACACTTTCGTGGTGCAGTGCAGTGCAATATTGTACAGGGTACTGTACAAATTCTGCAAAAAAAATACCGGTAGCTCCCAAAAGTTTAACAATACACCACTGCATAGCATATACTTACAAAATGCTCCTTTTTTGAAGGTCATCAGTGATGGCATCAATAACCATCTTACAATAGGCACGCCCAGGCAAGAAGTCCCTGGACGTTTGTGTGTTTGTAGAACTGTTCTTACTAGAGGGGGAAGGACTGGAAGCCTGAAACATATACATTATAGTGTCATAGCACTTCACACATGACTGAAAAAGTCTTTGAATTTTGATAATTAATATAACTGCGTAACATAATTATATGCTTACAAGATATTGAAGTTTTTATATAATAATGATATCATGATTCCTTTGTTTGCAAAATTGAAGAAATATACTGTACAAGTATATTCTATATGATTTATATCAAATCAGCAGGTGCTGTAGTACCAACATACATAACAATCCTGCTTACTTATAACCTTGGAGATCATTCCAAGCAATATGACAGCCACTTGCCTCTCCTTCAGACTCATGTTCTTGGTGGGTGGTCTCAGCAGTCCGTGTTTCTGTGGCGAGTGGCTCAGCAGTTCGTTGTTCTGCATTGCATGGCTCAGCAGCCCGTGGTTCTGTGGTGCGTGGCTCAGCAGTCCGTGGTTCTGTGGTGTGTGGCTCAGCAGTCTGTGGTTCTGTGGTGTGTGGCTCAGCAGTCCATTGTTCTGTGGTGTGTGGCTGAGCAGTCCGTGGTTCTGTGGTGTGTGGCTCAGTAGTCCATGGTTCTGTCTTGCGTGGCTCAGCAGTCTGTGGCTCTGTGGCATATTGCATGGCAGCATTTGGGTGTATGGTGTTTGCATTTGCAGTGTGTGCCTCAGGTCCCACAGTTGCACGAAGAATGTCAAGTTCATCAAGGAAAGTAATTCTGTCCCCAATTAAAGGAACAAGCTGTTCAACCATCTTTTCTGTCAGCTTCAACAATCTTCTTCCATTTATCTTGTTTTCTTTAGAAAATAAGTGAACAGAATTAACAATTTATCAAGGGATATGACTCACAAAACCAAGGAATCATGGATACTTTTTGGTCAACATAGACCAAATGGAAAAAGGAACAGTAGTCTACATAATGGCTTATAGAGGTGTGCCATGGAAGTGATGAGTGAATAAATGTTAAGAATTACATGGAAACAATGGAAATCTCAAATGTTTTTGTGTGAGCTGAGCATGGCTGTGCTCAAGCAACAGAGTAGGATTTTTGAGGGAAAATAAATAGATAGGATTAATTTTCACAACAAGAATTACAAGGAATAATTCATATGCCATACTGTTTAAAGAATTTTGAACAAATAACAGTACAATGCTAAATCTACACTGAAAACAGATTTATGACCATTAACACCTGTTAACACATTCAGAAATGCAGTGTACCACATAATATTGAATTAAAAATCCTTGTTGAATTTAGTCACATTGAACACCATGTAGGCATATGTCTTAGAATTTGCCCTATAATAGTTTGTGGGTGTCTACAACTTCATGAGGAGATACAATAATCCAGGAAGGCTGACATTCCACTTCATATGCATGAGCACTGTGTACAAACTGGACAGGAAAGAATATTTTAAGACAAAGGTACCACTTTTCATCAACATGCACCATGTGCTTTACTTGGGCAAAACATGGCCATTCTAAAATAAAATCTAATACATAGCAAGTGCTTGGGTGAATGCTATATGTTATGCCATCAACTTTCAAAGATTTTACAGTTGATATCATAGTGTTACACATTATTGGTTTCCCAATCTTCTCCTGAACACTCATTCTTAATGTCTGGGGCAGGCAATCAAAAGTGATAGTTTTAATGGCTGCTTGTGGCTCAGTTCCTACAGAAAGAAATTTAGTTGATGCTAATGCATGAGAAAGTCTCATCTGATGTCTCTCAGCCAGTGTATGTGTGACATTGATAAAATTTCTAGTATTTACCACCAACTTTTTGAAGTACTGATGTTTTGCCTCAAAATTCATGCACCACAGATTCCTCAAAGGACCAAATTTACCTATAAGTGAAGGATAATGCATCATATAGTGGTGCTTAGGAATTAGGAATTCTTCACCAAAAGTTTCTTTGAATTTCATGATATATAACTCAATGAGACTGGCTAAATATGGCAAAGATTCCTTTTCAATAACAGGACTGAGAATGAAATCCATATAAATCCTTAGTTTTAAATACACATCCCAAGCTGCTTTGTCACTGACAATATTATGATCTAGGAGCTGAGGAAGTAGTAGAAAAAGCCCGTTTTTGTGCAGCACTACCAGTGATTTTTCCTCCAGTAAAAAATGTATCTGGGAATAAGTTGGGCTTGTTACAAGGAATTCTTAATTGACTGAGAGATGTATTTAGATCATTTACACTTATGAAATTTTGAGAATGAAGTGATTTGAGAACACGAAAGATTGTAACAGGTATCACTCCTTCTAAACAATCATGCATTACATCTGGAGGGAAAGCATCAGTAACTCTGAAATAGTCTAATTTGGAGAAAGCACATCTAGATTTTAGGCCATACAATGCAGCATCTGCAGGATCTTCATCTATGTATTTTATTTGATGATGATAAATTTCCTCAGATCTTTTTCTAAGTTCATATACTGCAACAATGTTTTTGAAGTCCGAATATTTCACTGTGCAAAACCTGCAAATATTGCCTGAATTAAAATGGGTTTGGAACCCAGCAAGGGCATGTGATGACAAATTATCCCCCAGTATGACCTGAAGTTTAGCCATAAGCTTGACCTGTTCTGATCCATTAACAGTAATATTTATTCCTTTCTGTAGCGAATGCAAGTCATTTAACAAAGGCTCAAGCACTTTTTCATAAGTGGGATCATATAGCCTCAAGAACTTGTGTCTTGCAAGTAAACACAAAAATATCATATTATCTTTAATCCTGTACCTTACTGGTAGATTTCCAATTGTAAGATACACTGCAGTAAGTTTATGTTTCCCTCGCTTGGTTCCAATGGGATTGCATAACTCAAACTCATCAAGATACAGATGAAGCTGAAGAAGTATGGATGCATTATCATCACCATGATTAAACAGACTACCATCACAAGTCATACAGTACACCAACATCATGGTTTAAGTGCACATTTGATTGTAGTACATGAATCACATCTTTTCTTGATAATATAGTTTTCATTAAGTCAATGATGGGAATGTAATGAAATTTTGAATCTTTATCATGGCCTGCTAAAACATATTCTGTTGCTGCTACAAATGGAAAATGCTCTTTTACAAAAGTCTTAAATTTAAATTTGGAATCAAATTTCAGAATATTCTGATTCAACACTGTTCCCTTATCCTTAAGCTTAGAAAATGTTTCTGAATCTGATGAACTGGCACCGAGTTCAGCAAGCCCTTTCTCAATTAATGACTTATAATATTCATCAGAGTAATTTACAAGAAAATTTACTTCAGAAATAAGGGAATCTGGTACTATATCAGGGAGCATATGTTTTTCTTTTATACTCAAGATAAATGTAGCAAAATGTTTCTTGAAAGTATCAGTGTCATATGTATCTTTGGTTTTGATGTTAGTGGATATTTCCATTTCTTCATCAGTATTGTCATCTGCAATATCACTAAGTTCAGCAACTCTTCCTTGTGCAGGTACCAGCACAAGGGAAGGGGAAAACTGAGGAAGGTTAAAGAAAGAGACTGTCCCATGATTCCTTAAGTTATGTTTCTGATAGTTCTGTACTGTTTTAAAAATTTTATTACAAGCTGGGATGTGACAAGCTGTGCTGAAATTTTTCTCATGTTCATGAAATAATTTTAAGTGCTTAACATACTGTGAAAAATTGTAATTTGGCAAGTGACAGAGAGGACAGTTTAACTTATAACAGACCTTGGCTGACATACTGTACCACTATCTGCAAGGGAAAAAATACTACCTGTTAATACATACCAATAAATTTAGCTGTATAATCTTCAAGATCAATAGACTGAAGCCAAGTGGCTACAGCATTATAGTCCCAGTCAGAAACTGTAGACATCTTTCTTGAATCTGCAGGACAAGTATATTTAATACATACTGTATACAGTAAAGCATACAGATTACAGTATCAAATGTGCAAATAAATATAAAATAGGCTCAGTGGCATCTCAAATCTTTAATCCTATACTAATAAACATACATGAATAGTCGGTCCTGTAATCCAACAACTACAGTACTAGCCACAGGCAAAAAATAAGAAATACAGTTTTTTACATGTAAATGGCCCCTGTCAAATGCTAAAATTCCATTCTTTTGGCATCCGTCTCGGCAAATCCGATTATTCGGCAGTTTCAAGAAATAGTCCCATTCTGAGTTATAAGGCTTATTGGCACATCTTCCTAAGGATAGTGATTCATTGCAGTTTTGAAAATTACTTGCGGCTCACCGCACACACCATGCAGCCATCCTGCCAACAAGTGCTGAAACCGGTAGGTTAATTACAGCACAGTACTACACTTGGAATTATCAGTGAAATACATTATTTGTATAAGGCTTACTCCCCTAGACGAGTTGCCGACCAAGGTGGAAAATATGAAGGGATGGGAGGTTCCCGCAATGAATGGTCAAACACTGATTGGTGGAGGGCCCCACTTGTGTTATGAAATGTGGTTTCATGGGACAAGGTTAATTTATGGGGCTGTTTGGTTAGGACAGATGAGGTTAGATTAATAGGGGGTCTGAGGGGCGAAACAACCCAGTTAGCAGTGTATTTACAAAAGAAAAGAACATCAAAAAATATATAAAAAACATGGGGAAACAGATGGTTTACTGGAAAATATTGGTTGACACCAGTCCTTCATAATTACTATAAAATATCTATCAGATAGCCTAAGTCACACTTGTTGTATTGTCATCATTTCAGTCCATACAGGCCAATGTAATGTTAGCGGGACAGAACATACTCCCATGATGAACAGTCCAAGGTGAGTTATCAGCAAGATTTAATGCTTTTAAGATCTGCATATGCAGCTTATATTTTACTCAAATCAAATTAAAGGTCATAAAGTGTAAGTTTTATCAGCAAAATAAATGGTTAAAATTAAGGAAGTTTGTGGAACTGGTATCCATATTTACCAAACATTCAGTAAACATGTATCAGATTTCTTTTGGAAAACTTTTACTTTAATCCCATACCGGCGGCCGGAGATTGAGATTTACCACTTTATCTAAGGTGCATTACTACATCATTTTCTTCTCAGTACGCATCTGTCGCAAATAAATACTTTCCGAGATATAATTTTGTCCCGTATAGTAAGTTACCCCACCATGACACCATGAAATAGGATATAAACATTGGAATCACTAGCCGTCTATAGCAATGTAAGTTTAGGTTAGGTTAGATGAGGGTTGGTTAATGTGTTGGGTCAGTTAGCAAAACAAGTTAATATTTATTGTGGCTACTGATTTGGTCACCATCTTGGATTGAAGATCGGTGGTGCTTCCAGCCACTTGGTCCAACATGAATGCCATAGAGAAAAAAAAAAAAAATAGTTTTTGTATTATTTACTTTAGTGCTACGGAGAGGCTGGAATGGCCGGGTAGGAATAAATAAAAATTTACCATTTCTCTGAACAAAATAATACACAGAAAGACTGGGTCTATTAGCTAATATGTTGGTTAATTTGCAGAAATAGGCTCTTAAGCCATTTTTGAAGGAAAATGCTTTTTTTTTTATTAGACCAATTTAGGGACATTTTTGGGGCACAGTAAATCACTTTCACATAACCCCTACAAACCTAACCTAACCTGGCCCCAAAAATATATAGAAAAAATGAAACATTGCATTGCATGGGAAGTCCAAAAATGTACTAAAGTTAGACCTACGTTTTGAAAACCTATTCCAGCACATGTTATAGGTATTTAACCTAAGTGTATTACAAAGGCTTTGTTTTTAATTCATCCACAATAGGCCTAGCATAAAGCAAGATTGGTTACTGATGGATTGACAGCACTGGCAAAAAGGCCTTGTGGGGGCTGGTATGGAAGTGTATGATCAAAAATTACAGGATTGATAACAGACTTAATTTATTGACTGGTTGCAATCACGGCCATCATACCTTACAAATATACGTCTGAGCTGTATCATACTAGCTTCAGGGCGTTGGTTGTGGTAGTATAGAATCCTGGGCGTTGGTTTGTTGCCTTCACAGGTTTGTTTGGGGCCATCAGCATCAGGGGTTATAAGAAATCCAGAGAGAGCAGTATAAAACTTGTTTACTTATATAATTTTTCAAATTTCGAAACAATTCAAACACATTTTTTTTCTTGTCTTTAAAGTTATACCAGGCGACGAAAACAAATTACATACCTGATATATTTTGTTTACTGAATCATTATCCCATTCTTAATGTTGCTCTTGTTTTACAAAATACTGTACTTCTACTCATTCCCTGCATATATTTTAGTGCCTGTAATAATATTTTGAAGGGCAATCCACAATATAATATTTTGTTGCACTATAAAAGTCCATGGTAATGATTCAGTAAGTGTCATCTGACAACAATCGTATGCTATCCTTGCCAGATACCACCAGCAACTCCAATTTGAAATATCCTTTGATTTTCAATGATTTCTGACTTACAGGGACACATATATATGGTATGTTGCGTAATTATGAAACAAGCATACAATTTTGATGAATTCATAAAGAACAGAATATAAAAATATACAATATAACATAATAAGAATGGTGAAATAGCAGGGGTAAACTTCAAGGGTAGATGTAAGGTTAGATGCATGTAAATTTACCAATTTAATTACCCTTCAGAGGGTAAATTTCCGGGGAGGCGTAAATAATCAACCAAAAACCACCCTGACATCCAACTTTACCCTTAAACCTATAAATTTACCCGTTTCCTACCCCATGTTTTTAACAGTAATTAATTAAGCTATATCCGCGAACTTGGCAGCCAGGTCACTGCGATGACGTCTGTTAAAATATATTCCTGCTGTCTACAGACGATTTTGGGTAATGGGATATGTTTGGGAAGGAAAACACTTGAGAGGTGGCGGAGTGGGTAGAGAAATAATGTGATGTCTCGAGTAATGTGAGATTGTTTCCAGGCATAAAAATTATAAATCTAGCATGTATTCTTTATTGACGATGGGTGTTAAGTATCTAATTGTTGACATCTACCAGTCTGAGTCACGAAGAAGGACTACTGGTCCAAAGAGAACAGGTTATTAAGACTATGACCAAATTTGGACACATCAAAAACCAGTACTAGCGGTCTTTGACCATCTGAATAATCTTGACAGTGTAGAGCAAGCGTTAGTTTGAGGTAGGACGTCATCGTTGTGAAGTGAACACCGTCAGTGAGTTTGTGTTTGATGATGGGTACTGAAAAATTGTTGAATCCTATGTTGGTGCACACGTCCATCAGTGATTGCACGACGAGGATACACTATGAATGCAATAAACCAACAGCACACCGCAATATAAGAATGAAAAAATAGTATGTTTGGTCTCCTTTATCCACAATAAATGATTTGATACAGTTAGCTTCCTTTTTGTCGTATTGTGGAACTTTAGAATAATAAGTACAAGAATTTTATAGGAACTAGTTTAACTTTTCTTTCCTCATTCTCGCGTTAGTTTAAACTTTGAGTGTTCGGTATGACAGCTGTCGCCCACAACTTTCCATAATCCTCAAAATGTTTGCACTTTTCAGCTTGCATCAGAACGCCCGCTATAAAGTCACAAACAGTCCCTCTGGGTTACCGAACTTGAGATATTACTTTTCTGTTGGTTCACTGATCAGGCAGAACTTTAGTGGTTTCACACACACACACACACACACACACAAAGTAAAAGCCACTGGGTCACCGGCACCAGTATGTTATACTAAATTTCACCAGAGTACCTGAGAAATAAGTACCGAATATTAGTACCCGTAACGCACTTTTTTTAGTAGCGTACTCACGGGTACGAGACATCAGTTCCGTACCGCCTGTTTGCCAGCTTTACTCCAGATCCACCTATTCAGGCCAGTTGCGTCGTATTCGTATTCTTTCTGTTCGTGCTCTTGCCTGACAATTATATTCAGCCCAAGATAAACTTTTAGAACAAGACGATTAAGATAACAGTTTTCACAGTCCTTTCGGTAAGAAAGGCCTCTCATAAATTATACAATATCATCTGGTAGCAGCAATAGTGAAATACTCGTAACAAAGGACATCACCTGTTCTAGTGGGGAATACTGTACTGTATGTTGCATTAAATGTTTCCTAAGTTGATCAGAACGAACAGTATAGATTACCTAGCGTGATGATGTAGACCGGATGTAAAGATAAATTGATTTATAAAAATGTTAACTCTTTCTGGCCGATGACACGTTTTTCTATTGCGCTAATCAATACCAGGCTGTTTTATTCAGCTTAGAAGAAGCCTCTCCTCACCGCGTACTGGGGAGTTTAAAGAGTTACTGTATATCTAATCTCACGTGTTTGAAAAGTTCGTCCAGATTTTATTTCCTTAGTCCAATGACCTACATTATTCTTCCCAAAACCGTATGATTTACAACCCAGAAAGGATTCTTGTTAGCGAAATAGTTACCAAAGACTACATCTGGCCTCTTGAGGTGATAAAATCGGCAGTAAATACTAAGAGCTGAACGAAAATATGTGTCGTGGGGTTGAAGGAGTAAATAAAATCGTCCGGTGATAGCAGGAATAAAATATCATAGAAGTAACCGCAGAGAAGATTCGCGTTTATACGGGGCTGTAGTATGCATTTGGAGCAGCCTGGCAGTGTACAGTAATGGTTTAGGACGCCAATCAAGGACAGTCATGTGTTAATGGAATTTCCATGAGTTTGAGTTTTTTTTCCATCATGTAATGCCACTACCAGAGGTGTAGGTCGGTCGCTTACTCTTAAATATTCCGAACCACTTCAAACTAGTTTCTGGCTCTTCCTCCTTCAGCATGGTTGAAATACATTTTCTTTCGCCGTTAACATATTCACCACTATGACGTCGTATGTCCTATGTTGGTTTACATAGGTTAACAAAGACTGCTTATGTTGAATCGGTTATTGAAGGCTATACCTAACATGACATCGAAACAAAAACTCTCTAAGGCAGAATAGAATCATCTGAAGATAGCAAGAGTAAAATATGAAAGACGTCCAGTGTACTCGTATTTGTAGGCAGTACTTTTTATGGGAGGGAGGTAGTAGGATACTTCACGATTCTTTTGCTATCCGAATTAGGTGGAACGTTGCAGTTCAAGTCTCTCTAGATCGCCTACCCTCCTGTGAGCCTTTGCTTCTGCACCATCTGCACAGGGTTTCACACGGAACCAAGACCTGTTTCTAGTGTTAACCCCACACTGTGGTCGGTGCACTTCAGTAGCTTATTCAGGCCGGATGAATCACTCTTGCGTGATAATCAAAGACGGTGAATAAAACCCACACTTGTAGACGAAGAATATAATTACCAAACAGTTTCGGTGGATACTGCCACCATCTTCAGTGGTCAAGATAGTGAGAGGGAGACATACTGACTATACAAGGGTTCCTTTTTATGCATGTGTGTGTGGAAGGGTGGGGTAAAGGTGAGGTGGGGTGGGGTAGATTGAAAGCGGGGATTAACCCAAGGGGGAGTTTGGGGGGGACATTACCGGATAGGTCAGGTGTACTTCCTATCTGATCTTACCTGTGTCGTAGCAGGAAGGGACATTTCCACTAGGGACCTCATTATAGGATCTAGCTTGTACATACCTTCATTAAGGTTGAAATTTTCGTATTTCTGGATACACATGGCTTCAATAATCTTTCGTTTCCGAAAGTCATGACTTCTATACAATAGATGGCTACCTTGCCAGTCAATTCTGTGGTTGGCTTCACAAACATGGTTAAATATTGCATTATTTAAATTACATGTTCTTATGGCATACTTGTGTTCCTTAATCCGTGTTTCCAAACTACGACCTGTTTCTCCTATGTAAACTAGTTCACAATCTTTGCAAGGAATTTTATATATGCCTGCTTCTGAATATGTTGTACATTTGTTCTTTACTAACATTGCTATGATGGTGGAGGTATACCTAAATGCTATATTTACATCACTACTGTAACTTATTAACTTTAACATATTCAAGTCTGCAACATAGGCAAAGTGAGGAAACGTTTCTTTTCTGTGGTGGGGTCTTTAGGTACGTAGTAAGATCGCCTAGCTCGAAGGTATGCTTGTTTAATGAACCATTTGGGATACCTTAAGTTTTGGAAGATTTCCCAAATGAGATTATTTTCTTCTTGTATATGTTCTGGACTGCATATTCTATGGGCTCTAAGGAACATTGATGAGATAACAGACAATTTTGTGGCAGACTGATGATACGAATAATAATGAATGAACAAGTTACAACTGGTTGGTTTCCTATACACCTTAAAGCTAAGTGAATGATTTTGCTTCATCACCAGCACATCAAGAAAGGGAAGAACACCCCCGTTCTCCCACTCAACTTTAAATTTAATGGAGGGAGCAAGATTATTTAGGTGTGTGAAAAACTCGTCAAAATTATCAATTGCTGAAGGCCAAAATGAAAATATGTCATCAACATAACGAAACCAAATGAGTTGAGGGGGAGAAACTCATGGCAGTAGTTCCGTTTCATAATACTCCATATATAAATTGCTTAAAATGGGTGACAATGGAGAACCCATACCCATACCAAAACGTTGCATTTAGAAGTTGTTGTTAAATGAAAAAGCATTCGAAGTCACACATAATTTTACAAGTTCTATGAAACTGTCAGCTGGCATACCTAAGTCAATATCACATTCTGGCAATTTGTTAGCTAGAAATTCCAAAATATCATTAATGGGAACTTTGGTAAACAATGAATCAACATCGAAGCTAACCATTTTACCGGAGAAAAAGTCAAGTGATTTAATTTTCTCTATAAAATCCGAAGAGTTCTTTACGTGTGGTGGGGATACTGTACCTACTACAGGGGCTAATTTATTGGCAAGAAACTGAGATAACTTATACGTAAAACACCCACACTGTGAAATTATGGGACGCAGTGGAATATTAGCTTTATGGGTCTTTGGTAATCCGTATATATATGGTAATTTAGGGTTGATCTGAATGAATTTATTGATATCTACATTAGGCACATTTTTCAACACTTCTTTCACTTTCTTGTTATAGTCAGTATGTCACGCCCTCCCACTATCTTGACCACTGAAGATGGTGGCAGTGTCCACCGATAACTGTTTGGTAATTATATTCTTCGTCTACAAGTGTGGGTTTTATTCACCAGCTTATTCAGGCTTATGCCAGAATACTTTAATGAACTAACAGAAGTCCTAACAGACGACGGTCTGAGGCAGTATCTCCAATACTCTCTACTCTGCTACAAGTACTTATTGGGATTTTATTGAAGCTAACACCAGACGATTTTGTTTTGTCTGAAGAAATCCTAAAGTTAGTCGAAGCTTGGCTAGAATGCCTGAGGAATAGCACCTGATGGCACCTAAAGCACGGACATACACAGTCACACCAGATTTAATGGTATATATTCAGTCGTCTCAGCATTTTGGCTAAAAAAGTATACGGATATTCCAATCCAAGTTTCACTTCCTCCTCTCCGAGTGCTTATGATTCTCTCTCTCTCTCTCTCTCTCTCTCTCTCTCTCTCTCTCTCTCTCATAAAAAAAAGTAAGAGATATTTAAAGTAAGTCAGTTGTGGTTGAAGCATCTTCATTAATCGTATGTAAATCTTTCTCTCGATAAGTTATGCATTATTAGGTAATTATACCGTAGAAAAATTACCTGGCCATAATTGGCGAGAGAGCTTTCCAGTTTTTGTCCTTGAAACTGAAAGCAGTAATACATTGTTAGACAGGGTATTTTATTAATTTCCGAATATATACTCATGTACATTGCTATCAATACACATTTCATAGAAGATGCCCAGTATAGTCAATTTCCAAATGTATAACTTGATACCATTGTTCTTTTGGGGGGAAGCTTGTGACCTGTTTCTGATTATATAAACTGGTGCCATTGTCCTTTGTGGATAAGATATATCAGTAATTTCAAACTGCAAAATGAAATATGATTAATCTTTTTTTTTTTTTTTTTAATCAGTCAAAATACTAAAAAATTATGGTTGTGTTACTTTCGTACCTATTTCCTTCACCTTCATTACTGTGTTCAAACGTTCCCATGCTATTTCCTTCAGGGATATTAGTTCTGAGAGAAGTGCCTGGAGGGTAGGGAAGAGTACTCTGTGAATTTCTCTCCCATGTCAATTTCTACAAGAATGCTAATGTCTGTGTGGTTTGTATATCTTTGCGATTACGTAACTCTCTCTCTCTCTCTCTCTCTCTCTCTCTCTCTCTCTCTCTCTCTCTCTCTCTCTCTCTCTCTCTCTCTCTCTCATAATGGGTATATTGTTTATGGAAAGCACCGGTAAAATGAGTTTCCGAGTTCCATTAACATAGTTTCCCCTCCTACCGCTCTCCCCATTTTCCCTTCGCTACTACCTTTCTCATCACTTTCCTACCTCCCTTTCCTTACTTTTCTCTCCCTCTCGCCTGTCTTTTCATCCTTTTTTCACCTTTCTTCTCGCCACATCTTACATTTTGTTTTTACATTTCCTTGCCTTACGTTTTTCCTCTTCACTTTTCCCTCCCTCTCACCTTTCTAAATACATTCCTTTGTTTCCAGCTCTCTTCGTGCTCTTTTGTATTCATGCCTTAGTTTGTTTCCCTTCACTACTCACACTTCCTTCTCTTTCACCTGTTTCTTCAATCTCCTCTCCTTCCTTCTCACTTATCCTTCCCTTCCACTATACCTCCTCAGTTCTCCTGTCCTTTCTTTCTGTTCTTATTTCTTCCTCCCCTATTTTTCCCTCCCCTTCTCTCTTCTCACTTTCCTTCCCTTCCAGTCTTACTGCTCACATTTCCTTCTCTCTCTCTCTCTCTCTCTCTCTCTCTCTCTCTCTCTCTGCTCACATTTTCCTAAATCTCTGTCTCTTCACATTCCTTCCCTCACACGTTTCTCCTCATCATCCTTTTTTATTCCAACCTCTCTGCTCAGTTGCCCCTCCCCTTCCCACCTTTCTCCTATCTCTTTCCTTTCCTTTCTCCTCTAAACTTTTCTTCCCTCCTCACCTGTCTCCTCTTTCTTTGTTCTTTTAAGCCTCTCTCATTTCTGTCCTTCCCTCCTTCCTCTCTCTTCATTGTCCTTTCCTTTTCCTCTCTAATGGCATTTCCTTCAATTTCCTCCTCATTTTCCTTCTCTACACTCTCTTTTCTCACCTTCCGTCTATTCCACTCCTTCCAAAAGTATCTTATCTTCCATTCCCTCCTCACTTTTTCTTTCATTATACGCCTCTTCTCTCTGTCCTTCACTGCTGCCTGTACCTTCTCTTCACTTCTTTCTTCTCATTCTTCCTTCTGTTCTCTCTTCCCTCCTCATTCATCCTTCCCTTCCCACCTCTCCCCTCTCTTTTAACCCTCGTCACCCTTTTATCACCCCTCTCTCTCTCTCTCTCTCTCTCTCTCTCTCTCTCTCTCTCTCTCTCTCTCTCTCTCTCTCTCTCTCTCTCACTATATGTATATATATATATATATATATATATATATATAGTGAGAGAGAGAGAGAGAGAGAGAGAGAGAGAGAGAGAGAGAGAGAGAGAGAGGAGAGAGAAAATCAAATGAACAAAGATATGGAACATCGTTTCAAACCGCTGTAAAACAACAGATGTCTAAAGCGTAATAAAATCGCTTGGTGACAAGTAGCATGAAATGGTAAAAAAATGATGATCGTTGTGAAGGAAGGATAGATAGGAGACAGACTGACAGGAAAGACAAAGATACAGAGAATCGAACAACGGCAGCGAAAACCATAGTTAGATTGGTTGTTGGCAGAAACTGGTCACGGATGGAAAACAAATTATACTCATCCTACTAAAAAGCAAATCTCAATCACGAGAGGAAAAATATCTGTATATTGTAAGTGTTTCTGCAGGGCGGACACGAGAGGGACATTCAGTCTTCCCAAGTCTCCCTAGTTCTTCCTGGAAAAAGAAATCAAAGTTACGACAGAAGATTGATCGTTAATATGTTCGTGCATCCCACCTCAGGGTTCCGGGGCCTTGAATGATGTGTAAATGATAGTCTGGCCTGTTTCACTGGGCTTGATGTTGACAGCTTTCTCACTTTCATACTTTGTTTCCCTGCTTCTTGAACCTACCTCATTTTTTTAAACTAGGGAAGAAAGGGAACCTGGATGATGATGAATGACCATTTCCCCGCAGAGCATTCGTGAAAAGATATGTATATTTTTTACTTCATTTTTTTCATTGCCTTGTACGATATACTCATCAATCGTCATCAAAACCGCAACTTAATTTCTTTTAAGCAACTCGTAAGTTCTTGATTATTCTAAGTTTTGTATTCCTGCGCTGTACTCGTCAGACACCTTTATTGTGTTGTCTTCAGTGAGTTTTTTCTTTTCCTTTCTTTTTTAGCTCCACTGAGACAAGGAACTCTCCCATGTGGGACAAGTACACAAGTTTCATCCTGAAGCAGAGACCCCTGGTACATTAAAAAAAAAAAGAAAAAAAAAAGGAGGAGGAAGGCAAGGTGAATGGGGAGGAGGGGTGTAATGGTTTGGAAAACGAGGAGGAAATGCTAAGAAGATTTGTAGGGATGGAAGGAGGCAGAAGTAGGGGTTAGGATAGGTAAGGTCAGGTTTATATGTGGTAGGCTGGATAGTTAAGTTTGGGTTAGGTTGGGATGCAGCAGGTCAGGTTAGGTTTGGCGAGGTTACGTCAAGTTAGGATGCAGGAGATTCAGTTAGTTTTGGTGGGGTTAGGTCACGTAAGGATGCAGTAGGTTAGGTTAGATTAGGTTATGTTTGGATAGACTAGGTTTGATTAGATTAGATTAGATTAGTATAATATAGGTTTGTTTGGCTAGAACTGGTTAGTTTAGGTGGCCATTGGTTTGGTATGATCTAGTTAACTAAGGAGAATAATGAGTTGGATTGGGTTAACTTAGCTTAGACCACAGTATGTTGAATTAGGATAAAAAAGTTAATCTGGGTTAGTTTGGGTTAGTTTAGGTTTGGTAATGATGCCGTATATGAATGACTCTAGTCCCATGTGGTCCTCGGTCAGCCTAATCAAGCATGTCTTTTGGCTTCACTGTGGCTATTTCCAGATTTCATTTAACATATGGAAGACCTTTCGAGCTGCCATGGTTAAACATATCCTAATTATGCTCATCACTCCCACAAATCTTTCCTGTATCTATACCTACAGGACATCAGTAACATGCCTTGGAATGTTCACGTGTTCAGTGCGATGACGTACATTTAATGTTCCATTACGAGAGCGCATAATCAGTTAAGAGAACACCTGCCGAAAGGGAGGGGTTAGATATAGACGCTATAATCCTATCCACTGATGGACATCATTCCGAATCTGAATATAAATGAATGGATGTAGCAAGACTAAATATAAGAGGCAATCGTAATGAAGCAGTCAACGAGTTGCGTGCCAAATTAATCTCTTAGAATGAGGCGTCAGAGAGTAGGTAGAAGTGTAGTGGTAGTTGTAGCCCAATTATTATTTGAAATGTGAATCCAGTGGGATATCAATTGAAGCTGTCCTACTGCAGTACCTCCTCATCCT
Source organism: Coenobita brevimanus (assembly GCF_032717465.1). Taxonomy (NCBI): domain Eukaryota; kingdom Metazoa; phylum Arthropoda; class Malacostraca; order Decapoda; family Coenobitidae; genus Coenobita; species Coenobita brevimanus. The sequence continues at coordinate 6,570,077 of NC_137023.1, read as the reverse complement.
TCTGGGGTATTAGGAGAGAAGTGGGGGACGTTTGTATAACCGGGTAGTAAAGCCACCCAATTTTTTCGGTGCCATCATGTGAAGGCGTCCCTCTCCAGCACCCCTTTCAGACGTGCGGTAGACAGCTATGGCGTCATCCAAAAGGATGGTGTGTCTGTCTCCCCTCCACCTATCGTGGCGTAAACACTTGATTCACTTCTTCAGTCAGATAGCGTATTTTCCTGGTGTAAATTTGCTATTTTCAGAAACAATAATTGAAGAATGAAAATGCCTCTTATTATACAAAAAATTAATGAAGGCTATTTGTAACCTGTCTAATTCGTAAACTATTTCCGAACGCGAATAATGTTGTGTCCGAATGGCAGGAGTTAAATATGAATGACGTTATCACAGTGGAAGAATAATGAGCTTGCTGACCTACGAGAATACTGCCCATAGACAAGTAATGGACAGCTATGAAGCAGCGTCCGTCAGTCTGTTACCCGTCCACCTACTGTAAACATACTTTTGATATCCATGGCTGGTTTAACATTTGCCCGCAGCGGTTTTCCCCAAGTTGATTAGGATGACGATGTTCACCGAAATACGATTAAGCATTGCGTAATGGTGTGAGAGATACCGTGATCCTTCTTTCAGTCCTCTACCCACTTGTGATAATAGTCACTATAGGGCTTCTCTATTGCCGTCGACCCCTTACTACTCCATGTTCACTAACTCTGAGTCCTGTATAAACTTGATAACGACTTAGAGTAAGCCTTCACTCTCCCTTAGCTAAATAAAGTTATATGACGGACACCTGAGTAAAATACTTGAGTCGATCCCTTCTTACTGAAAGTTAAATTGCATCAGTATTTCGTGCATCGTCCCTTCCAACCTAATAGAATGGAAAACAACAGATAAATAAATAATTATTGGCCTTACGTTGGTTTGAAGTTCTCAATTTAAGAGAAGGAGGTTGCCAACCATTCCTGACATCATACCACCCGCCCGCTCGCTCTCTCTCTCTCTCTCTCTCTCTCTCTCTCTCTCTCTCTCTCACACACACACACACACACACACACACACACACATTGGTAATATCATTCCGGTGTTACTCTTCCTTCCTGCCCGACTCTTAGATTATCTTCAAATCTCAAAGTTTCTATATTGCTAAACTTCTTCCCCATCATTGCCACCAGCCTCTCAGTTTAAGGTTATTATCACTTTCTCAACTTTTTTCTCAATATTTCGAATCCTTCCTTCCCTCTCTCTCTCTCTCTCTCTCTCTCTCTCTCTCTCTCTCTCTCTCTCTCTCTCTCCTACCTTACAGAACTCCTGCCTGCGTTTCCCAATTTTTCGATAATGCGTTCGTTTCCTATCAGTTATTCAGACATTTTTTCTTGCAGAATTTTCGTCCGTTTTCCTTCCTCCTTCATTCCTCTCCATTATACCGTCAGTATTTTATTTTTATCTTTTAATTTTTATTTGAATTATTATACTACTATGGAAGATGTCAGAAAACCTCTTTTTTGGACATTTATAAATTCTGTATGAATATTATTTGTATTCATCCTGCATCCCACACTACAGACTGTAATCAATGGCAGTACAGAAAAGCTGAAAGGGCAGATACGTGCAATGATCACTGCATGCTTCAGAAAGTATCGTAAAAAGACAAAGGCTAGTCCACACGTTTGCGTTAGTTTTAATAATATGGGTGTTTGGCCAGTCTCTCTCTCTCTCTCTCTCTCTCTCTCTTACCATGACCGGTTTTCTTGGTTTCGGGAATATCTTGCTACCGTTCTTTTCTGAGAACTGTGTTATCTGTTACAAAGTCATGTAGTTTTGTGTGTTACTCGTGCAGTTATGTTGATGCTAAGTATATATGAATAGCATACAATGTAATATTAAATTGTCTTTCATAATGTAACTCGCTAATGCATAGGTACTAACAAGTCTTTAGTACTAGCAAGAATAAGGTTTCAGTTTCAAACCTTCATTGTGACGCTTTCGTCTTCAGTTCAAAAATTTTCTTTCAGCCAGCAGGTGATATTTTATTAATAATTTTAGGAGAGACACTTGATGATAAATGGGTTAAAAACAAAGAAAGTCCATCCTCTTACCTTTGAATTGTGTTTTCTAAGCTGGATATAATCGTTTGTTGGTAAACCATCAGGATTTAGATGATACAGCAAATTAACTTCTAGACATCATAGCATATATCATCATCATTGGCTCGGTGTTCATCGATGTGAGTTGGTAATCTTGATATTGCAGGACTGAATCCCAATAAAACAAAGAGAAATAATGTTGATGTTTGTTCTGTTAAGCCCAAGACCATGTCGGCAGAACACCGTTGCTGTTATTAGTGTACCCTCTCTACTGTGCAAGAATCCCTAAGAGCAAGAAATGTGGTGGTGTTGCATGTGTGACAATTTTGTTGGCGCTAAGTGGCAACAAATTACCCTAGCACTCGTTTCAGATGATTCTTTAAACTGGGGTTGGCAGGGGTTACATCCTATACATTTTGACAAAAGCATTGTTAAATATTATCAGAACGGACATTGTTCTTTTTTTATATTTTCACAAAGAAGTAAGTGAAAGCTACTTTCCTAGTCCACAGAATATGATGATCAGTGGCTAATTATTGGGAAGTTCAGACATGACGATTTCATGGTCTGGGGTTGATTCTGAAGAAAATTCGTTTATCTCAATATGCACGCTTTTTTCCTCTGCAGTGGTCATATGCATCACATGGAATAAATAAATGTTACCTCTTTGCTAGTGTGGGCGTTTTGATTTTCGTGAGAGCAAGTTTATCATCTCTAATTAAGCTATTTAATAGTGATAATGCAAGCATTACACGCTAGTCATAAATGTAACCACTAAGATTGCATGAAAAATGGTAAGTAGAACCTTATCAGCATACACAACTTCTGAATATTTTCGCATGGCACTACCTCAAGTAAAATATGTAAAGTTTCTTTTGGCTGTTACGTCATGCATATAACCGTTTGAATAATTCTTTATATTCATCATTCTCAGCATACCTTGAAAATCACACATAAACAGGAACATTGCAAACGTTGAATTTGGGAAGTATTTTTTATTTACACATACACAGTTCTTTTTATACATTGACAGTTACTCTGCCAGGATATCAGCGACTTCAGTGAACATCTCTGTTTTTCCACACATACATAACAGAATTCTCTTTTATATTTATTAGCAGTTTCAGTGGCTAAAGTCAGCAGTAGAGTGGGGAGTACCGGTATAACAGCCTCCCATGGCAAGGGCTGATGCTAAACTGGGAAACAGTGATTGTCGAATGCACCGAGGCAGCCCAGGGAAACATGCCCAGTACCACCTTACATCTGTGCTGGGTACTCTGTACTGATTCTGACATCCAACAATAAATGACCAGGTTGGAACCGGATACCGATTCTGGCTGACAGAAATTGTTGTAGGCTGAAATACAAGGAAGAGTACTTAATAAACATTATAAATCATCGTTGAATATATTATGCAGTTCCTGAATATTGTCCGTCTAACTTCCCTGGGTATTTCAGATTTGCTGCGTCCATGTAGTTCCATGGAGTTTGAAGACTGTCAGTTCTACTGGGATTTCAGATCAGATTAACCTATTAAACTTGAAAAACTTAGTTTGTTGAGACTGTTTAAATTCTAAAATTCTCTTTCAACCCCCTGACACACACACACACACACACACACACACACACACACACACACACACACACACACACACACACACACACACACACACACACACACGCCTCTGGCTTCCTCCCCCTCACCCCACTCGTGCTGTACAAGGTCTTCCTCATTTCATAACTGTGTTGTGTTGCAGAGAAAGCAGCCGTATGACGATGATCGTGAATCGAACACATTATAATATAGGTTCAGTGGAGATATATCACTGAAAATGGTTAATTTCTTAAGTATAAAAAAAAAGCTTATAATTAACCTAAACTATTTTATTGTCTGTCTGAGTCATTGTCATGTGTCCCCCATGAGGCTGAAGGACAGCTGGTATCTCAGTGCACTCACCCGTCATCCTCAAGTGCATCAGGGATGGAATGGTAAGAGAGAGAGAGAGAGAGAGAGAGATTTTGAGGCAGGCAGTATAGAGGCATGTGCGGCAGAGTGATGCAGAGATGTGCTGTTTGTTGATGGCCTTGGCTCTTGTTCTTCCGATGTGTTGCTTGTCGATGGCTTTGGATCGAGGGAGGTGACACTTGTCTGCCTGGTGACCTTCTTCTTTGCTGTGTGCATGTCCTGGTAGCTGCGATGACTGTTCAATCAAGTGGATAGAATTACCACTCCTGGCAGTGTTGAGATATTTCTCCTGCTTGAAGCTGATACCCTGGTCAAAGATGCAGAGGAACTCTAACAGTCTTGACAACAATCTTCACAAAGTTATTAATCATTTCATTGCCCTTGCTGCTTAAACTCCATACTATTGTTTGATCGCAGAAAGGATGGCATCATAGTGAAGCGTCTAAAGAGGCTAATGTCACTATGACAAAAAAAAAAAAAATAATACAAAAAAAAAATAGAACTACCTTTTTCTTGGTACACCCAAGGTATTTTGTTAACCTTAATAGTAGGCTTCTCGTCATCAGAGTGTGAACCCTTTGAATCCAATAACTTTTGTTTATTTTTACTATTTCCAGACGAATTACTTCCTGTACTGAAGATATTTAAGAAGTTTGCATCTAACCCATCCAGTTCGCATGTCTCCCTCAGTCTGGCTAAAATTATCTGATAGCAATATGGATAAGACAATGTTATGTTACTGAAATGAATGGATTACATAATCATAAGTGGAACAGTGTACACCAGGGTTCGTTTGTATTAACCCTTCAGCTCGAGAACACATGTTTTATTCTTACCACCTCTGGACGGTTTAATTCTGCTTAGGAATGTTTTTTCATAAGCCAGAGATTACATATAGCTTTCATTAACTCCTTCACTATCAGGAGTTTCCCTGTACAGGGAAGGAAAATTGTCTTTGGTAATTATAATAAAAAAAAATGTCCTCTGGCTAATGGGCTTAATAGACCCAATGAAACTCTAACGACCCTTTAGACCGAAGTGATATAATGGCATTGTGTTTGTATTAGGGTGAAGGGCCCTCATCTCGCTGCTAAGTAGGCAGACGCAGTGATTTTTGTAACCATGAGTTATCAGTATTTTTTTTTTTAACACGGCATTGAAATTGTTATGTAAGCATCGTCAACAATAATGGCTTTCATTGTCCTTTTTATACAGACCAGGGCTATAAAAATGGATTGATCAAATGTTGCCAGATAAAGCTTTGAGAATGGGGAGCTGGCAGGCGACAGATGATCTAAAATATGTTTATTGTAATTTTCACTCCGATTCTGAACAAGAGCTTCTGATCACTTTTTCGTTAATTTATGGTTACAGTGGAGAGAGAAAGAAAGAGGTTTTTCGCAATGTGCAACCTGAATTGTGAAAATGTAAGTACAATCTGTGGAAAAATGTATACCTGTGACTTAATGATTGTCATACGGTGAGAAATAATCAGAAGCTGACGAGACTTTTCTAGTGCATGAAAAATGGAAGAGAGAGTAGGATATAACAACAGTAGGATTATGATGATAAGAAGAATGTACTTAGATTGTATAGCCACAGAGAGAGTGGAAGTAAATAGAGTAGTGAACGCGGAATATAAATCTCTAACGATAGGAGACATGGAAGCCCAAGTAGAAGGTTGATGGATAATTTAATTGAGTGTATGACTTTGAAGTACTGTACGCATGTTGAGGAAGCGGAGGCACTGATACAGGACTGAAGTGGATGGATACGATATCTACAGAGATGTACGACTCTGGACAAAAGAAAAAAACAGACACCTATACAGACCCTACATAGACAGAGTGAGTCGTATCTAGTTGACTCGTTGACTTACGGGGATGGGGTAATGGTAGCTGGGATAAGGGTAATGACAAGGGGGACGATGAGGAGGTAGGGGTGGTCCGGACGAGGAGGAGGGGGGAAGGAGTAAGGAGAACAATGGAAGGGAAGAACTGTCAGAGGTAGAGGGAGTAAGGGACTGTAGGGATGTGTGGATTGAGGTAGCGGATATAAGCAGGGTGGAGGATCAGAGTTGGTGGCCAGCTGGAATAACAGATATCTGAGCCGATTTACTTGGTCTAATGATGACAGACACTGCGTGGAAAGTGATTTAAGCATTTGTTTGCGGATGAAGTTATAAAAGAGATACAAGGTAGGTCAGAGGTTGTTGTAGTGGCCCTAAAGAGAAAGGGTAGCGTTTGGAAACTTCCTGTTCTGTTGTTTGCTTGCAGATGATGCTGTATTGTTAAATGAAGACGAAGGGGAGCTGCAAGGCTTGGTGAATGAGCCTGGGAGTGTGCAAGAAACAGAACCCAAAGGTGAATGTAGGGATGAGAAAAGCTATGGTCTTCGAAAGAAGTGAAGTCACTGAATGCACAATGAGGCTGGATGGTGATGAAATGGAAAATGTGAGTGCATTTAGGTACTTGGGTAGTGTGATGAGTGTACACACACACACACACACACACACACACACAGCCTATATATATATATATATATATATATATATATATATATATATATATATATATATCATCACCATCATCAATCATCATCATCATCATCATCATCTAATCCGAAGTTGCCCCATGAGAAGCGTATGAGCCTGGGGCTAGGAAAGTTGGTCCCGGCATTTAAGATGAGAGTGACCAACCTCACTCATCCCTGAGTGGCATTACGTGAGCAATAAACTTCTACCACCCCTTGGATATAAACCTTCATCGGCTCAATCCGATTGGAGCACCTTTATTACCCACTAAACCACCTGGAGCCGAAATTTGGTTATATGGTTACCACCCAGCGTAGTAAATGGTTTCCTGGTGTACAGGAAACCATTTGGCTTGTCACTCAGTGTAGAGTCACCCACAGGCAGAAGGAAAAGGAAAGAATGAAGGAAAGAAAGACACAAGAGGGAGTATAAAGTCACCCGCAGGAAGAAGAAAGAGGAAAGAATGAAGGAAAGAAAGACAGAAGAGGATGCAAGGAAAGAAGGATGGAGGAGAGGAAAGGGCAGACATCCGAGAGCAGCACTACATCAAGTGAGTGGATGGTGAGCGCCCCCACCTACCACAAATATATATATATATATATATATATATATATATATATATATATATATATATATATATATATATATATATGAGAGAGAGAGAGAGAGAATATTATTATATTTTACACGCTCGGGGAGTACACACACACACACACACACACACACACACACACACACACACACACACACACACACACACACACACACACACACACACACTTCACTATGATATACAGTCGCTTTTAGCCCCACTCAGAACTGCCTTCCATATCCATTCCACGGGCTAAAGAATTTCCCTTTTTTGTCAGACTTGCGACATAGACTTGATAGCCGTTTCCTGAGGCCCGACAGTCCTCCTATATGCCACACTCCTTCACGTGTCACCACTTCGGCGTAATGCCCACCGTCCATATTGAATACATGCTGGAACTACTTCACTGACTACTACTGCAATGGTGTTTTATGAGATGTCGCTTGGAATTTGAAAGCTATGTAGTCTGTTTTAACCCTTGGACGATGAGAGATGGCTACTGTTGTGAATGAAACCGCTGGTGATGCAGGAATAAAATAAGAATAGGAATATCACACTTTAGATTACTTAGCGGAAGTTTGTTTGCACTGCTTGAGTAACGAGATTTTTAAGTACAAGATTTGGCACACTTCATTCTTGCATCTGCTCAAGACCTGTTATCATATCGGGCTGTATTCTGTTTAAACATTAACTGGTCATGCTGTTGATGGTTCTCCCGCTTTCGTGTTTTCTTTTTTCTTCGTGTTTTCTGCATCCAATCTCATCCCATCCTTGGGTGAGAAAAAGAGGTCAGTATGATGATGATGATGATGATGATGATGATAATGACGATGATTTACAAACGACCAGCGGGTTAATTCATCATTCTTCCTGGATGGAAGGTATTTTATAAACCGTTAATAACTCGTTCTTCAGATGGAGTGTATGATTTCAATCAGAAACCTAATCCAGTTTTTTTTCCTTCATCCCCACTCAGAGAAACTTAGGAAGGACCGTCATGGTCCTGAAACAAGTCGCTCAGCCTCAGCCATAGTGATGGTGATAACTGATGATTCACAAATGCACAGTTGACCAGATGATTAATATAACGTTTTATATTCCTCAGATGAATCGTCAGAGGAGTAACCACGGTGGTCCTTCAACAGGCCTCTGAGTCTCAGCCTGCAGGCTCCACACACCATCCTGGCCTATCCCGGGTACCCGGCCCATTACCCCCCCTCCCGCACCTGCTCCACCATCCTCACAGCACTGCCAGCCCCACACATCCTGCTCCAGTTTGACGCATTTGTTCTAGAGGCGCATCCGAGATGAGTTACTAAAAATATTTACACAATGTTGGCCCAGGTGTTCGTCATTTTGTAGCTAATTATACGTAACTCAGTGGCAGAAAAAGACAGTACTACGGATCTACATGTTTTTCGAAACATTTTTTCGTAACAAGCACCATCTAGCGTTATTCTGTTTTTACTACTGTGCATGCAGTGTGGAGAGAGGGCAATTTTAGGAGAAGTTAGAGTATAATATTAGTAGGTCTCGTTGCAAGTTGCCCTTTTTTGTGGGAGGTAAGTTGCCTTATTTCAGTTCTCTTTGTAAGTCTCCATTGATATGGGTAAGGAAAGCCCTTCATAGGTGATGACGAATTCGGTTTCAGGATAGGATATGGAACAAGAGATGAAACTGCTGTAGTTCGGCTGTTATGAGAGCAGAACTTGAATTCAGGCAGGACGTACACATCTGCTTTGTAGAGTACGAGAAAACATTTGGTCAAGCAAACAGTACGAAGCTAACAGAAATGCTCGTTAGACAGCGGAGAGACAGAAGGTTCAGACTGAAAGTAGCGGCACTGCCTCTTGGACAGAGAGTCAACACTCCGAACCGGGAATCACTGGGAAGGGAGTCAGATAGGGGTAATCGTGAGCGCTAGCCAATGTATGTGTTGCAATTATGATGGGAGAGGGACTGGTTAATATTATAGAAGGTGTCAAGGTCGATGAACGCTTTGTGAATGAAGTGATGTACGCTGGTGATCATGACAGCCAACGCAAGTGGGACTGCAAAACGTGATGGATAGGGAGAACAGTGTGAATGAGAACTACACTATGTCATGAATTTTGATGTTAAGAAGCAAAGGTAATGAGGTTGGGGAATACCAGGACTAATGGAGTCAAAATATGGATGAAAAGAAGAACTAAAACATGGTTCTTACTTCAAAGTGTATTTGGAGCAATATTTCTGAAGATGGATATTGTAAGAAAAATATGAGAATAAGAATAGCAATGGTCAAGAGACCATTTAACTAGAAAAAGGAACTGCTGTCTACTGTTGACTTGAATCTGAAACTGAAGAACACGATCATGAAGACAGATTTGGAACGTGCTGTTGTATGGAGCTGAAACTTGAACACTGATGATAGAAGACATAAAGTGTCTGGAAATTTGTGAGAGTCGGTTGTAGAGACAAATGATAAGAATTAGTTGGACGAAAAGGGTAAGCAATGGAGAAATTCTTTAGAATTCAGGCAGCAGAAAGAAGGAAAAAGAACTGGATTGGATGTCTGCTGAAACATAGAGGGCTGTTAAACAGTGTGCTCGACGTAATACGTGATGCGAAGAGAAGACAAGCAAGAAGAACAGAAATGATGGATAATATCAAGAGGCGAAGTTATGCGTGAAAAAAAGGCAAAACATACGAGTAAGATCAGCAAGGATGGAAAGAGCGATGAACCTGCCATTAATCAGAACACTAGATAAGTCCTCTTGACCATTTGCATTAGTTTTTGCGTTTCTTCGCCTTTTATTTTATCGGCCGGGAGGGGGGGATTGCTTAATTCTCTTTACAGGTCGCCTGTTTTAGTCTTCATTATAAATCTCCCTTATAAGTCTCTCTCTCTCTCTCTCTCTCTCTCTCTCTCTCTCTCTCTCTCTCTCTCTCTCTCTCTCTCTCTCTCGTCGTGATATATCTAATATCCTTAGGGTATGTTCTGCACGCGGGTTACAAAGTAATTTTTGTAAAGCTGTTCAGTAGAGAAAATGTTTCGAATACTTTGCGTCGTTATGGCTTAAGATGGAAATATCGTCATCTCTGTACTCCTTTCTGGGTTATGGGAGACACGGCTCAGCTGTTATGCTTTGCATAATATCATAATGTTCTCTTTGGAGTTGGCACTGAAAAGACCCTAGTCCAGTGCTAGAAACTCATGAAATTTTGCCTCTAAACAAATTCTTAAATTGTAATGGCTATAGGGATTGTTTCGTTGTAAATAACTAAGTATATTCCATACCATTGTTTTGTCTATATCTGCGGTTCTGAAGGATAGTCAAAATCCCCCCCCACACACTTTTTTTTAGTTCGTACTTTATGAAACAATTACATTAAGAAAGCCACTAATAGGTTGTGTATGGAAATAAAGATTTGAGGGAATAGAAGGCAGACAAAAATGAAAATATCTGCCAGTTTGTGTAAATGTTTTTAAATACCCTTCCCAAAATATTATCGGGGGTGAACGCAAAAGGTTACGTACTCATTATAAATTATCTTTTTTATATGTCGTTTTTCAACAGATCCCATATATAGAATAACTTTTATAAAAGTTAGTTCACAGTAACCTTTTGAATCCGGTGACGTACATTTGTTTAATTCTTTCTGTATTTGGACTATTATATTCATAGTCAGGGAGGCATTTCAAATTCGAGAGGATAGATATAAATTTATAAAGTCCCTTCACTCCAAGAAATCCTTCCTAAAAGTGTACTGCATTATACTACTGTACTTTATAAGAACCATTTCCCAAGAGGTTACGGGACAGTGTGGTCACCATGTGTGTGTAGGTTAAAGTTATGAATACAATATGCAAACAGAACACTGAGGTCTAACAAGTATTAAAGATCGCTGATGAAGTGGAGCTAGAACTGAACCATCAACAGGACAGACCAAAGAGAAGCAGAATGTTGTTGTTATATAATATTCTAAAGACACTGTATCCTTCAACAGCAAGATTTAAGTTTCACTGTATTTTTGTTACTACAGAACACAGAATATTTTATTCAGTTTATGGGAGCTGAAAACAAAAGTGATGATATCTAGGGTTGGTGGCGGTACTGTCAAAGACGAGGGAGAGTGGCCATGTGCAGTTTGCCACAAGGGCGTGGGAAGTAATTCCATCTTGTGCGGTGTGTGTGATAAATGGGTGCATAAGAGATGTAGTGGTATCAGAGGTAGACTGCGAGATAATGCTGATTTTATGTGTACGGCGTGCCGGGGTGAGCAGGTGGAGATCGTCAGACGTGAAAGGATTGAACTTGCTGGTGAATCTCTTGAGTGTGTGGAAGAGTTTTGTTATTTGGGAGACATGTTGTGTGCTGGAGGTGGGGCTGGAGCTAGCTCTGTGGCTAGGGTGAGAAGTGGTTGGAAGAAGTTCAGGGAGCTCTTGCCTCTCCTGACATTGAGAGGGCTCTCCCTACGTGCTAAGGGGTCTTTGTATGCAGCATGTTAGGAGTGTAATGCTGTATGGCAGTGAGACCTGGGCGGTGAAGGAGGAAGACATTCGCCGGCTCAGACGTACAGAAATGACAATGATTAGGTGGATGTGCAGTGCGTCCCTGCGTCGAAGGCCTGGAGGGGCTGGGTTTACAATGGAAGAGTTGAGAGGTAGGATGGGACTGGAGTGTATTGGTGTTGTGATGAGGAGAGGTAGATTGAGGTGGTTTGGACATGTGGAGAGGATGGGGGATGATAATTGGGTGAGGAAGGTGAAAAGTGTTAATATTGGGGGTGGGGTTATGAGGGGTAGACCGAGAAAAACATGGGACGAGGTCATTAAGTGTGACCTTAGGGTTAAGGGACTGAACAGGGAGGCTGCAATGGATCGTGCAGCGTGGAGAGCCGCCATTAGGTGACCAAGGCCGACACATGCAAGCATGTTGGAGCCTTTAAAAACGAAACGAAACGATGGGAGCATGTTGTTAGTAAAGAAAGTAATGGAGGTTATCAGTACAATTTCTTCTTAGCCCAGTGAAATCCTATGGAGACAGCAAAAATATATTAAATACGGCATCTCACTGAAGGCTTTTAAGCAGAATAGATGCACTTCTTCTGTCTGCTTAAAGCCAGTTATCATAATTATCGTCTTCTGTTCCCTAAGAACACAGCTGTAGTCAATTAGAACAATATCACTGACCAGGTAATCTGTGACTCATGATGAGCGTTGTTTCTTGTTTTTCCCGTAAGATAACTATATCTTGAGTGGACTAAGTATTTCAAATGTAAAGATCCCTCTATATGTTGTGTTGATACCTACAGCAGATACTCACATAAATGAGAAATTACGGGTAATTATTTCAGACTTTAGGTCCACTACCCGAAGGTCATTAAAGCATACAGATGTTTGTTTTTGAATCCCAGTCTTTCTTTGGAATATAGAATATTGCCACAAATATACTTCTCGGTGAACTGGAACAAGGAAGAACAGTCATTTTTCAAGTGTCTGATCGGTCCATGAATCAGACTTAGGTTCCTTCATTCACTGAATGGAAAGAAGAGAAAATATTCTGATCGACTGTAGTTATGACATTAATGTTTCTTATTATGCTGTCGTTTTTCACTCGTCAGTTAAACTTCATCTTCTTTACTTTTTCATAAGTACTTATTCTTAGGGAACTGTATTAATATTATTAGTAAGATACGTGTCAACAAGTGGGTTGGTGAAGGGTTAGTGCCCCTCCCCGTAAAACAGGTAACTCAAAGTCAAATGGCCACCCCTTGCTGGATTATGGTGTCTGGCAATAGATAGATAGATAGACGTAATTGTACACTTTTATTTGTTAACCTTGTTACTGTACACTATCTATTGCTTCGATAATGTACTCCTTCCATTGTTAGCTCTCGGACTGTAATATGTGAACTGTATTATGCTGACAGAGATCCGCTTCGGCAGAAATGTTGAAATCATATCTAAGTACAAAGAAGAACGCTTGGGTTTATGCTCATCGGCCTCTGGAAGATGATTGAGGCAGACATTGAATTTTGGAAAAACCTTAGTCCTCCCTTAAAACACGACACGCAAATGTCGAAATTACGCCCAGGCACTCACTTGTGCTCCATGCTGAACAGGGACGAGAGAGCAAACTTTCTACAACAGTCTGGCTGTCTCAACAACTGACATCAGGTTTCTGTAATTCGACGCTGAATATGTACACCAATTCATGGGCATGAATTAAACATTGGTCTGCTATTCAAACTAATGCAAGATTATTTTATTTAGTTCACAGAAATTCACTGTAGCCAAAGGTTAAACCACTTGTTCTCTTTCCCATTGTCTGTATTCGGTGACAAATTTGGGTTCTTTCCTTTTTTTCATAAACTGCCCTGCTACCTACCTGTTGCGACCTCCAGCAACAGTTTGTCTGCTCCAGCTGGCGCCCACCCAACACTGTCAGGAACTAGACCCCATTTTCTTTTCGCCTTATTTTATAAACTGAGAGGACGAAGGCAGAGGCGAACCGCCATTTACTGACTGTTATATGTCTAACACTTGTCATGAGTAAGGTATAGGTGGTTTCTCTTCAATGCTGTTGAATGGATGTTGCTACTTGGCATTCAGGCTTATCACGTCTAATGCTCATAACTTTCATAAATAACCCTTGGAAATTGGATGTTTGCATACACCTTCAAAACGCGGTGACGCTTTTTTCCCGTCACTATGTCATTTCAAACAGTTACGTCTTGTTTTTCCCACTCACTTTTCCCATTGGAAATGGCACACACACACACACACACACACACACACACACACACACACACACACACACCCACATACACACACACACACACAACCCCCCCCACACACACACACAACCCCCCCCCACATACACACACACACACAACCCCCCCCACATACACACACACACACACACACAACCCCCCCCCCACACACACACATCACGCACTTTGTCTCTTCAAAACGGTGATGTCTTCTTTCTCTCCCTTTGCCCTTTGCCTCTTCCAAATGGTGACGCATTTTAATAGACACTGGCTCTTGATTCGGAAAAATTCTGACTTTCTTCTTATCCACTGATTTTGCCTTTGCAGTACGCCCACGTGCTTTTTTTTTTTTTTTTACCTATTCCATTTGCCTTTTTAATAAGGTGACGTAAACAAAAGATTTTTTGTCTTTTTATTATCTCGAAACTCTATCTTCTGAGTCAAAGGAACCCATAGGATGTGTCCGTACAAAAGTTGTCGTTCGATTACAAGTAGGAATGTGCGTATGGGAAGAAAGGGATATCTCTGCATGACAGTGTGTTGGTGGTAAATTATACATATGGTAGTGAGACATGGACAGTGCTGCAAGGACACATGTGATGGCTGAAGGCTGTAGAAATATGTTTTTTGAGAAATGTATATGGAATTTACTGGAGAGAAAAGTGGACATGTGCAGGAAAAATAAAGGGACTAGAATGTTACAGGTGTTGAATGGAATGTGATGAAGCGGTATGGACATGTGGAAAACTAAAGCTTAACAATTAATTTTGTAATGAAGGGAATGAACGACTTACTCTGAAGCAGTAAATGACGAAACGCACTATACACACAAGCAAAGACTGATGGATAGATAGATAGACAGATAGATAGATAGATATAGAATTAGATATAGACAGAGAACAACGAAATTAATCTTAAACTCCGTGAGTGCAGAGGTATATATAAAAATTAGAAAATAAAAAATTCCACTCATCTGTATTCAAAATAACTCATTGTGATTTATGAACTACGTACAAACGGTGGTTCGACTCAGTCTGCTACAGGACGTTTCCTTACCTGACGATAGGCCACCGGTCAACTCGCTGCTGGTCTTTTCTGGCACTGGGGCATCTCGCTACCACATACTTTTGCTACCTCACACTTTCATCTAGGGCTACGTCGGGTTAGGTTAGCTTAGGTTAGGTCAGGCCCCCATCAGGTTCATATTTTGAGAGGTTAGGTTAGGTGTACACATTGAGATTTATGATAAAAATGTATAAAATAGTGGTTAGCAAAACAACCTGGTAGTATGATGTCCTAGTAGGGAAAACACCTGTAGCGAGTTTCTCTAATCTCGAAGAATCCTGCGGCCACATGGCAGGCAAGGAATGTCCTGGAACCCGTCCAAACCCATGAAATAATGCACTTGTTGATTCACTAATGGAAAATGGCCGGTTCCTCTTCTTCGTTTACCCTCTCTCTCTCTCTCTCTCTCTCTCTCTCTCTCTCTCTCTCTCTCTCTCTCTCTCTCTCTCTCTCTCTCTCTCTCTCTCTCTCTCTCTCTCTCTCTCTCTCTCTCTGTCATCTTCTCTCACGTCTTCCCTCTCCCTCTGTACATCTCTGACTCGCCTCACTGGAGCAGCGTCAGAGCAGGACTGTGACAGACAGGGTAGGGGTCAGAAAAAGATATTGTGACGGTCTGGCTTAGTCACGGCAGTTACCTAGCCCAATAGACCATTTCCTTTGCTTCCTTGTTGATCTCACTATCCATCCATCATCCAATCCTACTTTGCCCCATGAGAAGCGTAGGAGCCCTGGGCTAGGCAAGTTGGGCCCGACATTTAAGATGAGAGTAACCAGCCTCACTCATCCCTGAGTGGCATTACGTGAGCAATAAACCCCAACCACCCCTTGGATATAAACCTTCACCGGCTCAATCCGATTGGAGCGCCGTAATTACTCACCAAACTACCAAGCGCCAAAATTTTGTTATATGGTTACCACAAACCGTAGTAAACTGTTTCCTGGTGTACAGGAAACCATTTGGCTTGTCACTCAGTGTAGAGTCTCCCACAGGCAGAAGGAAGAGGAAAGAATGAAGGAAAGACAGACAGAAGAGGGAGTGTAAAGTCACCCGTAGGCAGAAGGACGAGGAAAGAATGAAGGAAAGAAAGACAGAAGAGGATGGAAGGAAGGATGGGGCAGAGGAAAGGGTAGACATCCGAGAGCAGCACTACATCGAGTGAGTGGATGGTGAGTACCCCCACCTACCACGTTGATCTCACTAACAGTACAATAACATATCTGAACTCCCCACACTGAAGACTGAATCATTCATATATGCAGAACTGTAAATCAGGACCTTTGTCCCCTTCTTTTGTTATTTTTGTCGTTCATACACATTAACCATATTCACCAGTCTATCCATGTAAACTATCTTCCTGGTTCCCATGCAGTACAGTATAGAATCATTTGCAGTTAGGGGAGTATTTAACATCCTCTGCATTCCCACCAGTTTTTACCGAGTCACTTTGCCCGTTGCCCTTTCTTTGGCCTCCTGAATGACCCCACTCATATCCACTATGAACAGTTAAGGAAACGTCACACATCCTTTTGTCTGACTCACATGCTCAGACTCAGTTCCTCACTAAGCTGTCTATTAGGTTCTGACCAGTCATATGTATCGCTTTCATGCTATCTATTTGAAGGCGATTTTCATATGGCCATTTGTATTTATGAAACACCAGCAGCCTTTGTATGTAGCATCATAGTCACGTTCGATCCATGTTATGTCCGAGTCATTATAGATGTCAAAGGCCCCCTGTCTGTGCCTAATTTTAAATTTCTCCAGTGAGAGCATGTCCACTTCCATCATGAAGCTACACACAGTCATGCATATTCCGAGGTTCTCCCTTGTTTTCACGTGCACTGATGAACTTCAAAGGCCACCGGAAATTTTTCCTGGGCCGGGAAACAGCCGTCATTTTAACGCAGGGTAGAGGACTTCAGGACAGAGCTGATCAACTGTTCCAATTACAGTAGTTGCATCACCCCAGAATGTCAGTCATGTGAGTTGTGGATAGGGTGGCAAGATGGGAAAAGGTTATTCTGATGACCTTTGAGGCAGAGGAGGAAAACTGCTTAAAAACCTGAACCTTGTAGGACTGCTCACTGACACTGTCACCAAATACACATTATTACCATCATCACCGTCACTAACGCTACTCCTTCCACAACCATTACTTCTACAAACTCCTTTGTTCAGTTAATATTTCTTGAACCGTATATTGTTTGTCCTGTGCAGCACAACTCACTAAACTGTTCTCCCGTTTTACTAACACCGATCATAAGTGTTCACTTCATCCAGTGCATTCATAGCATAATAATTGCAGTCTTCATTTAGCCACTTACACTGATACCATAGTTATTACACAACCCATGTGAGGAATAAGGAGTAATGCAGCATTGTCATACCTGAATTATTTTCTTGTCATGGCAGACAGGAAAGTGTATTGTAATGCCTCAAAAAGCATTTCTTCTGCAAAAGTAATTCTCACAGTTTTCTACATTAATGTAAGCTTACTTTCATGAACACTGAAGTCAGTTGCTTTCTCAGGCAGAGGAACTCCTTGAGAGTGAAATGGCTGGGAAGCATGCCGGCACGTGACTGGCTACAGCATAGCTGGGTCTTTCGGGTGTGGGCAATCAGGCAAGTTAGCTGCCTACTGCGACTGCAACACAATGGCGAGGTGTTCAGGAAGTTAGCCAAAGAAACCTTGATGGACTCTGAAAGAACAATAATGGCCCCCAGTCCCGTGCAGCCCTTAAATGGGCAGGGGGTGCTAAGAATCTCACGGTTGCCTCAATTACAATCTAATTCCTTTGTTAATGCAAAAAATGCAATTAAAATTGGTAACTGGAATGTGAGAACGCTAAATCATGACGGTAAAATCGATGAGTTAGTGAAGGTTTTTTAAAATTACGGACTTGATATTTGTGCTCTGACAGAAACTAGATTAACTGGAGTCGATAAGTTGGATTTGGAGGATGGTATACGTTTATTGATATCTGGCCGACAGGACGGAATGCATTATCAGGGAGTAGGATTGTTGCTGGGTTGTAAGGCAAATAAGGCTTTATGTGAGTGGGATCCTATAGATGAGCGATTGTTATACTCACGGTTTAAATCAAATCATGGCAACATCAGTCTGTTTGTGTGTTATGCACCTACTAATGATGCACTTGATGAAAGGAAAGACACATTTAATGAAAAGTTGCAAGAAGGAGTAGGAAGGGTACCTAGACACGATGTTTTGATCTGCGTTGGAGACTTTAATGCAGTAATGGGCTGTTCAAATGAGGGATTTGAGGCATGTATGGGTAAGATGGGAGTTGGTAGTAGGATGAGTGAAAACGGAGTGTGGTTTGGAAGCTTCTGTCTAGCAAATGACTTAGTCATCGGGGGCACACTCTTTCAGCATTGCAATATACACAAGACAACTTGGGTGTCGCCGTGTGGAAAATATAAAAATCAGATTGATCACATCGCTATCAGTAGGAGGCATAGAAGTTCTCTGCTAGATGTTCATGTTAAACGGGGAGCGGATATTGGTAGTGACCATCAACTCAGCATTGCAAAAATAAGGTTTAAACTTAAAAATCAGAAGAACGAAAAATCTGGTGTTGGTAGATACGATATTGTTAAGCTTAGAAGGGAAGGAGAAGAAAAGGAGGAATTCAGATTAGAATGCAGAAATAGGTTTTTGGTGTTGGAAACGTTGGAAGAGGGGGAGAGAAGTGTAGATGAGATGTGGGAGGATGTGAACAAAGTTTGGCATGAGACTGCTGAATGTACGATTGGAAGGAGACATAGATTCAGGAGAAAGAAATGGATATCAGAGGAAACGTGGGATATGATAAAAAAGAGAGGTGAGGCTAAATTGAGGAGTGAGATGCAATGCGTTGATGAACGAGAGATTGAATTAGCAAGAGCTGCGTACTGGAGTTTGAATTCAGAAGTAAGAAGGTTAGCTAGGAGAGATAAAAGAAGATGTGTGGATGAAACGGTTGCAGAGACTGAAATCTTAATAAACAAAAATGATGGACAGAGTCAAAGAATAGCATATGAATCGGTTAGAGAACTGAGTGGTAATGCAAGTAAACGCAAGGAAATACCAGTTAGAGACAGGGAAGAAATTTATTGACCAAAGATGGAGATATTAAAAATAGATGGATAGAGCATTTTGAGACAGTTCTTAATAGACCAATACCACCAGAAGAGGATATACCGTCTGCTCAGGAAGATTTAAATATAGAAACAGGAGAGTTGAGGCTTGCAGAAGTGGAGAAAGCAGTAAAACAGTTAAAGAATAATAAGGCACCAGGGGAGGATGGTTTATTTCCGGAAATGTTTAAAGTGAAGGGGGATAGATTAATAATGATCTTGACCAAACTCTTCAATAAGATATGGGTGACGGGGTTACTACCATCAGTTTGGAAGAATGGTGTAATTGTTAAAGTTCCGAAGAAGGGAGACCTGAGTGAATGTGGTAATTGTAGGGGAATCTCTTTGTCACCGATAGCTTTGAAAGTTTTCGGTAGAGTGTTGTTAAATAGGTTGGAGCCGGTGGTTGAGGGTATTCTGAGGGATGAACAGGCTGGTTTTAGAAAGGGACGTGGTTGCAATGATCAGATCTTTATAGTTAGGCATTTGATGCAGCAAGTTAATGAAATGAGAGTACCGTTAAGTCTTTGTTTTGTTGATTTTGAAAAGGCTTTTGATAGTGTTTCGAGAGAGACTATGGGGAAGATCATGAGACATTATGGAACACCAGAGGAGTTTGTGAGGGTCATTATGAACATGCAAGAGGACACATTTTGTAAAGTGATGGTTGATGGTTGTCTGAGTGATTCGTTTGAAGTCAAGTCCGGAGTAATTCAAGGTGGTGTTCTATCGCCTTTACTATTTATATTGGTCATTGATTACATTATGAAACGTGTTGGAACAGAAACCGGTGCAGGTATACTTTGGGGAGAGAACAGGAAACTTTTGGATTTAGATTATGCAGATGATATAGTTTTGATTTGTGATGGGCCAGAAGAGATGCAGAGAGTGTTGGACTGTTTGGTGACTGAAGGTCGCAAGGTGGGTTTGGTTATTAATTGTGGAAAAACTGAAATAATCAATATGAATATGGAAAATGCGCAGGAATGTGTAATTGAAGGTATGGTTGTAAAGCAAGTTGATAGGTTTAAATATTTAGGTACTTATTTAGCCAAGGATGGTTCTTTGAACTTTGAATTCGAGGAAAGGTTAAAGAAGGCTAATCAGGCAATGGGAATGCTTTAAAATATTTGGAATAATAAAAATTTTTCTGTGCATACAAAAATCAAACTTTATAAGGTAATGGTTAGGAGTATCTTAATTTATGGACACGAGTCTTGGTACAGCAGTGACTATGGAAAATACATTCTTGGTGTTTGAAAGAAAAGCACTTAGAAGAATATTAGGAGTTAAGTGGTGGGAAAGGATACCAAATAGTAGAATCAGAGAAATAACGGGAGTGCAGCCGGTCAATGAATATGTTAGGTTCTCACGATGGAAGTGGCTAGGACATGTGTATAGGAGACAGGGAATAGTACGAGATACACCAGGGTGGGTGGCACTTGGTAGGAGAGGTAGAGGAAGGCCAAAAGAGACGTGGGTGAGGACAATGAGACGGGAAGCTGGAGATGAGTGTTGGGGAGATCTTGAGGAGTTAGCACAAGATAGGATGTGGTGGTGTGAGTTCATCGAGGCCCTATGCATCCCCGAGGGTGCCACAGGAAATGATTGATTGATTGATTGAAGTCAGTTCTTTTTATTTCAGTACCGTTTGAGTCTGTTATCTTTAAAATGCCTACGAGCTTCACTTTATCATAGAAAATCAGCTGTAATGTTGTTTGAAGTGCTAGGCATTTTCCATGTAATCCATAGCACCTCACTACTGTTGACTATGGAGGACACAAAGACATACCGTATGCACACAGCTCCGACCGTTAGGGTGGAATATAAGGTTTTCCTTGTCGCAAACTTTCCTCTCATTGCTTTTTACCAGTGTTGTAAGGCGCAACATATATGCGAGTTGAACACGCTGACTTTGATTTAGTTTTCGAAGAAGCCTTTCACTGAAGCCATCACCACAACCACACCGGCCAATATGAAATGTCCATCCTCATAGGGTACTGTAACCGTCTCTTCTCGCTTTCCAAAACCGACCCACCTTGTTCCACCATTCGTGTCCATCCACTCCACATTTTCCCAAATTCCCACAACGAAGGTCTGAAGAGAAATCCGACATGAGCCTTCCCACCAGCAACAAATGCCTTAACCAGAAAGGAGTAAACATGATTTAGTAAATGTTATTTTTCTACTCTTTACGATACCGTGAATTAGGCGGCTTACCTGGCAGGCCTTGCAAATGACTGGGAGGAAATATAGGGAAGTCTTTTTTTTTTTTTTTTTTTACTCTGGTAGGTACTGTTAACTGATTTTTTGCCAGTATCTTCTAAACACAACCGCTACCATCCATACCATCTCTCTCTCTCTCTCTCTCTCTCTCTCTCATGAACATTTTTCTTATAAATTAGTATCTCTAACCCCTACACCGCGGGCTTGTTTACCAATGACTTGCGTGTGCCGCGGGGTTATTTGGGCTCCGACAGACTCTCAAAAAATATTTGCCAAAAATCAGTTATTAGTCCTAGAATAATAAAATTACATATGCTTATGGCACATACCTTCAGCTTTCTCCTGGAATGATTGTTGAGCCTTCGTCGGTTACCGTAGGACTTGTGGAGACCTCTGAAGTAGGGTAACGAAGTCTCCACTTTACACTTCCAGACAACCCGTAATATGATTACCACAGCCAGATACAAACACTATAAACACTATTCTACAATTTTCAAGTAGTTTGGGATCCATACTCAAAAAAAAAAAAACACTGTGAAAGCAATGGAAATTACGAGCGCGTCTGATCGTCGCACTGGCACTAGTTCGCTCATGGTAGTCTGTCATTTATTATTCATAAAACCCCTCACACTTTATATTTCTATTACTATATAACGCTTATATATATCTACAGTCTTTATCCATAAGTTTCCTTCAGTAGTATTAGTTTATTGTCACTGTAGGGATTCAATTTCTTTCAGTAAAATACGTAGCATTCACTTTCTCGTCCTGTATACTGGCACTGAGAGTGAATGTCACTTTCATCTTCACTCTCATAACTCATAGCATTCAGACATGCTAGAGTGAAACTTTCACTTTCATTACTCCTAGGGTATATACTCGTATTCTTATAATACTACTCATTTACATTTCTATTTACGTTCTCTATTTTATTTACGTTATTTACATTTCTATTTTATTTACACTGTGTTGTGCACTGTCACTTGAAATAACTTATAAAACTATTTTCCATTGTTCACGTATATTTACATTCATTACTTTCACTTGCTGTTTACACATTATTTACACATTATTTACAATTCCACTTGCACTGTTTTACTCAATAGAAAGATCGTAGTCACTCTTTTATCAATTGTCAGCCCTTTACCTCCTTCCACACGAGGTTTAGTAGGGGGTAAAGGTCACAGGGCCCTTGCATGGGGGTGAAAAAAGGCCCTGAAGTCAGCAAGAGGATGAGCCGTACCTCCTCTTCGGAATCTGAGAGAGAACTGCTAGGAGGGCCGGCCCGGGTTGAGAGGCCTACTTGAGGGTTATTCAGCACTACCAACGTAGCTCTTGAAACAGCTAAGCCTAGCACTGATATGATTGGCAGGAAATCTAGACAATACATTATAAATTTGGTAGTTCCAGGTGAATGTAAATATCATTTAGGCTTCTCCCTTCCCTTCTTACATGTATATTTATTACGAAAATAGATTAGAGGCCTACTTAGGAGATATATAATCAGAGCTACCAATGTTAAATCTTGAAACAGCTTTGTGTAGCACTGATATGATTGGCAGGAAATGTAGACAATACATTATAAATTAGGTAGTTCCAGGTGAATGTAAATATCACTTAGGGTTCTCCCTTCTCTCCTTACATGTATATTTATTACGAAAATAGATTATACGGCATATTTCAAGGGGAAAAAAACAGCGAAAATTAGCGAACGAGTGCACGTGAGGTGTTGTCAGGTGATAATTAGCCAATTCCAGGTGTATGGCACTCTCACTTACCTGATTTCTTTCTTGTATATATTATTTGGTATAAGAATACGACATAGGGCTTATATCAATGGATGAAATCAGTGAAAAATTCCAGGGAAGATTTACTTAGCGTAGCATGGCCGGGCAGGCGAGAGGATAGGGTAATGGAGTGGGGGTAGGGAGGGGAGTCAAGAACGGGGAGAAATGGCTAAATTGTCAACAATGGATGGGAGTACAGATGAGATTAGGAGTGCTGACTAGTGTTGGACATTGTCAGTACTGATAGATGATACAAGCCCCCACTTGAAAGCCCGGGTGAATTCAAAATAACACAGAATCACAAAAGCGACGCCCCGCGGTATGATCCCTTGCTCCCAAGCGTCACGAAAGTGACGCCCCGCGGTTAAGGGGCTAATAACACGAGTATTTGTTCATTCTTCTTGTTAGTATTATCAATAATTGCAGTAGTAATTACTGTGAGGGGATGGCGCAGGTTCAAAATGGCATCCCGTACAACAGGTATAGGGGCGTGGACAACAAAGCACTCTCAAAGTCCAACTTTAACCCGCCCCATCCCGACCACTTTTCCACCACTGACTCCCCCCAATCCCGACCATTTTTGGATTTTTTTTTTTTTGGCTCAAACCTCCGCTTTTGGTGAGAAACATCGAAAATTCATAGAGAAATCGCTCACCTGAGGTTTAAAATACTCAATACAGGTAGGAGTACCTCCTTACCTTACTGGGTTTTCTAACAGGCTGGCACCAAACAAAACGAGTTCTATGGGAGGATAACTATTTCACACCACTCATAAACGGTATTTATTTATTTACTTGGTACGAATTTATATGTAATATGAGAATATATTGGTTTTCAAGCAGTAATATAGGCATTATAAGCATTGTTTCACTCACTAACTAATCATCATACCTAACCTTTTTTTGCCACATTACCTGATCATCATTTCTGACTGTTTCTTCCTCTAATGCTATGTAAAGTTTGTCTTCCACATTGTCATTGAATGGGGAATCACTCTGGCCCTGAGTTTCGTACCGTGGCATGACATAGCTTTACTGGCCAGGTCACTGATAACAGGTGAATTGCTGAGACAATGGCATGCAGGAGGTGGAGGAGGTCATGCTGGGTAAGGCATTGTCCCTGCCTGGCATCTTGTAGAGGAAGGTGTCACATGTATACGTACCAAAAATCACTCACAAAAATTGAAAATTGTGCAAATTAGGGACCTTGCAATTGATTCGCGTTTATGTACGTCGATGGGATTGGCAGTGACAAAGCGTGTGGACGTTAAAGAAAGTCGACGGATGCCGCGAGTTAACAACCGGGGATGTTTCCTTTCATACCTAGAGCAGCATTCGACCTACAATATGCAAATTACAGCCTACAAACATTCCCTAGCACTCAGTCCAATTCGCAGACTGTGTAAAACTCCAAGGCTTTGTATTGTCCCGGCTCACATCAGCATTTTACATATAGTGTATCAGTAACCGTGGCGGCGATTATTATACAACTGAGAGTCAATGTATAGTATAACTAATGTGTATTAATTGGCTAGCTTCACTAAAAAAAAATCATAAGCTAGAAAAATAATGAAATGATTGATAAGACGTAGGAACAGAAAAAAAATGCAGAAACGTGAAGAATAAAAGAACAGAAATAAAAAAGCATTTGGGATAGGAGAGATTCAGAGTTTTCTGCCACTCACTACATTCCACACTACGTACAAAACGTTCGTAGTTGGTGAAATGCAGTAATCTATGTCGTAATGATCCGATTTCCGTATGTTTGTTGGTTTGTCCGTTTGTGATCGTAACACAGTGAAAACGGCGCGTTGTAAGGCAATTTTTGTTGGCGCAAGGTACCGCTAAAATGTTCTAGCGTGAAGAATAAAACAATTTCCAGTCCAATCAGGCCAGTGGTTCCAGAGTTATGACATTTCTGGCCTTTTTACTCTGTGGCCTGTAGGCGGATCACTTTTTTATGGGCATTGAAGTTACTATAACAGCCGAAAGTACAGAACGTAGTGCAGTTTTTGTTATAGGAAGGTACCGTTCAAATGCTCAAAGTTGAAGAATAAAAACAGTTTCCAGTACAATTGGGCCACTGGTTCCCGAGTTATGACTCATTTCTGGCCTTTTGACATCGAGCAGAAAAAGCTGCCGAAGGCGGCCCTTAAGCGAGTGAGTATAGAACTCTGAATATCCCTCCATCCCAAATTCTCTCTTGTTTCTTTATTATTTTCATCGTTTGTTTCTGCACATTTTCCTTTCCCACATCTTAAAAATAATCTTAGAATATGTTTTGCTGCTATATATTGAAGTTTTATTACATGGCACACTGAAGAGAAATTATTTTCAGATATCTGTTTTGTGAAGGTGATAAGAGGGGAGATTAGAAAATGAAAGTAGGAAGCGAAAAAGGAAAACAGGATACTAGAGAGAGAGAAAAATACATCTCAGAGAAATACTGGTCGGAAAAAGTGGCAGGAGTGGGGGAATAAGAATACAGCCAAGTATTGGAGAAACGACGAGAGAGAGAGGGAGAGAAAGAGAGAGAAAGGGGGGGGGAGGGATTGCAGGCTGCTGATCTCTGTATTCCTTTATATACTCATTAAGCAAGGAAGGGGGAGGAAAAAAAAACATACAGTAGGTTCATTTCATCATCGTCACATTAATCTTATTTACACTTTCGTTCTCCTCAACACAATGGCGTGATATCTTCTATTATGCCAGCTAAAGACGATCTTATCCCGAGCGCATCCCTTGAACAAAACTAACCATAGAAATATAGTTAACTATTTTGGTTTGGAAAAATCCCTCCTAAGCAGAGTAATATCGTCTTTAAGTTGAAAAAATATTCAGCAGAAACACTTCACGAGGCTGAAAGTTATAAATGAATAGGAAATGTAGGATCCAGAGGCCAAGAAAAGGAAAGCGAAAATATAAAAAGACATTGGCAACTGCTAATCGATAATATCCCACACCGTCATTCACTCACCCTTCTGGCCTCAAAATTTTCTACTTCACCCCGGAGACTAAACCATTTACATTGTCTTGCATTATTTTAAGATGCTTTGGCAACACCTGTGAAAGGGTGCAGCCCTTGTATGATCTCTTTCTCTCTCTCTCTCTCTCTCTCTCTCTCTCTCTCTCTCTCTCTCTCTCTCTCTCTCTCTCTCTCTCTCTCTCAGTGATGCTGTCAGTGATGCTGCATCCTCTTCATCGACAGGTTGCCCTCACATGCATTCTCCACATCGATTTATCTCGTACCTTCACACTCACTCACACTTGTCCTTTTCTTTAGTACAGTATTCAGCAAGAGACAGAATATGTACATAGCTTAGGACAGTATTCTAATCAGACAAGGAGGCTCTCCGACACCTCTTTGTTTACCTGACTGTTTCTGCACCTGGACTATTAGTCTTGTGTGTTACTTCCGCAGTCTGTGGATAATAATTTGTTACAAACGGGGTGATTGAAAGCTGAGCTCCCAAGAATATCGGTCTAAGCTCTGATGGCGTTCTGATGGATACTTTTGGACACTAAAGTAAACTTTTTACGACTTTCACAAATGCAACGAGATGCACAAATGTATTACTTGGAAGTATCTCGTGGGATCCGTTATAGATGAGGATAAGCAAGGCTATAGGGAATTTTGGACGAAAATAGTAATCTGCTGGTAATATATGAACTAACAGGCCAAAAACACTGTCTGTAAACTCATGAGACAGAATGAACGTGTATTGTATGCTGCGTATAAGATTACTTTTGGTTATTACTGTATCCAACATAACTAGCTAATGTAGCTCCAGTGCAGGGCGGAAATCTCTACCCACTTTTTCTAATCTGAAATAATAGCTGATAGCCCGTGCCATCCTTACATTAGGTATATGAAGATACTAGTTAGTCTTGATTTCTGTCTGACTCTCTCTGACTCTATCTCTGGGTTACCATTTTCTTACCCTGATTCATATGTTGTTTGTTATGCCATGTGCAATGGATGTGCCTTGCACCTGTCCAATTATTTTCTTTATCTATATATTTGTTCTATTGAAATATTGATCGATATGCTGAAAGCCTGCAAAATGTTTTGTCCCAGAAAAGTCAGAGAAGCCCAAATTCAGGATCATTCTTTTCTAGATGACTTGACACATTATATTTTGAAAATTTTTAAATCGAAATACTAGTGCAAGTCAGACTCGGGGAAACTAGCAAAGCTGATTTTTATATAATGAAGGGTTTGATTACAGAGCAAAAAAAAAAAAGCTGTGTGTGTGTGTGTGTGTGTGTGTGTGTGTGTGTGTGTGTTCTGATAGAGTTTTGCATGACTGCTGCGATGATAAAGGCATACAGGAGAATGTAGGTTAACTACTATATTATGTTCAAGGAAAAATGAAACGCTGCAGAAGAGAAAGTGAAGTAGATACCGTACAAAGACAAACATACGCGCGCGCGCGCACACACACACACACACACACACACACACACACACACACACACACACACACACACACACACACACACACACACACACACACACACACACACACACACACACACACACACACACACACACACACACACACACACACACACACACACACACACACACACACACACACACACACACACACACACACACACACACACACACACACACACACACACACACACACACACACACACACACACACACACACACACACACAGGGGGAAGGGAATGAAGTAGGAGGAAGAGGAGGGATGGACTGCTGCACTAACCCGGAAGGGAAAGATCGTAG
This sequence comes from Coenobita brevimanus, assembly GCF_032717465.1. Taxonomy (NCBI): domain Eukaryota; kingdom Metazoa; phylum Arthropoda; class Malacostraca; order Decapoda; family Coenobitidae; genus Coenobita; species Coenobita brevimanus. The sequence continues at coordinate 6,542,162 of NC_137023.1, read as the reverse complement.
AAGCTGATCGTAATATACTGTCTCCTTGATCGTCCTCAGCAGGTATTACGTACTAAGCATTTTCTATTGATTACAGAGATCTAGATATATTCAGTAAATGATATTTAATAAGAACACAGATAATGCATGCCGCTGTTGATTATAGTACGTTCCCTAAGAGAAAGTCAAGGCCTGTGTTTATGCCCACTGAACGAGTCATTAAGTTAGGTAATCGTATTTTTTTATGCTATGTCTTGTTCCAAATTATCAGTTTTGGGCAATTTTCAGTCCTCCCATTGAACATGACCCGCGGAAGGCGGTGTATATACAGGTTCCCATTGGCACTACTAGACGCGTAGCGTCAATAGGGAATACATAATATGGAGTCCATTGGTCTGATCAGTCCGGCAACGGTTTTCTTTCTTCCTCTTTTATATTATAATCCACGACGGATATTAAAGCCCCTGTGATGGTCCTCATTTTTCCTTACTAGCCTCAACTGATGAAATGGATTGTTTTGTTTTATGTGTCCATGAGTCCCATCCTTTTTTTCCTCCGTCCTTAATAATTGATACTATGAGTATAGTCATTTAGTGTATACAGTAATATATACAACCCCTTTGGTAGTCTGAGTATCTCTCTTCCTTTGTATACCCATTTCGCAAGGAACAGGGGGGAAAAAACATGTTAATCTTATTTTCCACTTTTATCCTTTTCTGTTCAATGATTTGTTTTCTTTTCATCTTGCTACCTGGAAACGATTTTATACGTTTAATAATGCAGATAATAGAATTATATTAAATTCTTCAACTTCGAAAGATCTTTCATAATCAAAATAAAAATCGTATTTAAGCGGAAAGGATAAAGTGCAACAATATGTCATGATACTGAAAAAGTTGTAAAGGGAAGGAGATTGTAGGATCCAGAGAAAAGGAAAATGAAAACGAAAAATGTACAAAGAGAATAAAACTGCCAAGCGAAAATCGGCCACACCGCCATTCAGTCACCTATAGAGAATTGAAATTCTCTCCTTCACCCTGGAAATTTAACCATTAACACTATCATCCATTACTTTAAGATGGTTTGGAAACATTTGTAAAGCTGATTTTTTTCTGTACACTACTAAAAATATAAAGCGGTGGAGCCCTTGTAAATCTGTATCTGTCTCTGTCTCTGTCTCTCTCTCTCTCTCTCTGCTTCTTTCCTTCGTCAGTGTTCTTCCAACGTCTTCATCCACACGTTGCTTTCCCTCTCATGCATTCTTCACATCGACCTATCTCCTCCTACCTTCACACTCACGCACACTTGTCCTGTCCATGAATTATGAAGCAAGATAATGGAAGCAGGTGAGAGAAGGATGAACAAAGACAGTAATTAAAGGAGAATGAGAGAACAGGGGAATTGGTGTAAGTGCTGTAGGGGAGAGAGAAAGAGAGAGAGAGAGAAGGGGGGAGATTAGGTAGGAGGGATGAAGGTAAGGAATACTATACAAGAAAGGGATGAGGGGAGGAATAAGTTAAGAGTGAGGGACTGAAAGGAGGAATTAAGTGTGAGAAAGAGAGAGAACGAAAGGCAGGAAATAGGTAGGAAAAATGAAAGAAAAGTAGGGAATAAGGTAAGAGGAGGGGAAAGAAGATATCTGGGGAGGAATGGCAAGGAGAAAGGGAAACAAAGGAAGGAGTTAGGGAGGGAAGGGAAGAAAAGTGAAGGAGAGGTGGGAGGAATGAGGTGACTATGGGTAAAAGAGAGGGAAGGATGTTTGAAAGAGGAGGATGAGGAAAAGGAGGCCTGGAATGTAATAGGAAAGGATTGAGAGGCGGCAGGAATGGGTGAGGGTGATGAGAAGAAAAAAAAAGAATATTCAGGGAGTGATTAAAGAAGGGAGGGAATTAAAGAAACGGTAAGACAGTGAAGGAAAAGAAAGTATGAATGAGGAATGAGATGAGGAAAAGTGTGAGTAAGGGAAGAGAAAAAGGGGTGAAGGAGGGAGGGAGAGATGGGAGTGTGGGAGGGATGAGGGTGGGAGTGGTGAAAGGAAGGATACTGATGAGGTAAAGTTTGGAATGAGGGAGTAAGGTACAATGGGAGGAGTGGGAGAAAAGGTAGGAAAGAACGAAAGTAACGAGGCGTGAGGGAGATAGTGAAGGAGTGAGGAAGGAAGGAAAAAGAGGAGGGAAGGAAGAAAGTGGTGAGGGAGAGTGAATGAGTTAGGAGGTAAGGGACAACGGAGGGAAGGAAGAAATGGATGAAGGAGTTAAGGAAAAGAAAGGTGAGGGAGAGATTGAAGGTATGAAGAATTAAGGGAGTAGGAACATTTTGGCCAGACGACCCCTAACCTTTGGTGTCACACGACGCGTCTCTCTCACTCTTTCTCTCACACACACACACACACACACACACACACACACACACACACACAGTGCATTAAGAGTAATTCAATGTGGCTATTTAATCTCCATAATATAAATTTTAATTGCCTACTTTATCTGCATAAAAGAATCCTGAGCGTTTAGTGCCTGCAGCGATAATTGCTTGGCAGTGGCAGCAGCCTGCCTTTTTCTTTTTCCTTTTTTATTTATGTAAATTAATCATGAAATATGTGGGTGTGGATGGGCAGGGTTTGGTTTTTCATTCATAAAATCTTCATCAGTCTCACACTACACACCATTTGTATACGTGGTGTGTTAACAGTTACTTTTGGCAGTTACAGATATACATGAACTTAGGACTGTATGTGTGTATGACAAAGAGGCTTCTTAGCACCTCTTGTTTATCTGTTTCTGCATCTGGTCCGTTTATGTAGCCTTACGTGTTACTTACGCACTCTACTCAAAATAAATTGCCAAAGAGGTGATAGAAAACTGGGCTCACAAGAATATGGATCTCGGCTCTTATGGATATCTCTGATGAATACTTTTGAGCACTGAAATAAACCTACACAACTTTTACTAGTGCAGCGAGATGGAGACATGTATTATTTGGAAGTAACTGCATTTATTTTGAATCTACCGCAGGTGAGCATTAACCAGGTTTAAGCGATTTTGGATAAAGGTAAGTTGGTGTCAATAAAGAAAATCCTGTATTTATGGAGGCTCACCATAATACCTGCTGATAATAGCGCTGGCAGCGGACTCATCACACAGAAAAACGTGTGTTGTGTTCTACTTGTAAAACAAGTGATTGTTCTTCTTCACTTTTGGTTATTATTGTACTGTGTCGCCCTAGTGCAGGGCAAAGATCGCTAACCAATTTCTCTATTCTGAAATAATATTTGATAGTCCTTGCCATCGTTACATTCGGTATCTGCATATTTCATCTTGTTCTCTGCCTGCCTCTCATCCCATGTATGGTTTACCAGTCTGTTACTTTGATTAATATGCTGTATGTTATCTGATGTATGAAGACTGTTACCTACTTATGTCCAGCTGTTTTCTTTATCTGAATATCTATTGCGTAGAAAGAATGATCTAAATGCTGAGAATCTGCAATATTATTTATCCCAAAGGAGTAAAAAAAAAAGAAAAAGAATCAAGATCATTATTTTCAAGATGACTCGACACATTTAATTTCGAAGACTCTAAAGTCGAAAGCATAGTGAAAGACTGAGGAAGACTAGCATAGCTGACTTTTTGTATATGTGAATGCTTTGATTACAGAGCTGAATAAAAGCTGTATATGTGTGTAATAATAATAAGAATAATAAGAATAAACGGTTTAATGATAAATATATGGAACCAGGGGCTGAAAATATGCCTAGAAATACAATTTATACAATGAAATATGAAAGGTTAATGCTTAGAGAAGTAAGTGTCTAAAAAATTAATTAAAAGTGATCTGCTGGCCAATAATTGCATAGATATAAAAGCTAGGTATTAAGAAAGTTAACTATTGTTGGACTGGTGCTGTGTTTGTAACGGTCCGTTCTGGCTGTGATGGGTACCAGTACATTGTGGTGACGAGCAGCTCTGTGGGGACGGGGAGCCTCAGGGGGAAGCAGGTGTTTATGTCGTGGGTCACTGGCTAATTTTTTCCGAATTGTTGAAGTTGGTGAGCATGAAGATCTGCGACTGATAGAAGGTTCAGCTGTGTGAGAGCATCATTGTAGTCGATGTAGTTCGAGTCAAGGATGATTCTCACTGCCTTTTTCTGAACTTTTTTCGAGTTTTTTTCGTTGTGTAATATTGACGGATGAGGACCAGACTGGAGAGGCGTAGCTCAGCTTGGAATGAATGAACGTAGCGTACTGATGTGTAAGGTTCTGTGCAGGGACACCAAATTTTTTCAGCATGAGTAGTATGTGTATTCTATAGGAAGTAGCAGCGACAGTTGAAATTGTGCGGGTGTATCAGCGGAGTTTATCATCAGTGAGAATTCCAGTAGTTTCGTGGTGTACACTAGTTCTTAGGTGTGGTCTCCGTGTTAGAGTGTTGGGGGTGGAGTAGGTGCTATGGCTTGGTCAAAATGCATGGCTACTGTTTTGTTGTTGTTAATGGTAACGTGGCTGTCAAGTCTCCAGCCTTGAAGAGTATCAAGGTTGTTTTGACGGAAGGTGTAGTGTGGTGTTGTATTATATCGCTGTCTGTAGCTATGATGGAGTGGTCTACGTAATTCCAACGTTGTTGTGTATCTTGTAGGGCGTCATTGACAAGAATGAGGAAGCACAATGGTCTAATTCATGTGCCCTGAAGGACATTACCTGAAAGCTTTTAAGAGCTGGAGATGGTAGCCCTCAGTCGTACAGATTGTTGGCAGTTATTCAGGAAATCTGCTAGCCAGCAGACGAGCCATTTTCTAAGGCCTAGATATACAGCTTTGGTGATGATGTTTAAGTGATCTACCAAATCAAAGGCTTTGGTAATGTGAATGATAATTGCTGTAACTGGTGTTTTGCGTTTGTCATTTTTTTTAATGAAATCAAGAAAACTGGTTAAGTAGTGTGGTAGATGATGATTTTAAATTATCGTGCTGATTTATGTCAGTTTTACTAGATTTGTCTAAGTAAGTCAATTCTGCAGCAAAGCTTTCGCAAATCAGGCTGTGGACAGATGTAATGACAATAGTCGTAGGTCATTGAGGGAGCTTGGGTTGGGGGATTTAGGAAATGGTGTAAGGCAAGATGATTTCCACATGTTTGAGCACTTAGATTGTTGGAAAGAAGCTTGATGATAGATATAAGAAGTTTAGCGAGTTCAACGGAAAATTCCATATAGACGCGGGTTGGCAAGTCTAGGGGTCTGGAAGAGGGTTTAGTTCCAAATTCTGAAGGCGAGAGGCGACTTCGTATTTGCAAACAGTTGTGGTCAATTTCGAGACGGGGAGGTGTGTTGGAAGAAAGCAGTACCAGTAGTTAAATTCAGGTAGCTGCTGGCATATGGTAGTAAAATGGTTGTCAATCGTTTAAGCTGCTTGAATGCGAGGATGGTTGGCAACGCAAGGAAAGGTGGAGGTGTGATTTTTAAAGCCACACAACTGTTACAACTTGCAGCATCACTGGCTTACACTGGTGGGTTTTAACTTTTGAATTTACTGGGTTAAATTTTATTGCGCAAATGTTATTTCTCTAATGATTTTCTTTCTCAGTGATTTATACTGAACCTTGTTTCTTGCGTAGAAAGCCTCATTACCTTTGATGCGGGTGGTGATCCATGTGAGTCAGGGGGATGAATTTGCACAGATATTCCTGAGGAAAAGTGACAGAAGGCCTGAGTAATGCTATTGTTGCAGTTGATCCATTACTGTTTACATCTCGAACTGTGGGGACTTCTACACAAGAGCAATGCACATTCCAGTTACCAAACTGTGTGTGTGTGTGTGTGTGTGTGTGTGTGTGTGTGTGTGTGTGTGTGTGTGTGTGTGTGTGTGTGTGTGTGTGTGTGTGTGTGTGTGTGTGTGTGTGTGTGTGTGTGTGTGTGTGTGTGTGTGTGTGTGTGTGTGTGTGTGTGTGTGTGTGTGTGTGTGTGTGTGTGTGTGTGTGTGTGTGTGTGTGTGTGTGTGTGTGTGTGTGTGTGTGTGTGTGTGTGTGTGTGTGTGTGTGTGTGTGTGTGTGTGTGTGTGTGTGTGTGTGTGTGTGTGTGTGTGTGTGTGTGTGTGTGTGTGTGTGTGTGTGTGTGTGTGTGTGTGTGTGTGTGTGTGTGTGTGTGTGTGTGTGTGTGTGTGTGTGTGTGTGTGTGTGTGTGTGTGTGTGTGTGTGTGTGTGTGTGTGTGTGTGTGTGTGTGTGTGTGTGTGTGTGTGTGTGTGTGTGTGTGTGTGTGTGTGTGTGTGTGTGTGTGTGTGTGTGTGTGTGTGTGTGTGTGTGTGTGTGTGTGTGTGTGTGTGTGTGTGTGTGTGTGTGTGTGTGTGTGTGTGTGTGTGTGTGTGTGTGTGTGTGTGTGTGTGTGTGTGTGTGTGTGTGTGTGTGTGTGTGTGTGTGTGTGTGTGTGTGTGTGTGTGTGTGTGTGTGTGTGTGTGTGTGTGTGTGTGTGTGTGTGTGTGTGTGTGTGTGTGTGTGTGTGTGTGTGTGTGTGTGTGTGTGTGTGTGTGTGTGTGTGTGTGTGTGTGTGTGTGTGTGTGTGTGTGTGTGTGTGTGTGTGTGTGTGTGTGTGTGTGTGTGTGTGTGTGTGTGTGTGTGTGTGTGTGTGTGTGTGTGTGTGTGTGTGTGTGTGTGTGTGTGTGTGTGTGTGTGTGTGTGTGTGTGTGTGTGTGTGTGTGTGTGTGTGTGTGTGTGTGTGTGTGTGTGTGTGTGTGTGTGTGTGTGTGTGTGTGTGTGTGTGTGTGTGTGTGTGTGTGTGTGTGTGTGTGTGTGTGTGTGTGTGTGTGTGTGTGTGTGTGTGTGTGTGTGTGTGTGTGTGTGTGTGTGTGTGTGTGTGTGTGTGTGTGTGTGTGTGTGTGTGTGTGTGTGTGTGTGTGTGTGTGTGTGTGTGTGTGTGTGTGTGTGTGTGTGTGTGTGTGTGTGTGTGTGTGTGTGTGTGTGTGTGTGTGTGTGTGTGTGTGTGTGTGAGATAAGAATGCTGTGTGACTGCAGCGATTAGAGGAGCATACAGGAGGATAGATGTTAGTATATGTTAAAGAAAACAATGCATGACTGCAGCAGAAAAATAGATACAAAGACCGATAGATATGAAAGAGAGAGAGAGAGAGAGAGAGAAAGAGTGAGAGAGGGAGAGAGAGAGAGAGAGAGAGAGAGAACCGTCACGTGCAGACATACAAAGAAAGGGTTTCAAGTTTTTGTTCCCCACTGCCATCACTGCAACACCCATACATTTCTCTCACTCATTGTCCCTAACTCTCTCTCTCTCTCTCTCTCTCTCTGCCCTAGTCATTCTGCGTGTGCCAATCAGCCACACTTTGTATGGCTATCCAATACGCCTGCATCGTGCTCTGCCTCCCCTGTGTCCTCTTTCCGTCTCTCCCTTCATCACTCTCTCTCGCTCCCCTTTCACCTGTCTCTCATTCTTTCCCTTCATCTATCTCTTTCTCCTTTCATTTCTCTTTTTCTCTCCCTCCGTCCGTCTCTCTTGCTCGTCATTCATTCGTCTCTTACACCTTCCTCTCTCTCCTACGCCATTCCTCCCCTTCCGTCTTCTTTCTCTCACAAAGGACTCTTCCCTGCTGCTCATCACTGCTGGTATACTTTTGTTAGTCTTCCTTCAGATTTCTCTCTCCTTTTCTCTGTCTACTTAAATAGTTCTCATTTCCAGTTTCTATTTTTCTCGTATATGTATGCCTTTCAGTACTGCCGATCTCTCTCTCTCTCTCTCTCTCTCTCTCTCTCTCTCTCTCTCTCTCTCTCTCTCTCTCTCTCTCTCTCTCATCGTATTTTATCCCTCTCTTTTACCGTTCCCTCTCAGCTCATTCTATATATTTTTACCGGTATGCCACTCGATCCTCCCAGGGTCTTCTCTGTTCTTTCTTCTATTACGATCCATGGGGAGTATTTAACTGTATCTACCCTATGAAGACCCATGGAAAGCAATAAGAAAAGAGAAGGATCATGAACACTATGCAACTAGACAAACTACAGGGTAGATTGATAATGATTTGGTTGATTATTCATTTAATTTAACAAACTAAACATACAATAATTACAACCCTAAACCTAACTAAACCTAAGAAAAAAACAATATAAATACCTAAAGCCATTCACCATCAGAAGATTAATGAACTAATGCAAGGAGAAAACTGATACTCATGGTTTACAGCAAAAGAAGGCGTTGAAGATGGGTTCCCTATAACACAGGCTTCCAGGTAAAGGTCAGGAGTGGTTCACTAAGATATTCCCAGGGCAGAGGATGGGTGTGAACTGAACTTGCGCGGGAAACCAGATAATCAGGCAACCTCGCTTCACACAGAAAAAGGGAGGGAAAGTCAGGTGACATGTTGGGAAACTAGTAGTATCAAATCCAGTCAACAGATGGAGCGCTGGTAGCGTGAGGTGGACGAGTGCTTGACTTCAGTCAAAAGATGGGAGTTCACGAGGGATGAGGCGGAGGAGTAATAATTATAGCCGTAACACCTCCCCCACAAAGACCTACGCAGTGGAAGCACGAAGGAGGTAGATTACTCTGTAGCCTCGATGGGATGTCTCGACAGGGTATCCGCGAGAATGTTGTCAACACCCCTTATATGCTGAACTTGAAGATTAAATGGCTGAACAAGCAGGGCCCATCGTAGAATCCGTTGATTGGAATTCTTCATAGTCTGGAGAAATACAAGAGGATTGTGGTCCGTAAAGACAGTAGTAGGATGAGGATGGTGGCGAAGATAGCACTCGAACTTCTTGATTGCTAGCACGAGAGCTAGAGCCTCTTTCTCAATTGTGGAGTAGCCCCGTTGATGTCCTTTCAGCTTCGACGAATAGTAGGCAATAGGATGGAGAACACCACTCACTGGGTTGGTTTGCAGCAAAACAGCACCAACCCCAACTCCACTAGCATCGATATGAAGATGGAAAGGTTGCGAGTGGTCAGGAGTTCTGAGGACAGGTCTGCTGGCAAGAAAAGTTTTCAGACGTTGAAAGGCAGTCTCGCAGGCCGAGGTCCACTTGAAGGGGGTTCGAAGTGCGGTGAGATCAGTCAGTGGAGCTGCAACACTGGAGAAGTTCTTACAAAAACGACGATAGAAACCGGCCATCCCCAAAAACCTCATGACTTCCTTTCTGGTGGTTGGAGTTGGGAACGCTAGAACTGCTTCCACATTGGCCTCCTTCGGTAGAACTTGCCCCTGTCCCACAACATGTCCAAGATATGTTACTGTAGAGTCTCCAAAAGTAGATTTAGCTAAGTTGATGGTAAATCCTACTTCTTTTAGTTTGTTGAAGAGGGCATGGAGACGTGTCAGGTGTTCGTCCCACTGGTCAGCCATCACCACAAGGTCATCCAGATAAGCTGAAGTCCCAACCAAATCCTGTGTGATGAAGTTGATGATCCTCTGGAATGTGGCCGGAGCATTAGATAACCCAAATGGCATTACAGTGTACTGATATAACCCAAATGGGGTTATGAAAGCAGATATTAGTTTAGCTCTGTCTGTCATACCTATCTGGTAATAGCCTTTTTGGAGATCTATTGTGCTAATAAATTCGGAGTTTCCTATGCAATCTATTAAGTCCTCTATGAGTGGTAGGGGATAAGAGTCAGAGACAGTGACCTTATTGACTTTACGATAGTCTGTACAGAACCTGTGGCTTCCATCGGGTTTTGGAACTAAAAGGCATGGGGAAGCCCAAGGAGAAAAACTTGGTTCTGCAAGGTGATTAGCAGTTAAGAATTCAACTTCCTTTTTCATTACTTTCATTTTTAAAGGATTAAGACGATATGCTGGCTGTTTAATTGGACTAGTAGCATCGCTAACCAACCGTATGTCATGTTTTAAGAGACCACAAAACCCTGGTAAATCAGCAGTAACTTCAGGATAAGACTTCAATAACAATTCTAGGTCATCCTTTTGTATGTTGGTCAAACTTGATAGGTAATCACATAGAGATTCCATGATCATGCTGTTAGGTAGGTTACCGGACGGTTGGGGTAGGTCCAATTCTGGGTTTGTCAAGTCTGAAGTCTCTGGCTCTGGCTCTGGCTCCGTTCCCACAAACAGTACAGGGTTCATCTCATTTCTCTCTGCATAGTGCTCCTCTGGGCATCTAGTAAAATAAGGTTTCATTAAATTCACATGAACAAGTTGAGAGTCTTTACGTCTATCTGGGGTGTGTACTACATAATTCAACTTTGATAGTTTTTTGGCAACTACATATGGGCCAGTGAATTTACTCCTGAGGGGACTACCTGGAATGGGAAGAAAGAGCAAGACCTTGTCTCCTGGGGAGTAACTGTGTGCAACAGACGATGGATGTTGAAGTCTTTCCATTTTACACTGAGCCTTTAATAAGGTATCTTTAGCAATCGTTCTGACTTCTGATAATCTAGATCTTAAATTATCAATATAGTGAGATACAGATGGACTTTCTTGAGTAGTGCTGTTAAACCACTGATCTTTCAGAAGCTTCAAGGGACCCCTTATTTGTCGTCCATATAATACCTCAAATGGAGAATATCCTAAAGACTCCTGAGGACACTCCCTTATAGCAAAAAGAAGAAAGTCTATGCCTTCATCCCATTCCTTGTGGTTTTCCAAGCAATACTTTTTCAACATTGATTTAAAGGTCTGGTGGAACCTTTCTAAACAGCCCTGGGATTGTGGGTGATAAGCCGAGGAAGTGACATGTTTAACCTCTAGTTCCTCCATAACTTTTTTGAAAAGCCTACTGGTAAAATTCGTCCCTTGATCCGATTGGATTTCTTTAGGGATGCCAAATGCAGTGAACAAATGAAGCAGGGATTTCATTATAGTTTTAGAGGTGATATTTCTGAGGGGATAGACTTCAGGGTATCTTGTTGCAGTATCCATGATAGTAAATAAGTACTGGTTACCTTTCTTTGTCCTAGGTAGAGGTCCCACACAATCAATAACTACCTTTTCAAAAGGTGCTGTCACTACAGGAATTGCATGGAGTGGAGCAGACTTAAGCTGTTCATTAGGTTTACCAGCCACTTGACAAACATGACAAGTTTTTATAAAAGTAGAAACATCCTTTCTAAGACCTGACCAATAGTAATGTTGTAGGATTTTTTTGTAAGTTTTTAAGACCCCTAGGTGACCAGCTATCCCGTCATGAGCCAGTTTAAGGATGGATTGTCTGACAGATTTGGGAATCACAACTTGGTGGATTTCTGACCAGGTATCAAGATGTTTTAGTTCTGGTGGTCTATAAGCTCTCATCAAAACGCCATCATGGAAGTAAAAACAAGGCAATGTATTTAGGTCTTTACCTTCGACTGCAGCATGTCTCAGGGTAGCAAGTGATGGATCAGCCTTCTGAGCTTTAATTAGGTTTTCTTTTGAGATAGTCTGATCCAGCAGATATTCCTTGGGAGCAGGTGGTGGTAATGGATTGATTTTGTTCTTTTTAGCCTTCTGTGACCTAGTTACAACACAGGAGGGAAATAAGTGGGGAGCAACAGTATCTAGAATCTCAGTTGGGCTCTCAGTTAAAGGGTTTTCAACCACTGAAACCATAGGCACAATGAGTTCTCCTGCCAAATCATTTCCCAATAGCAGATGAGATCCCTTGACTGGCAAAGGGTCTTCTCTGACAGCTACTTTAACATTTCCAGATAAAAGGTCACACTGGAGATAAACTTCAGCTAAGGGATAGGAGGGATTAGATGAAAGGTCAGACAAAATCACCTTCTCCCCAGTGAAGGCACTAGATACACAAGGAATAGCATTTCTGACCAAAATTGATTGAGATGCTCCAGTATCTCTCAAGATAGTAATGGGATATGACTCATCATCTTTATTCAGTGAGACTGTACCCTGAAACATAAAAGGAAGGAAGGAATTCTGATGAGGCTTATTTGAATCATAAGTCACTACTGGCTTTTCAATTTCATGAGGAGATTTTTCTTTGGGGTTAAACATGTTTTTTGAAGTTTTACAATTAGGGTGTTTGCAGGACTGGATAGAATGACCTGGCTTTTTGCAATAACTACAGGATATATTGGAGATATTTTGAGTCCAAGGCATCAAGTGTGAAGAGCTCTGCTTACCACCCACCATACCGGAGCTTACACCAGAGGAGTACTTAACACCTGAGATGGAACCACTCCTGTTATTTAGAGATCCCATCAATAAATCATAGGCGTCAGCCAACTCCGCTGCTTTCATGAGATCCTTCTGTCCTTGCTCCTCCACATGCTTCAGGATGGTGAATGGCAACTTACTCTTCCACTCTTCCAAAACCATGAGATTAACCAGGTCTGAAAATGTTGAGGTGTTAGTTGTTTCAAGCCATTTCTTAAACTGTCTTAATTTATCATTTGCAAACTCCACATAAGTATGAGAAATTGATTTTACATGTTTTCTGAACTTCTGTCGATATCCATCAGGAGAAATTGAATATGCACGAAGAATACTAGTCTTTAAACCATTATAATCATTTTTATCATCAAAACTATTATAAACTCTCTGAGCTTTTCCGATCAGCTCTGGGACCAAGACTGATATCCAGTGTTGTTCAGGCCACTCATTTTTCTTGGCAATGTGCTCAAATGTGTTTAAAAATCCATCCACATCATTCTCATCAAACTGAGGCAATAAAGCAGCTTCCTTGTGTGGTTTAAACGCAGTTAATTTCTCTCTCAATTCAATTTCCTTTTCCCTAAGGTTTGAATTTGCATTTGCTTCAAGCTCTCTCATTTGTAATTCTTTCATTTTTACTCTCTCTTCTTGAGCTAATTGTTCTGTTCTCATTCTCTCTTCTTGAGCTAATTGTTCTGTTCTCATTCTCTCTTCTTGAGCTAATTGTTCTGTTCTCATTCTTTCTTCTTGAGCTAATTGTTCTGTTCTCATTATCTTTTCTTGAGCTAATTGTTCTGTTCTCATTATCTTTTCTTGAGCTAATTGTTCTATCTTAAGCTGATATTCTAATCTTAATCTTTCCATCTCCACTGGGTCACTGTGTCCTTGTTTAGTATGAGTTGAATAAGGATTATCAACCCTAGTAGGAAAGGAATAACTCATAGGAGTCAAAACATCAATAGCCTCTGTCCCCAGGACTTCCCTTTGAACTAAAGACTCTATAATTGTGTTTTTTAAGACCTCTTTTGTCATACGAGATTCAATTTCTATTTGGAAGTAGGTAGCAATGCTTTTCCACTCATCTTTCTTTAAGTCTTTTAATTGCTCATGGCTAGGATTTTCAACAAATTTTTGAAGGTCAAACATGATTAAAATGTATGAGAAAATTATGGTAAGTTATATTTTAGACACAGATTACAGGAAGAAAACTCTTTGAAGTCCTGGAAACTTCCAGAGCCTTGACCAAAATATTAACTTACGAAAGTCGTTGTCTATGATTAAGAGCAGAGGATGACGGCTTTTAGCATGATCCGGATTACCCCTGATTATAGGATAAGACAAAACAACTTTGATTCTTGAATAATCTGGGACTTGGAAGAGTGAGTATCAAACTAGCCACTTGCCCTATCGCAACTAGCAGATGTAGACCTCACTGGAGCGTGGGATACGGCATTATAAACGATCCGGATATATTCCCACATTTGATAGAACTTATAACGACCCTGTATTTCGTTAAAAATGAAAGATAAGTTCTATGAAGACTCCTGAACCTATAAACCTATGTGCTGACAAGTTCACACAAATACCAAAATGTTTATTGCATCAAGGATTTTAAATCGAATGGAAACAAGTTTCACACTAATACCAAAATGCTAAATACATCAAGGAAAATTTAAAATCTATGGGAACAAGCAACAGCAACCCCTCAAAACACCATTACTGTAAATGTCTGTCTAGCTGAAATAGGTCCTGTCACGGTCGCCATTTATTACGATCCATGGGGAGTATTTAACTGTATCTACCCTATGAAGACCCATGGAAAGCAATAAGAAAAGAGAAGGATCATGAACACTATGCAACTAGACAAACTACAGGGTAGATTGATAATGATTTGGTTGATTATTCATTTAATTTAACAAACTAAACATACAATAATTACAACCCTAAACCTAACTAAACCTAAGAAAAAAACAATATAAATACCTAAAGCCATTCACCATCAGAAGATTAATGAACTAATGCAAGGAGAAAACTGATACTCATGGTTTACAGCAAAAGAAGGCGTTGAAGATGGGTTCCCTATAACACAGGCTTCCAGGTAAAGGTCAGGAGTGGTTCACTAAGATATTCCCAGGGCAGAGGATGAGTGTGAACTGAACTTGCGCGGGAAACCAGATAATCAGGCAACCTCGCTTCACACAGAAAAAGGGAGGGAAAGTCAGGTGACATGTTGGGAAACTAGTAGTATCAAATCCAGTCAACAGATGGAGCGCTGGTAGCGTGAGGTGGACGAGTGCTTGACTTCAGTCAAAAGATGGGAGTTCACGAGGGATGAGGCGGAGGAGTAATAATTATAGCCGTAACACTTCATCCTCCCCATTCTCTGCGTCTTCCATTCTGTCTTTAAGTTATGACCTTTCCACACTGAGGCTTTTTTAACTGGAAGAACACCCCAAGCCACTGGGTTGCATTATGGACAGGCTGTTTTTCACTGTCGCCTGTCTTATATCTGGCAGTGAGAAATGGCTTGTCGAGAACTAGGACCAGTGAAACAAGTGTTCTTCCCATTTTTGGCCGAACCTAAGGTATGGGACTAGTAATCCCTTGATTCCAGTGATGTATTATTGCTATCTCCCTAATGGGTTAATGAAAGCTATAATTAACCCCTCCTAATCGAAAAATTTCTCTCATGCAGAATATAACCGTCAGGGGGTAACGAGGGTAAAATGAAAAACGTGATCGGACCTAAGGAGTTAAGGCCACAATAGTTCAGATTCCGGCCTCACTTTAACGGGCCATTTTTGGCAGTTAAATTTTAGTGTCACTTTTTATAACTGCTGCTGATTACATACAGAATACACAGAAAACTAAAGGAATTATCATAATGAACATTTGTTGGCAGTTATTACTACTCTGTGGGAGAAGGGATTAGCTACACTCCACTGACACGTATTCTGTAATTGAAAAGAAAAATCAGTGTTGGAGAGATTTCCAAACTGAAGGAGTTGGTTATAAATTTCATAAACACTTTTTCGCTTTGCTGGAAGCGTTCCTTAGTTCAATAAAATATTCCAGTGTTGGTACTAGGAATTAATTAGAAATATGTTTCATCGGACCAACGGGGTTAAAGATTACCCAAGTTGTATTTTTTCCCTCTCAAATAAACTTGTTCATCAGATTAATGGGAAAAATATTGGGAAGCTCGTGGATAATATAATGTTCTCAAAGATTCATGTGTTTGATTGCTGGAGAAAGTACATCAGAAGTCAGAGGCACAGTGGTAACTTAATCCCTTCAGTCTGATTATATATATATATATATATATATATATATATATATATATATATATATATATATATATATATATATATATATATATATATATATGGCATTTAGCCACCCGGAGATTTTCTTCAGATTAGGAATGGCCTTTCATAAACAGGAACATAAGGGGGGCTATAAAGCAGTCTTCCATCTTGAAAAGTCTCTCAAATATTGAAATCATCTAAAGGTAGAAAGAACTGAAATTGAAGAAGTCGTCCAACTGAATGGTGTTAGGCACTATAAGTGCTTGTTTCAATAACTGCATTTTTAGTTTTGCACATAGGTTTTTCAATCTGTCTAATGCTAAGTTATTCGCATCTACAGTGAACATGATTGTTTGACTTAATTTCTTCAAACCTTCATATATTGCATGTAAACAACACAGAATGACTTGGCGGTCCATACCATCCATTTTTATAGACGTCCAGAAAGTACCGCTCCTCTTACATTGGTATATACGGTATATATAAATATAAATATAAATAGATAGATATATAGATAGATGGATATGTAGATAGATAGATAGATAGGTAGATATATAGATTTGCTGTTTACATCATTAATTTCTGTTCGTTAGGTTACTGAAGCTTCCTTCATTTCTTCTACGCACTCGACTCTGGCCATAGGTTAACAGCCTGTTCCCTGAGGCCCAGTAGTCCTACGTACCACACACCTTTCATATGTTACCACTTCGGCGCTAACACACATCGTCCATACTGAGTGCATGATAAAACCCTCTCATCCCGGTATTAGAGTTTTTTTTTTTTTTTTACGACATGTCAATGGATGTCATAGTACATCAGTAAAGTCTATTTTAACGAAATTCAAATCTTTAAACTGTTTCCCGCCCGAGCTGGGGATCGAGCTCGTTCTAGTAGGGAGAGCAGACCAGCTGTCGGACAAATCCATGAATATTTATGCCACCTCATTTGCGTCTGATTTCATTAGTATCAAAGATTTTTTATAGTCTGTAAATAATTGCAAAAGGTGAATCAAACTGCGTCGATTTGTCTCCAGGTTGTGCATTTCCTGTCCTTTTCCTGCTACCGGGAGGGTGAAGGTACTCAGGGTCCCTCCATCATCACCACCTCGGCATTAGCCAGCCCTGTCAACACAGGGAATTAAATGTCAGTCACTAACAAATAGCCTCAGAGGGACCATTAGCCCTGTTGCTGTTTGCTTTGCTGTGTATCTTTCTTTCCCATGAGGTAACTTCTCTACTTAAAATTGTATCAGAATCAGCAATATCATCTTAACACCTTCACTTCTGTGGCATCTGTACTCATATTTTACTTGCGCTATCTCCAGACGAGTGTGCTGAGAGTGGGATATATATATATATATATATATATATATATATATATATATATATATATATATATATATATATATATATATATATTGTTACGGAACAGAGAAAGATAACGTACACTTTAAGTGAGAATGCTAAAAATCACTACTGTCCCGTAAAGTTCCAGGTTCAAAACAAAAGAGGTAAAATTACAAGTTAAAGTTTAATGCTTAAATTAACAACAAAACATTCAGGACTCATAAGGATAATGTAATGGCAAATAAACAGGTTAAATATATGGTTAACTGCAATAGCCTCTATTAACACGAAATTAGCAAGAGTAAATTTATCTAAGTCAGCCCTGATAAAATGAGATACCAGATAATACTCAGTGAATGCCAGATAAATTATTACAGATACAAACTATTATCAAAAATGACTGACATAAAACCCAACATTAATCACCAAGACCTCACTAGGCCTAAGAACTAACCCTATGCTACATAGCACAAGAAAAAATACAACAGTTATACTCAAATTACACACAGCTGCTAGATGTTTGGAGATTTCTTGAGCACTCACAATAATAATAACTGTACAGGGGAGGACAGAGATGTGAGCAAAATGAGGAGCAGATCTAAGTGGCAATGATGCAGAGACTGAGCTCATTATATAGGGGCTGGCAGAGCTTGATACAACTTGTAAGAGGGACGCGCAAATGAAGCCATGGGGACAGAGAGCTGAAAATCCCGCAAAGTATAACAGAGAGAACGACTTACTCTACTATAACGGTAGAAGGGGGGGACTGAGGCAGAACACGCTCGTGATCAAACATGCAGCAACTGTGCGTTAAAATTACACAAAGGATGATGAAATCATAGGCTATGTAACACCTCCCCACAAAGAAAAAAGAAATTTACAAAGGAAATTTCTTATTACTCTAAAACAATCTGTCTAAAGTCTAGATAAGCAATCTACAATAACATTTTCTTTCCCCTTGACATGTTGTATGTCTAATGAATACTCCTGAAGAAGTAGACTCCATCTTGTCAATCTCTGATTTTTATCTTTAAACTTACTAAGGAATTTCAGTGGGTTATGATCGGTATAAATGACTATGGGGTCAAAACCAGAACACAAATAAAATGAAAAATGCTGTAAACCCAAAATCAAGGCCAAAAGCTCTTTCTCAATAGTTGAGTAGTTCTTTTGAGGTGGAGTGAACTTCTTACTGTAATAAGATACAGGATGTTCAATACCCTGATCATCCTCTTGCAGCAAAACAGCCCCAGCTCCTGTATCACTTGCATCAACAGCCATCTTAAAAGGCTTAGCAAAATTTGGAGTAGCGAGCACTGGCTGACTTAATAGAATAGCTTTAAGTTTGTTGAAAGAGGATTCACAGTTATCGGTCCAGACAAATTCAACTCCCTTTTTCAGTAGGTCTGTAAGTGGTGATACAAGAATAGAAAAGTTAAGAACAAATCTCCTGTAATAACCTACCATTCCCAAAAATCTTTGTAGCTCTTTCCTACTTTTAGGTCTGGGAAGATCACTTATAACCTGAACCTTAGCTCCTGGTGGTGCAACATGTCCATCACCAATTACATACCCAAGGTACTGAACTTTAGCTTGACCAAACTCACACTTTGATAAATTAGCTACAAGATTAGCATGAACTAAACGGTCAAGAAATTTACTGACATGGCATAGGTGATCTTTCCAGTTGTCACTGAAGATTAATACATCATCAATATAAACAACACACCCTGCCAAACCCTCTGTTACAACATTCATGAGCTTCTGAAATGTGGCTGGTGCATTCTTCATACCATACGGCATTACAGAACATGCAAAAGCCTTTCCTAGTGTTACAAAACATGAGATCTCCCTAGCACGTTCAGTCATAGGTACTTGCCAGTATCCCTTTAACAAATCAAACTTACTTATGTACCTAGCCTTTCCGATCTTGTCTATGCAATCTTCCACACGAGGGAGAGGGTAAGTGTCTGTTTTGGTTATCTGATTAACACGTCTGTAGTCAATGCAAAGCCGCTGTGACCCACCTGGCTTAGGGACTAGAGTGACAGGAGAACTCCACTCGCACTGACAGGGCTCAATCATCTTGTGGTCCAACAGGTAGCCAAGCTCCTTCTCGATGAGAGGAACTTTCACTGGGTTCACACGGTAAGGAGGCAATTTAATTGGCTTTGCGTCTCCAACATCGACATCATGCATCAACACAGTGGTTCTTCCTGGAGTGGCACGGAACACTTGCGGGTACTCCTGCAGTAATGCCGAAAACTCCTGCCTTTCCTTGGGTGGTAGATGAGAAAGCTTAGTCTGGAGATCATTCATGATATCAGGATTCTTCCCCAAACTATCACTCAGGCTCATACTGCATGGGAGAGCTTCACTTGCAGACTCGGGTGGAACAGCTACAGTGCAGACTGGATTATTTTCGTCCCGCCTGTGATATAACTTTAGCATGTTGATGTGACATAGTTGCTTGCTCTTTCTACGATCTGGTGTGGCGATGACATAGCTGACATCACTGAGTTTCTTCTCCACGAAATAAGGACCATTAAACTTGGCTTGAAGAGGTTGCCCATGAACTGGTAGCAGAATCAAAACCTGATCTCCTGGCTGAAAGTGACGTAACCTGGACTTCTTATCATACCAAGTCTTCATCTTCTGAGCAGCTCCTGAATTCTCTCTCGCCAGCTGTAAAGCAGTGGACAGCCGTTTTTTGAACTTCATCACATACTCCAGCAGGTTGACGTCATCTTCCAACGACAGCCAGCATTCCTTGAGTAGCTTAAGGGGTCCTCTTACTTCATGGCCAAATAGTAGTTCAAAAGGTGAGAAGCCCAGTGATTCATTTGGAGATTCTCTTGCAGCAAACACAACGAATGGAAGACCTTTATCCCAGTCTTTATGATGTTCCAAACAGTATTTCTTGAGCATCGATTTAAGTGTTTGATGATATCTCTCCAACGCTCCTTGGGTCTGGGGATGGTAAGCTGAAGACATGATCTGGGTGATGCCCAACTCTTTCAGAGACTGCTTGGAAACGTTTGACATGAAATTACTTCCCCGGTCTGACTGTACCTCCTTAGGCAGACCAAACTTTGTGAAGAACCCTAGCATTTCCTTAACCACGTTCTTTGCTGAGATATTTCTAAGTGGAATGGCTTCAGGATAACGAGTAGCCATATCAATCAGGGTCAACACATAAGAAAATCCTGAAGAAGTCTTAGGAAGAGGGCTCACAATATCCACCAACACACGGGTGAAAGGCGCCTCAAAAGGAGGAATGGGAACTAGAGGTGCAACCTTTTCGGTCTGATTACACTTTCCCACAACTTGACAGGTGTGACAAGACTTACAATACCAGGAAACATCCCTGAAGATACCTGGCCAGTAGAAGTGTTTCAAAATGCGTGCCACAGTCTTCCTCACTCCAAGGTGTCCTGCCAAACTGGAATCATGAGCCACTCTAATGATATCCTGCCTACAAACACGAGGGATGACAACTTGATGTACAACCTCCCATTCACAGTCGGCTGATGCTGTTGGGGGTCTCCACTTCCTCATAAGTACTCCTGACTTTACATAATAACAAGTAGAAGCACCGGCTGACTCTTCTTCACTGTAAGCAGAGTTAGCTAGACCTTTCAACTCAGGGTCAGCAACCTGCAACTCAACCAACTCTTGACGAGACAAATTATCAACACTACGGGGTACTGCCTCATCTGGTGAGTGGTCCAAATTAGCAAGAAAAGTGTCAGCTAGGATAACATCATCATCATCATTATCCTCTAAATCACCAGTAACTTTAGACTTAGCACTAGTGACAGCACATGCAGGGAACACATCAGGGACATCACAATCCTGGGTCGCAGCCACTGGCTCACTAGACAACTGAGGAGCTGGACACACTTGACTTCCACCAATATCATTTCCAAGTAAGAAAGTTACACCTGACATTGGGAGTGTCTCAACCAACCCAACCATAACGGAACCATTAACAAAACCAGACTCTAAATTCACTCTGCACAGAGGGACAGAGAAGTAATTATTCCCTACACCTTGTAAGATTACAGTTTCATCAGAGGAATTAACATTAGAGCCTAGAACACTGGTCAGCATAAGGGATTGGCAAGCACCTGTATCACGATATATTTTAACTGATTTCCTGTCATTACTGTCCAGAGGACTGACAAAACCATCAGACAGGAAATTAGCACATGAACTCTTGAGAGTGTCACCCACGTTACTGCTCAAAAGAGGAGCTCCATCATGAGAATTTAAGTTACCCCTCAAAGCAGGTTCAGTTAACTCAGTTAAAGAATTCTGGGAACTCTCAAGAGTGGACACTAGACCAATTGACTGAATATTTAAAGACTCCTTTTTGTTCACATCACGCTGTCTCCTGAAACATCTCTCCTTAGTATGACCAAGCTTACTACAATAAGTACATTTACTTTTCTGAAATCTAGAGGTGAAGCTGGTATTTACTTCCTGAGAAACATCATCCTTATTTTCTTTCCTGTTACCTGTACTCTGAGTAGAGGCAACGTACTTACTCTCAGCTTTCCCTTTTTCTTTAGAATATCTCTTATGAGTGAGAACATATTCATCAGCTAAAACTGCAGCATCAGACAAATTATCTATTCTTTTCTCATCAAGATATAGGCTTACATCTTTACTAATACACCTTTTGAAATCCTCCAGCAAAATCATCTGCTTAAATTTACCAAAATCAGAATCCACATTCTTAGAATTTAACCACTGCTCTAACAGATCTTCTTTGATTTTTGCATACTCAACATGGGATTGCTTATCTTGCTTATAAGTTGTCCTAAATTTTACTCTATAAGCTTCAGGAACAAGCTCATAGGCCTTAAGAATCAAGCTCTTAACTACATCATAATTATCAGATTGATCCTGAGGCAAAGATGCATAAGTTACTTGAGCTTTACCGGTGAGAACAGTCTGAAGGAGTACTGGCCAATACTCCTTAGGCCAATTAAAACCTGTAGCTACCCTCTCAAACAACTGAAAATACTTTGTTAAATCAGATTCATTAAAAGGAGGGACAAGTTTAACATTTTTAGCCACATCAAAATCATCAGAGCTAGATGATCCAGTTCCACCTTGTTTCATGCGATACTCATGGTCTGCCTGAATCCTAGCAATTTCAACTTGTGCCTCAGCCTCCTTAGCTTTTGCCTGAAATTCAGCCTCCTTAGCCTGTGCTTGAAATTCAGCTTCCTTCACACGAGACTCCGCCTCCTTAGCCTTAGCCTCCTGCAGGGCTAGCTGTAACTTAGTTAATTCAATCTGCGTTTGTTCATTTGGAGGAGTTACATTAAACAAGCTTTTATTAATCATGCCAACAATTTGATCTTTAGAATGATGAGAGTGAACTGCAATTCCCAATTGTTGAGCAACAAGCTTAAGTTCATTCTTTGTTCTGTTTTCTATATCACACACTGTTTGCACATTTGACAAAAAATCTTTGGCTTCATCAAGTGTAGAAATAGTAGCCATCATGAATATATCACAGTCACAAAATATCAAACAATATCCTTATGATAATATCCTGAATATCCTGATATGAGGTCGCCAAATTTATGTTACGGAACAGAGAAAGATAACGTACACTTTAAGTGAGAATGCTAAAAATCACTACTGTCCCGTAAAGTTCCAGGTTCAAAACAAAAGAGTTAGGTAAAATTACAAGTTAAAGTTTAATGCTTAAATTAACAACAAAACATTCAGGACTCATAAGGATAATGTAATGGCAAATAAACAGGTTAAATATATGGTTAACTGCAATAGCCTCTATTAACACGAAATTAGCAAGAGTAAATTTATCTAAGTCAGCCCTGATAAAATGAGATACCAGATAATACTCAGTGAATGCCAGATAAATTATTACAGATACAAACTATTATCAAAAATGACTGACATAAAACCCAACATTAATCACCAAGACCTCACTAGGCCTAAGAACTAACCCTATGCTACACAGCACAAGAAAAAATACAACAGTTATACTCAAATTACACACAGCTGCTAGATATTGGGAGATTTCTTGAGCACTCACAATAATAATAACTGTACAGGGGAGGACAGAGATGTGAGCAAAATGAGGAGCAGATCTAAGTGACAATGATGCAGAGACTGAGCTCATTATATAGGGGCTGGCAGAGCTTGATACAACTTGTAAGAGGGACGCACAAATGAAGCCATGGGGACAGAGAGCTGAAAATCCCGCAAAGCATAACAGAGAGAACGACTTACTCTACTATAACGGTAGAAGGGGGGGACTGAGGCAGAACACGCTCGTGATCAAACATGCAGCAACTGTGCGTTAAAATTACACAAAGGATGATGAAATCATAGGCTATGTAACAATATATATATATATATATATATTCGCACTGAAGAGTTTAAATACACCCGTAATTTTGTCCTTCAGTATAAGAAGTCTCATAATTCAATAATATCGTCTAGAGACGTCAACAGTATAATAATAAGACATGGGATTAAAGTGTTTTACAATATGGAATATTTCCTAATTCATGCTGTGTATCAACAGCACAAAAATATATATATGCGTGTACCAGGGTGTGGTCATGAGGGGTGATGGGGATCCAGAAGGAACACACTCGTATTAGCATGCAATTAGGTTTGTGGCAACTCAGGCAAGGCATTTTTATAAATAAATGCTGGATCCCATGCCACTAGTACACCTGAGGACAATACTATCACTCAACTTTTTAATCGAGCGATTATGAAACTCTAACGTAACATTATGAAAAGAACTGTTGGGCACTGAATATTCCATCACTGGATGTCAAATGGCATTGCTCACTATTATATGTGAAGCAGTATTTATGTTTGCATCGGTACATGAATGGGAACTATACTAATTTGTGTGCACTACATATTAACGTTGCTCACCTTATGGGCTCAGCTACACCCGCAACATGCAGCACTTAACCTATTGGCATTAAAAACTGTATGGTCACTGGGAATTTCAAAGATTTGATTTTACAGTTCACCAGGAGATAAACAAGGCAAGAAATTTTTTGAAGTATACAGCATCAGCATATTAGAGAGAGAGAGAGAGAGAGAGAGAGAGAGAAAGAAAGAGAGAGATTAAAGATAATAAGATAAATGAGCAATTGGTCCGCTATTTTTAGAGAACTGAGGTTATACTGAACACAAAATCGAAAATCATTGATAGTCAACCAGGGTGCCTGGTGAACCCGAAGGTGCATGAATTTTTTCAAAGAGTACATGACACAAAGTGCATAGGAGTGCAAAGTACGAAGAGCTTTTAGGGGGACACTTTAAGTGTAATATAAGATATGCATTTAAATCATAATTAAAATATTTCAAATCTATATAAACAATAAATACTGCACTGTTATTAGATAGCATAAAAAGAAAATTCAATTAGGTATAAATTTATGGCTCTTGGTTAGGCAGGGTATTTCAAATGAGGGCAAGCACTAGCGAACCTTACTTACCAGTAAGTTTAATTGCAAGTTATAAGTATGAGGAACATTAATCTTTTGTTCTTATCATTACAAAAGCATTAGTTATATATTTTCTTTCTAAACAAAATATCTTTAACTTACCGGGTTTTAGTAACTGGTGATAAAATATGGGCTTTTATGTGTATTATCTTAGGTATTTACTGTACTGTCCAGCAGGGAGCAATTATTTACTTCATGTTCAGAAAGAAAACATACTACCTGTAATGATATGTTTATCACCTTTAAATATAAAGTACTAAAATGAAATAATCAGGCATTTTCGTTGAAATTACTCTTCCTAGGGGCCAGGGTGCACGGTTTCTGAAACCCTTACTTTTCGGTGCATAAATTTAGGAAAGGTTCAAGAACACTGCCGTAGAATACTCGATTTTTCGTTTTTGATATTTGTAATAAACGAAGAGATAATTAAACTAGAAATAGGCAAGATAATTTTGAAGAACGGAGAAGATGTTGATGGAACCAAGATGAAACAAATTCTTGACACTTCTTTCTAGTTCGTTCAGAATATGGTAACTTGATTGGCGTTATTGTGGCTAGTGAGTGGAATGTACTGTACCGTTGCAGTCAGTAACATCATGATTAATATATACACTAGTATTAAGAAAAGAAAAAGTGAAATTTGCCATATTTCCTAACATGCCACTATTCAGAGTCTAGGTACCAAAAAGCTGGATGCTGGGAAACTTAACTCTGAGAAGTATTTAAAAAAAAAAAAAAAGCAACTCATCACAACCCGTTTACAAGCTCATGGAAACTATGATGAAATGTAAATTTGTTAAACATTTGGAAAAACTTTCCTCATCAGAAATTCAAATCATGAATTTTTCTGCTCCACTGATACATTAAAATTTTTCGATTATATAGTAGTTATGTATGGGAAAACCCAGTTGGGTGATTTATATCTCGATTCTCAAAACTTGTTCGAGAAAGATCCCTACATAAGCCTCCTTCCGAAAATAAAGATGCATGGTTTCCAGAGCAATGTTAATAGTGGATCAAAATTAGTCTGAAGTGCATGAGCAGAGTCACAATAAAGGGAATAGAATTAGACTGTATATATGTTACAAATGACTTGCTACAGGGTCTAGGATCCAATTTTGTTTTTAATATAATTATATGACAAAAGCTCTTCTTGTGAAATATCGAAATTTACTCATGAAACAGGTATTAGCAACAACATGCACACATCGTTGGAAGAATCTGTTTTACTGTGCAAAAATGGAAAATGAAATTTTTTATTGGGAAATGCAGATTACTAATCACTGGTAATATCATGAAAAAATTTCAATGAAAATTTAAATGAAAATAAAAATATAAGATTTATATTTGGACTCGAGCAGACAGTTTAGAGACGTTGTCAAGAATGAAACCAAAGAAATAGGTTTCGCTGGTAGTTCATTCGAATACAGTTCAGAAACAAGTGGTGACGGGCACAACAAACCTCGCCCGGCAGCAGTTATTTTCATTCATTCATTCATTGCCAGACGCCATGTATCCCAAATGGGGTGGCCAAGGGCTTAGAGTTAATTGTTTTACAGGGAGGGGCACTAATCCTCCACCAACCCCACTTGAGACGTAGGGAGTTATTTTACTACTGTTAAATACTTATTCGTTTCTGCTATTTAGTATCATTGCACAATTAAAGTCTAAGGTAATGGCACAATATGTTTTCAAGTTAGGGCCTCTGAAAACCCCTGTTTTTGAGTTTGACCTTTCAAGGTCACTGAAGGTCAAAGGTCATGCTGCCAAATGAGAGCCCACTGAAGACTTCCTATACCTTGGTAATAGTAAATATCTCTCTTCAACGAGTTTCAAGTTATAGCCCCCTGAATATCAGTGACCTTGAGTTTGACCTTTCAAGTTCACTAACGGTCAAAAGTCAAGGTGCCAAATGAAAGCCCATTTTACGAGTTCCTGTATGTTGCAACAGTTAACATCTCTGTCTTCAACCGTTTTCAAGTTATAGCCCTGCGAAAATCCGTGACCTTGATTTTTACCTTTCAGGTTCTCTCGATTATCCCCCAAATTTAGTCACTTTCTTTTGGGACCAGTACCCATATATTGTGAAAGTTTCATGTAATTTCATTCATCAGTTTTTCAGTAATATTTCTAACAAAGAAACAAACAAACAAACGCCCAAAAGAAAACACCTCATCGGACTCCGTCCGGGTGAGGTAAGATAACCATCACCTTGTATAAATCCTCAGTGCACCCACTCATTGTACAATGTATAGTCCTGATGTCACAATATAAAAGAATTATCGAGAGAAAGACTGACAAAATAATGGACATGTTGTAATGCAAATCATATGGAAAATAACTAGTAGAGCTGAATCACTCTAAGTTAGCTAAAAATAGTCCTTGAGAGGATTTAATCTAAGTGTCACTCATCTTAAACGTTAGAACCAACTTGCCTAGCCCCGGGCTTCTACGTTCCTCATGGGGCGGCATAGGATTGGATGATGGATGGATGGATACAGAATGGTCATTGGACATGTTAATATAGCAGTTAATAGATAACTAGCAGTAGACCCCCCTTGGGGCAGGGAACAGTTTAAGGATTTGAATTTCATACAAAGCAGACTTTACCGATCTACCAGAAAACCCACCGACATGTCGTAAAAATAACCCCGCTAATACCAATACACCAGTCCTGTATGAGACAGCCCTAACATGTATTCAATATGGATGGTGGGTGTTAGCGCCGAAGTGGTGACATGTAGAGGTGTATGGTATGTGTAAGAGGACTACTGGGTCTAGGGAGCGGGCTGTGAAAGTTATGCCCAGAGTCGAGCACATTAAAAAAAAAAAAAAAGACAAATATCATACTATGGATTATAACTATATCACCACTGGCAAACATCTCCAGGTCACCAGGACAAAGAACTTCTTCAGGTAGGGTTTATAAACAATGGAACAAGTTTTCCTACAGTATTTTGGAATGGGACACAGTATTAACATTTAATTATCACTTGACTAGTTACTCAGGCTCTAATCCCCGCTAGTTGTTGTTATATAAAGCATTTCTTGTTTCTCCGAAATACAGGTCATGAAGGATACAACCGAAGAGTGAAATTGTCATATAACTAATACAACCTTGGTGTTACTTTACGTTTCAGATGAAGATAGTGCCAAATAAATTCCTCCTTGAATGTAATATATCCTTGCAGTTTTATGCTGCATTTTTTTTTTTTTTTTTTTTTTCCTATGAACTGTGGTTAGAGAGATCGGTGGGTGTAAGGGGGACTTCCTTCTTTGCTTCCCGAGTCTTAGGCCCTGAAGCGATATAACTGCGGCAAGCGAAGGCTGACTAGATCTGGTGTTGTTTACTTTAATGTGTACGTATTTTGCAGTATAGATCTCCCTCTTTCCATCTGCCTTCACTCTGTCTCTTACATCTCTCTCCTTACGCTTCTTCATCATCCGTCTTCAGTATCACTCAATTTTCCCTGTTATATCCAGTCTCTTCTTTCTCTTTTCTCCTCCCTTCCATCTTGCTTCTATGTCGTTTCATTCTTGTTCCATTCTTCTCTCCCTCTTTCATCAGTTCATCCAGTCCTCCTTGCCCCCTTCATTTATCTATTCCTCTCTCCCTTCAGTCTCTATCTTTCTCCGGCACCTCTCTCCTCCTTCCTCCTATGTCTCCCTCTACCCTCCTCCCATCTTCAGGCATTTCCCTCAGGTCTGTGTGGTATATGTACAGTAGCTGTGTAACTCGCCTCACTTCTCTTTACTTGCCTCCCTTTCTTCCTCCCTTCCGTTCCTCATTCCCTTCCTGCCCTGGGGCCTCTCTATTTCTCTGCTCCTCTCTAACTCTTCTTAATCTCTCTCTCTCTCTCTCTCTCTCTCTCTCTCTCTCTCTCTCTCTCTCTCTCTCTCTCTCTCTTCTTACCCCTCCCTCCCTCCCCTCACTCTTTCCTTCCTGCCCTCTCTTCTCTCCGTCTCTCCCTGTCTCCTGCCCGAGTCTCTAAGGTGGAGGGCGGTAAATCACACCACTTGCCGGAAGGTTACCACATCAGCACTGGTCGAGAGAGAGAGATTGTGTGTGTGTGTGTGTGTGTGTGTGTGTGTGTGTGTGTGTGTGTGTGTGTATTACTAATGTGATTCTCAAAAGTTTTGTACAAGTTTTGAGAGTTTAAATGAAGTTGTCCATTTTCAAAGTCGTATTGATGGTTGAGTGTCTATAGCGAAATCAGTGTTGAGACTTGAGCAGCGGGATTTGGGTGATGTTTTAGAATAATGTCTAAGTTTGGACTGTGTGCACGGCAGTGATGCTGGTCTCTCAGCAGTTCCTTGGTGAACTCCTGGGTGCACAAGAAAAAACCTTGATGGTGTTACTTATTTCGAAATGTATTCTTGTTAAATGTATAATGATCAATTTTATTACTATCATATTTGCAGCTGACCTTTTTAAAACTGAAAATTGTGATAAATATACTGTATTTCAAAGATTCTTTTTCCAGATGTAAGACTACGTAATAGTCACCGAGGCGGTGACAGAGGCAGGTAGTGAGGATCAAACGCCTTCAGGTGCGGGAGAGGGCTCAGGGGAGGCATCAGAAGGCCAGTCGTCACCGGGGCAGGCTGTTGCAGGGGTGGATGCTGCAGGTGCGGTGTGGCGGAGGTGAGGGGACTGGTCTGGCCGCCTCAAGTTGCTCAGGTACCTGAGTCGCACCAACGCCATCACCATCACCTTCCTCAGCAACCGCGCCCACGCCTTCATAGGGTTCAGGGCCAGAGTCTCTGCCAACACAGGTGAGTGACAGGGACATCGCAGCCAAACTGATGGGGCAGCGGCAGGACTGACAGTTTTGTGGGTTATAGGAGTTATTAGCATCACACACACACACACACACACACACACACACACACTCTCTCTCTCTCTCTCTCTCTCTCTCTCTCTCTCTCTCTCTCTCTCTCTCTCTCTCTCTCTCGCCTCTCAGGACGACCTGCAGTACCCTTATTTTCCTGTTCCAGTCAGCAAACTCTTGTTCTATACACACCGACTTATACGACCGTGAGTGTGAAACAAGTTGGTAGCGATGTACAGTCTGGCACAAAATTTTATCTACTGTTTTAATACATTCACTTCATCTTTGCGGCATATTTGTTACATTGCTTCCTTAGTCTCTTTTTGATTAGGAATATTTTGTCAGCACAGGAATGCAGTGGTGGGCATCGTTACTCTAAAAAGTAACTTCTTATCCGCTACTCCGTTACTTAGAAGAGTAACTTCGTTATCAGTTACACCGTTACTTCTGTACAACAGAAACGGAAGTTACCGTTACTCCGCTACTCCGTTACTTGTATTAAATAAAGTAAAAGAAAAAAACATTCATTTCACTTTATTATATAAAAGTAATAAAGGGAAGAAAAACAAAAAAGGTTAAAGACGGATGATAAAACCATCACAAGACGTCGTGGTCACTGCTTCGAGTCTGACAGTCACACTGTACTTAATCTGGTAGTACTGGTACTGGCACTAATGGGTGGTGGCGGCTGGTGGCCCAGTGGTGGCATGACCTTGTCCTTGACCTATATTTACGTCTTCTATGTCCTTGGCGTACTGACTGTTGGCCTGTAATTAATACATAAATATATCCATTATATGTATTGTGACTTGCACGATTACGCAAAGTAGTTAATATATGTACAAAAACATTTTAAAAACAAGTATACTAAATATTCTCTTTTAATATTTTTTAAGTTGTAATTATTTATTGTTACTATATTAAGCCATATTACCATACCTGCCCTTAGCCCTACCACAATAAGACTTTGTTAGTTACTAGTTACCCACCATATCAGTGATATCACACCACCACTGCCAACATAATGCCAACATCACTGCCAACATACTGCTGGAGTACCGGCTACCACCAGTACCAACATCGCCTATCGATATATATGCAGTTGACATAGTAATACTGGCCAACACACGCAACCTAATGACAAGAGCTCTTAAGGAGTTCTCTAAAACATGCAATAGCATAGGACTGATAATAGCACCAGAGAAGACCAAAGTACTACACAGGAAGGGAAAGAACAGGGGAAACCTTAGAATACAGGGAAAAGTCCTTGAGGAAGTTAGAACCTATCGATACATGGGTATTCTTCTAGGTAAAACCAACCAACACAGTGACGAAATAAGTAAGATTACACAAAAGATAAAGCCAAGACTAGCACTGCTTAAAAGGGCTGCAAGAGGCAATGTTGGGTCCACAGTAACACTCGTAAGACAGCTGTACATTACTATGGTAAGATCAGTCATAGACTATAGTGCCAGTTCTCTCCTCCCGTTGACCCCCAGGCTGACCCCCCCTCCCCTAACCCGCATTCCCCCTTTCCGCAGGGAATGCACCCCCCCTCTCCCACTAATAATCCCTTACCTTGCTTTGTTCCCCACTCCCCCAACTCTCCCTCCAGTCTCGACTCTCTCTCTCTCTCTCTCTCTCTCTCTCTCTCTCTCTCTCTCTCTCTCTCTCTCTCTCTCTCTCTCTCTCTCTCTCTCTCTCTCTCTCTCTCTCTCTCTCCACACCTGTGTTTGCCAACTTACCTCTCGTTTAAATCTTATAATTACTGAGAGTTCTCAAACTAATATCCTCTGTAATTACTGACCTACCTCCTCCTCCTTCCCCTCCCTTGCTTCTCACCTATCTGTTATATCCCCACACAGCCGCTTCTGCTGCTCTCTCTCTCTCTCTCTCTCTCTCTCTCTCTCTCTCTCTCTCTCTCTCTCTCTCTCTCTCTCTCTCTCTCTCTCTCCACACCTTTGTTTGCTAATAATCTCCTCTTAAATCCCATTATTACTGACCTTCCTCTCCCCCCTCTCCCTAATGGGTATCTCACTGAAGTTCGTACCAACTTCTACTGTTGTAACCTTTTCCTCTCTTCATGTACTTATCACTAAGTATATTGCATCAAGTCTGCATATTTAGATATTATACAGTATTTAGTACCATATTATGATGTACTACAAATTGTAACAATGTAGCCGCACGACAATGTTGTAACAGTATCACTCAATATTTATTTAAGTAACGTCATGTCGTCATACTATATTCTTGTAACTTAATATCTAATGCTATCATTCTTTTTCAACAACAGTATGCAACCACGCTCTCTCTCTCTCTCTCTCCACCTGTGTTTGCCAATTTACCTGTCCTCTAAATCTTATAAATACTGACAGTTCTCAGACTAAAGTCCTCTATAATTGCAGACCTACCTCCTCCTCCTTTCCCTCCCTTGCTTCTCACCTATATGTTATAATCCTCTCTCTCTCTCTCTCTCTCTCTCTCTCTCTCTCTCTCTCTCTCTCTCTCTCTCTCTCTCTCTCATTACACTGTGACCATACCACAATCTCCACAGTTTTATAATAGGAAATTTACCACTGCCTGTTTCTTGTTAAGAAACAATGTGTATATAATCATACTATATTCGTGTAACTTTATATGTGATTATTAATCTATTTATATGTTTATTACAATGGTTCAACCCATCAAGGCAATCCACCCGACGTATGCGTTACTAGGGGGTGCGCCATTTGTGTAATTTTTATTATGTAAACCTTACACAATAAAATTTGTAAATCATTCAACCAACATGGCCACCACAACGAAGTTTCAAGTTAGCGGTATTTCCACACCGTGACACCAGAACCACTCACCAGAATCACCAGGACCTAAATAGTACCACAACTACCAGTACCACCACTACCACTACAGTTGTCAGTACCACCACCACCATACCACGACATCAGTCAGTCAGCCACCACTCAGGCACTCACCACCTACCACCACTACCACTACACCACGACACCACACCAGTGACACAACCTACCAGGCTACCACCACTACCACTGACCAGCTCGGCAGCTACCACGAATACTGGTTAGTAGTTACTAATAGTACCACTAGTCCACTACCACTACCAGCTAGCACAACTACCACTACTGTTATAACCACTACTACCACACCAGGCATCTACCACAACAACCATCTTCCAGTACCACCAGGCACCACTACCATGATACCGCTAGTCTACCACCATCCACGGTCCACCACTACCAACACAACTACCACGGTTACAGTTACCACCACACCACACTACCAATACCACCTACATGATACATCTGTCACGAAGCAAAATGTAACCAAAATGTAACGGACTAACGTAGCAAAAAGTAACGGGGCAACGGACAAGGAAAATAACGGAAGTTACTCGGTCCGTTATAGGGAAAAAAAAAAAAAAAAAGTAACGAGTCCGTTACTCCGATACTCAAAAATGTAACTTCGTTAGTAACGGAGTAACGGAATAACGGACCGGTGCCCACCTTTGCAGGAATGTGAACAGCAGACGAGGTGATATATAAGGGAGCGTCCACACGTGTACTCGAACGTGTGTTGACAACACAGCTGGCAACATGTTTGGATACTTATATGCAGCAGTATTTGGACAGATGTATGCAAACATGTTACAGTGCAGCTTCAAACCTGCTGGCGGCAGAGGTGATGGGATAAGTGTGTCCATACGAGGCAGCTGAGACTTCATCTTGATGTTGCCAGCATGATCTGGACGCTGCTGTTTACAGCATGTTTGCATCTTGTTCGTTATTGTGTTGTTTACATACACTTGTTCGAACACACGTGTGGACGCGCACTAAGGCGAACCTTTTTTTTCCAACTGTACAATATGCAAGATGTGGAATGACTTTCACGTGTTCGTTACCGGAAGCTTCTAGGGTGGCTAAAATTGTCTGGCAGTAAGCCTTAATGGAAAGCTGTTCCTAACCCAGTGGTTCTCATAAATTTTCACTTCACTTCTCACACATTTTAAAAACTGTATCATGACCCATTTCAGTTCTTTTTACCCTCGCAAGTATTAACGACAAAATGACAATAAGCTGAAAATTTTCTACCAGGTTAAAATCGAATTAAATCATACTTATTTCAGATTCCCCACATTTCCTACAAACGTTCTCAGCTGCAATCCTTCTGGCATGGCCCGTCTAACATCATGTCGTGGCCCGTCTTGGGAGCAATGGGGCCCACTCTAAGAAACACCCTTACTCTTTCATTAACATATGTTTTTCTTTCTTCTCTGAGTTGAATAATGCTGTCTGTCGTTAGGAAGAATAAAGCCTAAGGTATGTCTTTAGTACTGAAGTGCTTAGTGGAGATTATACTATTATTATTATTATTATTATTATTATTATATCCCTCCACTACAAGACGTTAATTCATCAAGTGAATAAAGTGGTCTGACTCCAGCAGGAATAAACATTAAAAACGCCCTGGCACTGAAGGTGTTAACCTACGGTAACTTGTCAAAAAAGTTGGTCGTGTCATCTGCAGACGAATCTAATCAGACTTGGCTAGACTTGTAACTGGAGGAGTCCGACACTGGCGCCAGTAATGCCACATTACAAGGAGATTCGCCTGTAAGATGAACTGAATAATGCCACGTTAGCCAAAACATACTAAAAAGACGTCCTCGGGTTAAAAGGGTTGAGGTTATGTGAGACCGGCCAGTGGCTGAAGTGCAGAGAATGAGGCACAAGTTTAGGCAGAAGTTTGTGGTTGTTAAGTGTGTTAGGGACGGGGAAACACCACCGCTGCCGCTGGAGGCAGGACAAGGAAGAAGAGAAGAGCTAGTGTTATTGTTTTGAGGTTAGCCCTTCGGTTAGAGGACATATTTTCTATTATCTTCCTCGTACCACAAGTCGATTATATTCAAGTTAGGACGGATCGTTATTAGTGGTAGTCGTAGTAGTAATGGTAGTAGTTCGTACAGGCAGTAGTCGTAGTCGTAATAGTATTACGAGTAGTAGTAGTAGTAGTAGAAGAAGTGAGTGTTGTTGTTGTGGTAGTGGTGATGGTGGTGGTCTTGGTGGTGATGGAGGTGGTGGTGTTGTTAGTGGTCTCAGACTCTACTGAACGTGAACCCTGTGTAATACAGGTTGAAGCTACTCATCTCCTGCAGTGCAATATATTTTCAAGGAAATGGGGGGAGCTGAGAGCGTTTATATTAACAGGCAGCGGAGCCACCAGGATATATGAATGCCACCGCGTCAAGGCGTCCTGTTATATCACCTTCTTTGTAGTACATGGCTTAATTAAGGCTGTAAATTTTTTTTTTATGCGAGGAAGAAGGAACCAAAGGCCATGAGCCCACAGTAACAGTTCCCTCCAAGAGAAAAACAAAATACAATGGAGAGCCAAATTCAAGATCCGATCATTTTGAGATGCCTGGACACTGCGTTTGAAAGACTGGAGATCATAGGCAGCAGGAAATACAGACAGAGGGAGACAGTTCCAGAGCTGACCTGTTGCATAAATGAAAGACTGGGAGTAACGGTTAACTCTTGCATTAGAGAGTTGGACAGAAAAGGGATGAGAGTTTGCTGCCAGACGGGTGCTACACGCCCGTCGTAGAGGTGGAGGAATGCAAGCAGACAGTTCAGAGGAGCAGTGACCATTAAAGTAGCGATAGAAAAGAGATAAAGATGCAACAGTGCGGCGAAGAGACAGAGGTTAAAGGGAGTCAGTAAGAGGAGGAGAGTTAATGAGACGAAAAGCCTTTGACTCCACCCTATTGAGAAGAGCTGTATGTGGGGAGCCTCCCCACACATGAGAGTTGTACTCCACACAGGGGCGGATAAAACCCCTGTATAAAGTCAACAATTGTGCAGGGGTAAAGAAAGAGCGGAGTCGGCTTAGCACACCCAATCTCTTGGAAGCAGATTTTACAAGAGATGTAATATGACCTTTCCAAGATAAGTCCCGAGTAAATGAAACCCCAAGCATGTTCAAGGATGATGCAGGATTAAGCTGAATATTATTAAACATTAGTGGGTATGCCTGTGGAAGATTTTGTCGGGTTGATAGGTGTAAGAACTGAGTCTTAGATGCATTAAAAACAACCATATTATTTTTACCCCAGTCAGAGATATGAGCCAAGTCAGACATTAGGTGTGCCATAGCCTCATCCCTTGTTTGTTGAAGTAACTGTTGAGATGGGCATTGCGGGAACCGAATGGAAAGGTAAAGGGTGGAGTCATCAGCGTATGAGTGGATAGGGTTAGATGTACAGCTTAGAAGATCATTGATGAATAAAAGGAAGAGAGTTGGTGATAGGACAGAGCCCTGAGGAACACCATTGTTGATAGATCCAGGAGAAGAACGATGGCCGTCTACAACAGCGGCGATAGAACGACCAGAAAGGAAGCTAGCGATGAAGGCACAGATAGAAGGATAGAACCCATAGGAGGGCAGTTTGGAAATTAAAGATTTATGCCAGACTCGATCGAAAGCCTTTGAGATGTCAAGTGTAATGGCAAAGCTTTCGCCAAAGTCCCGAAAGGAGGATGACCAGGAGTCTGAAAGGTAGGTGAGAAGATCGCCAGTGGAGCGTCCCTGACGGAACCCGTACTGACGATCGGAAAGAAGGTTGTGATAGGAAAGATGCCTTAAAATTTTTCTGTTAAGAATTGACTCGAAAACTTTTGAAATACAGGACGTTAAAGCAATTGGACGATAGTTGGAGGGTTGGGAGTGGTCACCCTTCTTTGGGAGTGGCTGAATGAGAGCAAACTTCCAGCAAGAAGGAAAGGTACAAGTTGACAGACAAAGGCGAAAGAGTTTGCCTAGGCAGGGTGTAAGCACAGAAGCACAGTTCTTGAGAACAACAGGAAGGACCCCCATCAAGCCCATATGCCTTGTTAGTACTGAGGCCAGTGATGGCAGAAAATACATCAACTGAAGAAATTTTAATGTCAGCCATGAGGAAGTCAGAGGGGGGAAGTGATGGAGGAACAGCACCGGAATCGTCTAAGGTGGAATTGGAGGAGAAAGTCTGTGCGAAGAGATCTGCTTTATCAGTAGAAGAAATAGCTACAGAACCATCAGAGTAGAAAAGAGGAGGGAAGGATGATGAGGTAAAGTTGTTAGAAAGATTTTTGGCAAGGTGCCAGAAGGAGCGGGAAGAATTCGAGTTGGAGAGTTGAGAGCATTTAGTATGGATGAAATTGTTTTTAGTAGAGCGAAGAACAGACTTAGCACGATTCCGGGCAGAAACGTAAAGATGATGTGATTCAGGGGTGGGTTGGCTCCGGTACCTTTTGTAGGCCCTCTCCTTGTTGCGGACAGCATTAGAACAAGTGTGATTAAACCAAGGTAACCTCTCCTGATCGAAAAGTCTCTTCAGAGGTAAAGGAAGTTCTTTTGATCCCTTCCAAAACATTACTAGTCTATCTTAGTTCTCGGCGACAAAATTGATCATCGTAGATTTTACCTAATTGATGACCTAGGTTTCTTCTCACTGTAATAAAATCATCTGACGCTGACCGCAGTGAAAAAATAAATAAATAAATAAATAAACGTAATTTGCGTATTTCGCAGCTCAATGGATTAGTGGAAATTCTTCATAATATACCATTCGTCGTTGCAATCCACCCTCACTCGCAACCCTGCCGGCTTTGCCCGTGTAATCAAGACTTCTGTCCCATCCAATCCTAATTACATTCGGGG
Source organism: Coenobita brevimanus (assembly GCF_032717465.1). NCBI lineage: Eukaryota > Metazoa > Arthropoda > Malacostraca > Decapoda > Coenobitidae > Coenobita > Coenobita brevimanus. Next base: position 6,505,349 of record NC_137023.1, on the reverse strand, counting down.
AGAAAGTCGGTGGATCTATTCCGAGCCCACCCATGTTCCCACTACAGAGACATCTAAACTCTAGCACATGGATGACGTTGGTTTCCTGTGGCTAGTAGAGTGGTCCGTTGTATCATAGAGTAAAATAGCTGTATTAAGTCGACAGCCTCGTTAACATTCAGTTTGATGATGCGTTTTCTGATTTATTGTTGCAGCATTTAGGCGGCTGTGTTTATCTTATGAGAGACTTTTCGATGCGGCCTTTAGTATGAGAGATATTTCCTATACTGAATCAAATCGTTTACAACCAGCAAGAATACTTTTGATAATACATCACCGGGTCGGAGCAGTTAATCAAGATAGTTTTCCACTCCTGGTCTGCGGTGGTTTCCATGTGGCGGGTAAAACTGTCTGGCGTTAAGCCGAGTAAATAAGATTAAAGCAAAAAGTCCATAGCATTGTGAAGAAATTAATAGATCATATGAAGAAATTACTGGACGGTCAGAGGTGTATAAGAGCCTCCCTAGCACACCAGAATATGATCCCGTGTGTGTGTGTGTGTGTGTGTGTGTGTGTGTGTGTGTGTGTGTGTGTGTGTGTGTGTGTGTGTGTGTGTGTGCATGCAGGAGGTAGAACAGTGCGTAAGAACAATGATAGAGAGAGAGAGAGAGAGAGAGTGCTAAGAAACTGAAAATTTACGGAATCCATTGAACAAGATGACATCCTTTTCTGTATTATACTTGTTATCTTCAGATGAAATTGTTCGGCTTGAGAGGGATTTTGAAAGCTAGAGAGGTTAGCTGGAGCCATTATTATCCCCTTTACCAATGAGTAAATATTTATATGGCAAGGAAGACATTACCCTTTTGCAGCGGCTGGTACATTTAGGTATGTTATTCAGGTGAACACAAGAGTCTGTTGAGAGAAATCCTAGTACTCAGAAGCTTCATCACCATCTCACGTCACCTCGTCATTTCTACTAGTGTTCCTAGAAATGCATTTAAGCCAACACGGAGGGTTTATGTATTCAAACCAAACAGCAGACATGATGGTTACAGAACACTACTACAACACAGTACGTTTGCGACTTACACGAATTGATGTTAGGAAAAAAAAAAAAATCACTAATTAGTCTCTTCGACACACTGACAGGTGTCTGGCATGATGGCGTCATAGACCCATGAACCGTGGACGAGGAAGCCCAATGTGTTGGACTTAGAATGGATTCTGTTTCATATATCTAACTTATTCATGTCTTTACCTTGATGCTTGTTACTTTTCCCGCTTGGCTCGTTATTTGAGATTAAAACTCACCTCCCTGTATGTAGCTACTGCACATAAGGTGTGGGATGCACTTATGACGATTTTTGTCAGTGTTACAAGTCTGCTTATTCCGAAAGGCAGTCACTTGCAATGATATATATTCAGGTAGGCTTCAGTAGCAAATATGAGTTGGACTGGCAATAGCCATGCCCATCAGCAAGCAAAAAGGCAGAAGAATCCGAAAAAAAAATAATAATAATGCTTCGGAGAAACATGAGCTGCGCCTAGTTTATCTACTACAGCACGCGTTAGTTTAGGATGTAGCATATTTGAGCCATGCCGCTCACTTTTTTAAGTAATTTGACACTCCGTCTGTCTGCCTCTCTCTCTCTCTCTCTCTCTTTCTCGAACACACACGCACATATCATTTGTCACTGCTCATGAACTCCCACCGCATGTGTACCGGGTCATTACGGTTGGCACATAATAACTTCTGGCTGCCTATTCTTACACCTTTTCTGTCCAGCCTTCTAATGCAAGAACCACCAGTTATTTTCAAGCCTTCATTTGCACAATATTTAAACTCTGGATGTGTCTTCCTTAGTCTGAGTTTCCCTCTGTTTCAGGACTCCGATCATTTCATCACATTTTGATTATTGTCTTCTCTGATTCAACTTGATCTAGGAAGGACAATTTTTGCAGTGCTTTAGCCTTCGTTTTTTATTATGAAGAACTAGATCACCGGAAGTAATAGCATAATATTGCACGTGTGTTATTGCAGAAAAATAAATAAGTGAGCACCTCTGTTGACCCCAAATGTGAGCATTAAGCAGGAATACAAGTCCAATTAAACTCATATGAGACTGTCCAACTTCTAATTTGGTGCTTATGAACTAGATACGCGGCTGACAAACTGCCGTGTAAACTACATGGAATTAATTGACCGCTTACAGTTACTCAATTAGCGCCTCAATTAACCTCGTGCCCGCTGAGTGATGATACGCTCTGCTGCCTGAGTTATGTAGCAAACTGTATTATTTACCCGGTTGTTCGACATTTAAATCGTCTGAACAGAATCCAGCGTAGCCTGTCGTGCCTTGTCCTATTCTCTCCTATGCTCTAAACCCAACCAAAGCTAATGTCTGCCCTCTTCCATTCAGTTCTAACATAGCCTAAGCTAAAAACTTACCTAACGTAGTCTGTCCTGTTCCATCCCATGCTTACATAATCTAATAGAAGATAACCGAACGTAGTCTGTCCTATTCCATCTTATCATAACGTAACCTTACTCAACCCAACCCAACCCAACCCATCCCAACCCAACCCAACCCAACCCAACCCAATCCAACCCAACTCAACTCAACCCAACCCAACCCAACCCATCCCAACCCAACCCAACTCAACCCAACCCAATCCAACCCAACTCAACTCAACCCAATCCAACCCAACCCAACCCATCCCAGCCCAACTCATCCCAGCCCAACCCAACCCATCCCAACCCAGCCCAACCAAACCAAACCCAACCAAACCAAACCCATCCCAACCCAACCCATCCAATCCCATCCCAACCCAACCCGATCCAATCCATCTCGACTCACCCTACTTCATCTAACCACACCTGACCTCATGTAACCTGACCTAACCAAACTAGCCTAATCTCTCCAGACACAGCCAGATACAACTCTACCCTACCCAACTACCCAGTGCAACCCAAGTTTACCTTGTCCAACGCACCCAAACTGTACCCTGTTCAATCTATGTTTTCTTAATCTAATCCAGCCTAAGCTACATCAACCCAACCCAGCTTCTTCCGACCCAACCCAGCTCAACCCATTCCAACACCAGTCTGGTGCTCGTTTAAGAAATGAAGCTTTTGGGCGACTGTGTAATGACAGTCATCTGATCCAAATATTCCAGCATTTACCTGAATAAATTACTTAACGCTCTCAGGCTCCCATGACTCACCACACCGAGTTAAATCGTCTGGCGTTAGGCAGAACAGAATAGGACTAACTTAGTATGGTTGTCCCTGCTCCTGTGACTCACTCTCAGTTGCATAAAATCCCCTGACATTTGGTGGAACGGAATGCTAGTTGTCCCGACCATGAGAGGTAAAAGCTCATTCATTATTTTTTGTAAAATAGCTCCTTTTGATACCTGTTATCTCATTAACTGCAAGAATCTCTCTCTCTCTCTCTCTCTCTCTCTCTCTCTCTCTCTCTCTCTCTCTCTCTCTCTCTCTCTCTCTCTCACAGTTGAATGCAATCCCAGGGCGCCTCTCTAAATAAAATATTTAAATACGCCCTTTCCAGCAGTCTATCAAGCTGGTACGGGATGAATTATTGCTGCTTGCTCTTGCAGTATTATTTTCTTCAGTAAATATCTTCGCATTTCTCTGGAGCAGTTTGCCAGCGTTCGCCTGAAATGCATTCCCTAGTAGCCTCGCAGTTTTTTTTTTTTTTTAACAATCTTTTTACTACTGTTCGGGCTTTGTCAGTCCCTCTTACCTGTATTTCTTCATATTGTGTGATCCAGTATTACTCTATGATTAAATGTACTTTTTGAAGGTGCTTGGTATGTCATAATTTTCTCATGTGATTCCGATGGCTCATTTCCAACTAAATGAAATCGTCTGTCGATAACTGTAACAGACTATTAAAGCTCTCCTTTCAACAAGAGGATTTATAGTGAAAGCATGAAGAGCCACCTTCCAGGTATTTCCTCTGCTTAATGAAGGCACTTGGCGGTAAAACAAAAATAATAAAAATTACGGGGAAATTGTTAACTATGCTATTAATTAACACTTTGCTTCATCCAAACGAAAAGGATTAGTTTGGAGAAACATTAAAAAAGGTTCTAAATTTTCGGTATGACTACAAACACAACACTGGTGCTAATGCCACTGCCATTGTAACTACTTCAGTTGTTTTTATTAAATACACACACACACACACACACACACACACACACACACACACACAGAGGAAGAACGATACATATATGCAAACCATTGCAGTTAAAAGTTAACTGGGCTTGAATATAATATCCTCCGTACTGCGAGCACTTTTCGTACTTAAGTAATTATTCTTTTAATATAAATCCCACAAAAGTATTAAGTCACCTGTTCGTATATTGAAGTATGCTTTCAGTTAACAGCGCTTACCAACCGTATTCTCCTGCAGTGTGATTCGATTCAGGAGCTTTGAAAAAAAAAAAAAAGTTCGGAAACACACCAAGCGCAAACTCTAACGAGGTGAATTTTTCTCATCATCAATATTTCCTACTTTTTCCAGCGAGTTCACTTGTTAAATGAAC